>NC_133456.1:89000725-89600725 GCF_048565385.1 Saimiri boliviensis
CTTTTTTCTCTGTTCAATTTTGGGAAAATTTCTAAATGTTCAGCCTGCTTTAAAAATAGCTGTTCCAATTCAATTTTATGTCATTATATCTTTGATACTTGATATGATTCAGTTATATTAAATAAAGCTCCAAAACCAAATCAATTTCACATGGTTCTATTTTAACAAATATTTTGATAGAAAAGTACAAAATTGCCATTGCATCCTAACAGTTCTTCAACAAATTTCCTTTGTAAAGTGTAATAGAAGTTAGGTGTTATAGTCTTGAGGTTTAAAGCAGCTTCAACACCTCTGAGGTTTAAAGCAGGTGTCAATACATTGTGGCCCATGCGCTGAATCTGACTGCTGTCTGCTTTTATAATAAAAGTTTTATTGCAACACAGACATGTCCATTAATTTAATTTTTATCTATTACCATTTTTTGTGCTACCCTAACTACAATGACAAAATTGAGTAGTTGTAATAGAGATCATGTTGCCTACAAAGCCAAAAAATATTTAATATCCTGTCCTTTACAAAAAGTTGGAGGACTATTGCTTATACAAATAAAATGTATTCATTGCTCATGTTTCATGACAAACATAGGTTGGCTGAGAAATATTATGTTCCTTAGTTGTCAGGAATGAGTAAGTTGCCATCCTTTTATGATGCCAACAGTCATTTACCAATGAAAAAGAGAGCATGAAAAGTTGGGTACCAACTCTGAAATGCATCTCTTCTACTTGCTTTTTGTCAGCCAAAGTTACTCATGCGATTCTGACTAATTGCAGGATGGTGAAGAGTAACCTGTGATATGCAAGTGTAGCCTGTGAAGAACTGGAAATAGCTGTGGTACACTCTTAAATAAAATCTCCCTTTCAACATGGAAATATAAAATCCAACTTAACCTAATCATCCAAATGCACAATTTCACCTTGAAAGACTTCAGAAAAACAATAACAATTATTTTTAAAGCAGCTAGTATATGATCAGGTGGTATTATTATTAAAAAGATTTTGGAAAAGATTGTATTTCTATCACTGGCTGAAGTCCATGAAGAAAAAAAAAAAAAAAAAACTTGTTTATCAAGCAATAAGTTGTCTCTAAGAAGAAAAAACATGTAGTATTTTAAAGAATCAACATGTCCATAATAAACATCTGACCAATGTTCTTTTTTTAAAAAAATTTCAGGGTCAGGTGCAGTGGCTCACACCTGTAATCCCAGTACTTTGGGAGGCCAAGGTAGGTGGATCACCTGAGGTCAGGAGTTTGAGACCAGCCTGGTCAACACAGTGAAACTCCATCACTACTGAAAATACAAACACCAGCTGGGCATGGTGGCACACACTTGTATTCCCACCTACTCAGGAGGCTGAGGCAAGAGAATTGCAGTGGAAGGTGGAGGTTGCAGTGAGTCAAAATCTCACCACTACACTCCCATCTGGGCAACAGAGTGAGACTGCCTTGAAAAAATAAAATAAAATAAAATTTCAACAACATAAAAGAGCTTCAGCTTTTTGCCTTAAGCATTGAGATATTATGGCAATTTAACTACTCACAGGGTCAGTTTAGAAAGTAGTGTCTCCTTTCTGTGGACTCTTAGAACATTATTACTACAGTTTATTAAGGACAACTAAGGCTATGTTTCATTAACTCAAAAACAGGCAGAAAATACGACTATAAGAGAATTGCTTCCCCTCTCCCAGCAAACATACTCAGATTTCCTTTACCACAGAAACAAAACCACATTTGTTTTCCTGTAACCTCCCTGCATAGGGTCTATAGGTCTCTACTCACATTGCTCCCTCACCATCAGAGTCTTTGAAATAGTAATTTACATAACTGCACAATCCCAGGATCTTTCTCAGTACTGATTCTTTTTAGAAATATTTTACCTTGAAAATGCCTCTTTTGACGGCTTCTATTGATTCAACATTTTCTTCCTTTCTTCTACTTCAAAATATCCCTTTTCTATATCCTGCATTGTTCTTTATATGATAAAATTACTAAGATGTTATTTGCTAAATTTCAACTAATAAATCAATTATTAGTTCTTATTTTTATTTTTGGCAACTCTGTTCTCTTTTAGGCAGCTATAATCTCTATGTAGCTGAGTCCTAAATGTACAACATCAGCCCATGCTCCATTCCCAAATCCTGCACCTACCAGCACAAGTAGCTGCAAATGAATTCATCCCTTCTTCCCTCAGTTCTATTTTTTGCTGACTTCCTTCTGTGTGCCATGGAAGAACATAAAGCCCTTATTTTTACATCTCCTTCTACATGTAATCTATTGTTAAACCCTGTTTGCTCTAAAACCATAATTTCATGATTTCTTTCCACTGCAAACATCCTTTTCAGACCAACATAGTTGCTTAGCTTCAATGCTGCAATATGTTCCTGACTGGCTTCTCTGCATAGATTCTCTACCACCTCCAGGCTGTCTTCTCTGATACCAGATTAGTTGTTTCAATATGCTTTTGTTTTCAAGTCAAGACCATTCAACTACCAACTGCAGTACAAGTCACCCAACTGAGCATCCAATGCTTTCTTCTACTTTCTCTTACGACCATTTATCTGACACGCATCATGTATTTGAGCTAATCTGAATTACTGTCTTTGAGTTTCCACTTCCTTGCTTTTTCTCAATCTGTCTATACCCCTGGGAATGCCCTCCCTGGTATTATCACCTTATATATGTTCCAAGGCTTCTATCATACCTGCTCCTTTTTGATACTTCCAAGAAAAGGTCTGATATGGTTTGGCTCTGTACCCACACAAATCTCATCTTGAATTGTAGCTCCCACAATTCCCACATGTCATGGAGGGACCTGGTGGGAGGTAATTGAATCATGAGGGCAGATCCCCCATGCAATTCTCATGATAGTAAATTCTCATGAGATCTGATGGTTTTACAAGGGGCTTCTCCTTCACTCAGTTTTCATTCCTGTTTCCCTTCCTGATGCCAAGTGAAGAAGGATGTATTTGCTTCCCTTTCTGCCATGATAGTAAGTTTCCTGAGGCCTCCCCAGCCATGTTGAACTGAGTCAATTAAACCTCTTTCCTTTATAAATTACCCAGTCTTGGGTATGTCTTTATTAGCAGCATGAAAATGGACTAATACAGAGTCTCTACTTGCTTATCCTCAGGTCTCTCTCCTATCTTTCTCTGCCCTGATCTGTCCCAGGGTGCTGCATTATCTTACTGACTAAGCTATCTAGCTTCTCAAATTGAGCTGACTTCACATTTGGATTGACCAATGGGACCTAATGGGACCAAGCAGTAAGAGATCAGAGGGCGGGAGGAGAAAGAGCTGGAGGTAACTCTCCATCTCTTATTGTTCTAAGCCATTTCTTCTAGAAGCGTCTGCTTTTCTTCACAGTTATGACTACTGTGGGCAGCACTCTTGTATGTCTCTTTCCCTTACCGGGTTTCATGCACACTGTTTCCTCTCTTGGCTTCTGTAAGGCTAAGGTTTCTAACAGCTTTCTTTAATTGCTGGTCTCATCAAGCTCATCTCATGTTATCGCCCTTGAACCTATCCACAACTCTGTAAATAGTTCCTTCATTAATGTTTCCTGAATCATCTAAATTGGATTTCGTTCCCTGCAGGCAGCATTATTGATAGGAAGGAGTGGCTTTACCCACTTATCAGCTCACAAAGGCAATTTGCTCTTGTTTTTGTGATTTGTGTCCAATTCTGCATAACATTTCAGTTAAATGTATGTGCATTCTATGTCTCCTACTTAACTGTAAGTAATTTCAGGTTAAATATTTGTCTTTGAGGACTCCAGAAAATCAAAGCACCGGCTGGCTTATGTGGAGATGCAATAAGTACTTGTTGAATTGAGTGTATTAAATAGCAGTAAATCATGTCAAAGAACATGTAGCACAATAAACAGGGCAAGAAAGGAATGCTAAGAATCATTTTCCTGGACAAACGCCTATTTTTGAGATTATAGCACCCTCAGCCTATGGCTACACCCCATCTTCCCCATCTCTTTCCACTTCTGCCTCTCTTTCTGTGACTGTAATGTGTAAATTAGTCTTTCCTGTCCTTATGTGACTTCTCTGTGGCAGATGGCATTGATAGTTTTTTTTTTTTGTTTTTTTTTTTTTCATTTTTGAACAAAAAACAAACTGGTTGTGAGAAGCTGGGAGGTAGGGAATAGGGAGATATTGTTCAAAGGTTACAAACATTTAGTTAAAAGAGGAATATATTCTAGAGATCTAACGTACAGCATAGTGACTATAATTAGTAATTATCTATTATATATTTGAAATTTGCTGAGAATAGATGTTAAGTATTTTCACCACACACACACATGCATGCACAAATGATAACTATGTAACAGGATGGATGTGTTAATTAGCTTGGTTGTGGTAATTGTTTCACAATATATATTGATGTCAAATCATCACTTTGTATACCTTAAATCAAGATAACTTTTGTCAATTCCTCCTCAATAAAGTTGGAATATTTATTTTAAAACTCCATTCTCTTGGCTTGTGGGATACAACTCTTTCTTCTTTCTCAAATGTTGCTTGTGCCTCTTGTTTAGTGACTCTTAACTTTAGCTATATTGCAGTGATTTTTAGTCTTCTCTCCTCATCTTACATATCTCTCTTCTACAGTCTTATGTTCTTATTTGCTTCAAATACTGAATCTATCCTTACAACCTTTATATTTTTTGCTTGCAGTCAAGGGTTTCTACTTAGTTCTAAGGACTAGTTCCAGAGGTTTCTGAAAGCAATTAGTCTGGTGGGAAAGGGTGGGGATAGAGGTTCCCCTGACACATCCGCAAGTAAAGACAAAGAGCAAGTTTAGGGGCTGTGAAGGTCTCATTTGTATTTTCATTCTTTCTTTATCAGCATTTACACATTGGCTGCTCTTATGGAATTTCAAATCTAGAGTGGCAGGCAGGGAAGAAGTAATCTCATGTGCAATGAGAGTTAACTAAGGGTGCAGGTTGGTAAGAGGGCATTTGTGTGTGTGTGTGTGTGTGTGTGTGTGTGTGTGTGTATTAAGGAGAGTCTGGCTCAGTCATCCAGGCTGGAGTGCAGTGGTATGATCATGTCTCACTGCAGCCTGGAACTAAAGCAATCCTCCTATCTTTGCCTCTCAAAGTGCTGGACTACAAGCTCCTGCCACCATGCCCAGCCTCTTGTGAACTTTAAACAGTCCTGGGCCACAGGAACATAAAGCTCCAAGGAAGAATCCCATTCGGTCCCTCAAAGGGATTTACTTAAGACTTTGGAGTTGATTAACTTTGTTGAACATTAAAAACTAAAGAGAAAGCACATCTCACTAGGAAAGGGGAATGTTAGAGAGAAATAAGGGAATCTTGCAGAAAGAACCTGTATTTTATGGCAAATCATGAAAAGAATGAGGTACTGCTTGGAGAGTGTGAAGAGAATGAATAGATCTATGTAAATAAAAATGAAAAATTGGATTGAAAGATACTGCAAACTCAGCATTTGTTAAAAATTCACAGTAAGAGACTTCTCACCCCAAGCCAGCTCTGTGCCCTTCCATGAAACACCCCTCCCTCCACAGAGCCAAGTTGATAGTAGTAACTTAAAAGCCTGGATGCCTAGTGATCTGCTAAGGAGAACAAAAATGAACAATTTTTTTTTTATTTTGTATTTATATGTGACTCCTAACACCCATCTCCCAACACAGTATTAATGAACTCAGAGAAATAAAAAGATACCATTTACTAACTCCCCTGGAACAGTCCATGAAGTACTGCTATTAGATTTGTTTATTTGCTTGATTTTAAAGTTTTAATTTTCTTCTCATGAAATCTTCAAATATTAAGGAAGCAAGGGACTAAAATACAGGGCTGGAGGATGAGCATCTTTCAGAGATTTGGGAAAAAATAGCTATCGTATTTAGAATTCCACTTTCATGTAATTCAAGATAAAGCGGGGAAGTTGGGAAGGGTTGCCTGTCTCTAACATCCACAGGGAGCCCCTGTTGGCATAAATGGTAAACAGCCCTCTTCGGCACAGCCCTTCAGGAGGGGAGGAATATAGGTAATTCAGAAAGAATATGCAGAGTCTGCTAGTATCCTGTGTTCTTGGAAGTCACAAAATCAGAGTAACTGAGGAAAGATGAGCCTTGAAGATAAAGGGAAGCAACAGCTGTTCACGTTTCTGAATGTTTTGTCAACATCCAGGAAAAGAACCATTAGCACATAGTATAGAGAGGCTGCTGTCTCTTTTACGCTGGAGATTATATTTCTCTTCATGGATCCCAAGATAACACTTAGCTCTTTTCACACAGATGTTACACTGATGATTCATACTGAGTAATCAATGAAGACACTACATCTCTCTAACCATTAACACTGCTCAAGTCATGTGAACTATCGGCTTTTTGAACCCAAAGGTTGTATTTTTCCATTACTCCCATTCAGTTTTGGCTTCTTAGGTTTATCAATTTCTTTTACAACACTCTTTGAATCTGGATCGGATGTCTTATATATTTGTCATGATGGTTGTACATAGTTGTATGACTAGGAGTGATAATTTGGAAAAAGAAAGATTGTGAAAGAAGAAAGTAAGTTCAAGATAAGAGTAAGTTTTCTATTTATACATCATAGCCATGAACATAGAAGTTAAAAATACAGAAGACAAAATAGAAGACTGATCTATCCCCTAACTATGTCACCCTAACGAATTCACTGCCCTAATGCCTCTGAGTTTTCTCATTTATAAGCTAAGGATAACCTTTAAAAATGCAGATTTTATGGATCTTTGATTTTGTTGTTGTTGTTATTGTTGATCTGTTTTTTTTTCCTAAGAGCATTAGCTAAAGTGTTGACATACATAAAATATATTTGAGGAAAAACGTACATTATCTCTTTTGGACCAAAGAACAGCCTTCCAGACTGCTATTTGAACACCAAAATACTTTTAAAGGAAATTTCTTGATGTATATTTCACAGAACACTACTTCTAAAGGCTTTGTGTAAAAGGGTCTGTTGTCAATTTATAGTTGCTTTGAGAAATATGATACATACTACTCACCCCTGGCCACTTAAAGAGCTCGATGGCAAATTTTTAAGCTGAAAGATTTAAGAAATCCTACCCTAAGGAAAACTGATTTTGTTTGACCTATCATTTAAAAGTGATAGAAAATAGAAGGGATTTTTTTGCAATAATACCCATTAATATCTCACAAATCAAATTTAGCTTTTGAGAAACATTGCCTTATGACTATTTATTTATGTGACCAAGAAATAACCCTACATTTGGTCTATATGGAGTGAAGAAATAGCCAAATTGCATAATGGTTTGAAATTCAACAATATAAAATATAAATGATTTGGAAAATATACTATACTTCTTATGAAAATTTTGGCACAGTCAGAGTATATGTTCTTTGGAAGATTTGCAAATGAAAAATAAATTTTAAGACTTTATATTGTTGCGGTATGAAATAAGAGAAAAAAATGATGTGAAATATTGCACAATTTTAATATGGGGAAACAACCACAATAACCAGTACACTTAGTTCACAGTAGATACTTTAGTTAGAGCTGAGAAGCACTGATACTCTAAACTTGCCATGTTAGTCACCACAAGGATAACATTAAGACCTGCCACTATGCGACCGTCAGTAGAAAAATACATGCATTACTCTGAGAAAGGTAATGCCCTGAGTGATTGCGCAGCATTCTTGGAGAGTATCTGCTGGAACTCCTGAGAGCCACCCAACAGATGTGCTGTAACATCCGAGAAGAGTGGTCCATGATGACCTGAAAAAGCTGGAGGTGATGTGGCCTCCCTAGATGTCATACTGATTCACAGGGACAGTTCATGCAGAGAGAGTCTAGCTCCATGGACCTGAATCACTTTTGAAATAATATTCTGTTCTTTTGGAATGAGAGTAACATTATCAGAGATGATCTGTACCTCCATTGCTACCATCCTGGAAATCTGACAGTGGTCAGATTTCCCACAGGCCATGTCCAGAGCCACCTTCCTCATGTCTGTTTCCAGGAATCTTGGTCCTCAACACTCCACTCTTCATAAAGCAGCCACTGTGACCTTTTAAATATAGTGACCCAGTCATACTACTTTCCAGTCAAAATCTTTCTTCTGGCTTTCATGTCACTTAGAAACTAGTGACCTATGAAGAACTAGCATGATCCAGCCTGAATAGCTCTCAAACTTCACCTCAGCATACTTCCTTCCTTTCTGCTCCTTGAATGCTCAAGTTCACTCCTGCCTTGAAGCTTTTTGTACTTGCTCTTACTTGTGCTAGGCAATACTGTTTCCTCTCATCACTAAAGTCACAACCTGTGTCTTCAAAATGTCTTCTCCGACCGCCTTGTTTAGAGCAGTACCAGATATTTTCTGTAACTATATCCGTTTTATGTTTGTCTTTCAGCACCAATAATTTCTAAATCTGTCTTACTTACTACTTGTTTGTTAGCTTTCTTTCCACACCACAAGAATGTTACGTGCTCAAAATGCAGGAAAATTGTCTGCATTCTTTCATTATTTTATTCTTGCAACACTTAATTTTCTCTGCCACATAGTAAATGCACAAGAAACACTTGACAGTACAGCACCACAGAAGGCCAGAAGAAAAAGGGGAAAGGGCAAACAGGGAGGGAGGTAAAGGGGAAGGGAATTAAAAGGAAAGAACAGAGGAGAAAACAAACTAGGAAAGAAGGGGATTAAAATAGAAGGGCAGTAGGTAGAACTACTGCTGAATAGTATGAATTAACTGAGTAACAGAAGTCAAGATAACATTTTGGAAAAAAATGCATCATTTCTTCCTTCCTTCGGTCATTCCTTTATCATTTACATGCTTACTAATGAACAGGTACAATGCTGAGAGGTTAAAGCATGGAGAGGATAAGCCTCATACTCCCAGTCAAGCAGCTTGCTTGCTCACAGAGAGAAGAAAAAGTGAGTGTCAGAGTGCTGGTGTTGCTAAGACAGAAACATGAAAGGGTGGCTGTGGAACTTAGAAGCCACTGCTCAGATACAGAGGAAGCCAGGGCAGAATTGGAACAGTGGCATCCTGATGAACAAGCAGAAATTAGCTAAGTGAAACAAAACAGCAGCCTATTCTATATAGAGAGCTAAAAGGGAGAGAAGTAGAGAGCTTAGAAAATCATCACGGTTAATTATGAGATCATGAAATACGTGAGGGTGTGAAGCCGAAGACTGAGTATGAGCAGTTAGAGAGTGTGCACTAGAAGTTAGGAAAACAAATAATCCATTTCAAGATGTGGAGCTGTAACTAAATGAATGCTTACAGTGGAATTACTAAGAGGTGAGATTATTTTCAACCATTTTTGAGGCATAATTGATACACCAAGAACACTGCACATATTCAATTTGTACAATTTAATGAGTTTGGACATATGCATATACTTGTTATACTATCACCATAATAAAGGTAATAAACATAACCATTACCTCCAAAGGTTTTCTGGTTTCTGTGTGTGTGTGCATTTTTTTTTTTCATTTTTATTCTTGGTTTTGTGTTAAGAACACTTAATGACTAATCTACCCTTTTAGCAAATTTGTAAGTGCATAATGCTGTATTAGGAAGTACAGGTACTCTGTTGTACAGCAGATCTCTAGAATGTATTTGTCCTGAATAACTGAAATTTCTTGCCTATTGCGGCCACCAGGTAAATGCGAAGGCTCTCATCATTACTAGTCACCAGGGAAATGCAAGTCAAAACTACAATGAGCTGTCACCTCATGCTTGCTAGGATGGTTACTCTCAAAAACGGTGGGAATTTTTAAAGACTTCAAGTAAGTGAATTTAAGTCTTGTAAACATCCTCAGGAAGGTCTTCTTATATATTATTTTAGACAAATATTAGTGCCTTAATATATGCCTCTATAGTTTCCTCCCTTTACAGTCAAGCTCATTTCCAGATTTAATAACATGTTTTTGTTCCTGGTAGGCCCAATTGCTTCAGCCAGTATCATCATCATTTTCTTACCACCTCAGCACCAGCAGGTGTGGAATAGTGAACAGAGAAGTGGAACTTAGTTGGAAAATATGGATTCACATACAGCATCTACTTCATATTAGCCATGTGACATTGGGCTATTTTGCCACTTTAAGCTTCAGTTTGTTTATCTATAATACAAGATCCATAAGGCATACCTGCAAGCCTGTGGCAGGGATGAAACAATGTATTTGTGAAAATGCCTTGATAACCACACATTGAAAATATGATAAATGTCACAGAAAGACAAACATCACATGTTCTCACATATTTGTGGGAACTAAAAGTCAAAACAATGAGCATATCGATACAGAGAGTAGAATGATTACCAGAGGCTGGGAAGGGTAGTCAGGTGTGGGTGAAGATAGTTAATGGAATACAAAAAAAAAAAAAAATAGAAAAAATGAATAAGACCTATTTGGTAGCACAGCAGAGTAACTACAATCAATAACTTAATTGTACACTTTTAAATAAAGAATGTAATTGGGTTTTTTACAACTCAAAGGATAAATGCTTGATGGATGGATACCCCATTCTCCATGATATGCTTATTTCACATTGTGTGCCTGTATCAAGACATCTCATGTACCTCATAAATATATATGCCTACTATGTGTTCCCACAAAAATTTAAAAAACTGAAGAAAAGGAAAGATAATGTGATAAATGGTGGAAACCTTGGGAACTGTGAGCCTTGTTTATAGAGGTAATCTCAGCCTTGGTGCTCTGTCTGACGCTGAAGAAAAAGCTGAGGAACTGAAATGGACTGCTTTTTCAATCTGCACTGATACACAAACTGTTTTGGCACATACATACCCTTTGCAATAATACATTAAATCAGCAGCCTCCTTTCTCAGTTCCAATGGGAAAAGGCTTTATTCTGCCCCAGGAATGCCTTCTTTATAGTCTAGCACCTTACTTTTCTTGCACATAATTTTCAGGAAACTCTGACTCATCATTGAATATATCAATGTACCTGAAGGGTGGTCAGCCAATTCACCTTCATAATAACTAAGAAAATATTCAGGGTGACTGCAAGATCCAGAAAAACATTTGTGTCACCAAAAGACACATGTAGATGTTAGTCATGTTCAGATAAACTCTACAATGTTCACAGGGTAGAGAAAAAAAGGTGATTCATAATAAAAATTAATTTCTGGTAGCAAATGCATATCACCTTTTGCTGTGATTACTATTAAATATCTGCCAGTAAATAATTATTGAAAAAAATAGATAATGCATAATTCCAGTAAGCTTTGATGGAATAAAGTCTATGTAATGAAATCTATGTAATTATTCCTAAGGACTACCATTGTAATGAATCAGCTTTCAAAAGAGCTGGGATAGACTTATTAGAGAGCAGTTGGAGAGAGTTTGATGAAATATTAGTTTTTTCTCCCCAATAGTTTTGTACTCTGCTTTTTGTCACAAAAGAGGTGCTGGCTGGTAAAAATAATAAGGATAATAATATACAACATATATTAAACTTATGACTTCAGAGTTCATCTTCTTAACCACAAGTTTCTACTACCTTCAAGGCGATGTGCCAATAAATTTATGCATATTTTGGCAGAGGCTAACTGAAAACGTCTTGATTCAGGCATACCTAAAAGTCCTCAAATATTAAAAGTGAGCAGTTAGTGGGAAAATGTTTGTGAGTAGGTCAGCTTTGATTTGTTCTTCAAGTCATTCCATGGAAGTGGTCAGCTGTCAGTGTCCTATGCCTGACATAAGCTCTTTGTTTTATGATGACAGAAGAAAACAAATGACATGAAGTGTTATTTTGATTGTTTTGTGGCTTAAAAACACAGATAGATTGCTAGATATTGTTAAATATCTAATTGTTAGATAGAAAGATACAGTTAGACATCTTCAGTAAGATCTATCAAAATTTTGGCACTCAAAAAACTGAAATAAAAAGTTAAAACAAAAGATTATCTGAGGTTGGATTGTAGAAAAAAATAATGTGCTTCAGTTTATAAATAATATTATTACAAAAGCTAGGTTCTACCATAATGTTTAGTTTGTAGATGAACTGCATGGTTCAATGTCAAGCTAGAAAACAGAAATATCCCATAATAATTTATAAGTTCGTAGGGCTCTGGCAAAACATGAAACTTTATGTTTCTTAATTAACCTTGAGTTTATTTTATGTATGAAAATTATGAGGAACTGTAACTAGACCCCAGTAAACATATAATTCACCCAATGTCATTGATACATCCCTTTCTGGCCCTTAAAAAAAAAACCATTAACTTTCTAAAACCGTTAAGGATAGTGACTCTTTTTCCCATTCATGTCCTAAAGTTTGCTTACCACAGAAACCTGAGAAGCTTTCCTCAGTGGGTTTATAACAGCTCCTACTCTACATCCAGGCTGAAAATATCAGGCCTAATTTTTCTTGCATATGAACTATTTGCCAATTATTATTATTGCTTCCTTTGTATTTAGTCTCCCTGCTTTCACTAATTTGGCAAATTTCCATTCCAAACAGTCTTGGATTGTCAGAGACATATGTGGCCTTTTAGAGGTTTGTGGTTGTGCCTAAATTTTCCAGCCTGTCTTGCTTTTGCAATCCTTCATTTTGCTTACTGAATACAAAATAAAAATCAATAAAAATAGTATTTCTAAGGGACAAGCAGAGAGGATTTGATAATTATAGATAATTCAAAAATATCTTCACCTACTGCATTTTTTTCCTTCAAAAACCATGGTAAGCAATTCCATTATTTGGCATTTACTCTAAAAAATGAAAATTTATGTTCATACAAAATTCTCTACGTGAGTGCTTTTAATAGTTGCATTTGTTATAGCTGAAAACTGGGAACAGCCTAAATGTTCTTTGCTAGAAGAATGAATAAATAAACAAACTGATTTGAAGATGATCATGCAGCCAGAGCTTCACCTGTGAGGAAGGTACTTTCCTTCCATTAAGAGGAATAGTAGGAAACTAAGTAATTATCCTGCAATACAAGTTTTGTGCTCAAGGTAGACAACATATGCCAACATTAGCCTCTAGATACAAGACAATTATTTAGAAAAAGAAACAAAGACACTGATAGAGCCTCATTTTAATTTTTTTTAGCAGGGATGGGAGATTCCATAGTCCTCTTCAAAGTCCTTTGTTCACCTTCAACTGCTGGTGAAAACATCCACACCAAAGAAAGCCCACACATTATGGTGAATGACATAATATGCCTAATTTTAGACAGTGCATATAACTATACCAGAATACTTAAAGCCAAAATATTTTTTCTTTAAAAGAACACATCTAAATTATAAACGAATCAAACATTTATAATTTAAATATAAAAATATGCAACCCAGAAATCAGCTGTGTCTCAATATCCTTCTGAGGTTTGCTAAAACTTATCTGAACTTCCTTCCATGGCCTTTGCAAATTTTACAAACTTCTGAAAATTCTTGTCAGAACCCTTGTTTTCACTTCATCCATTCCCTCCATCTTGGTTCTTCCTCAAGGTAGGCTAAAGATAAAGCTTAGTTCCTTTAAGGTTTTGCATTGGAAAAAAAAAATCCCTTCTACTTTAACATTTTGTAACTTCAGTAATTTCACCAGTTTACTTTGGATGGGTCACAAGGAGGGTTCATCTCACCTAATCTATAGCGTTTTCCCATTTTTCTAGATTCGTACTTTACTCTCCATCTTCTGTCATCTTCTCTTTGGGGGTAATAAGCAAGTTGTTTTCTTCTTTCTCTAGCAGGGAAGCTCACTCTAGTCCCAGTGAGTACATAGCTTTCCTAACTTGTTGCTCTAGTAAGAACTTGCACACGAGTGGCCAAGAGACCTGTGAACATCTCATTACATGCATATTGGGTACATATTTGCTTACCATTTATGGTATTCAAAGTATGTGTTTACACTGCATGCATAAAACTAATTCAATACATATTCTTATAAGGAAACAATAGAAGTCCTCAATTATAGTGAGCTAATCTTTTTAATAAACTAGTTTAGTTGGATTTCACAGGGGAGAGCTAGAGATTTAGGCTTCCCAAGTACACAGTAGACAGAGAAACTTGTCACTGGAGTCTTTCATTCATTAAAAATCGTTGGGAAGACAAAGAACAAGTTCATCCATGGCTCCATTACCACTTTCTCCCCAAAATTATATACAAAATATTGCATATGTACATTTTTTGGAGAGAAGATCAATAGTTTTCAGTAAATTCTATGAAGTTCTATGGTCTCAAAAATATTAAGTCTATATAATCATTAAGTATTGTGCAATCATTAACATTATGCTCTAATTATTTAGGTAAGTTTTATTTGCTTTTCCTTCCCAAGCTCTCTTCATTAGAACTCAAGAAAGAATGAAAGAATGAAAGAACAGAAGGACAAAGGAAGGAAATATATGAAGTTGAAGTTAGCAAAATATATGCCTTTTTAACATTTAACTTTAAAGGACATTAATTCTAACATACTAAAAGGTAGATGGTAAATAGAAAAAATTCCAGTTGAGATTCAGGGATTTTTCAACAAGAATTAGTGATTACATATATTATGAATATGTCTTTATAAAGTGGAATGTTACCCCTCACAGAATGACATACACATCAATATATATTGGAAAAAAAGAAGAAAATGACATTCACCTGAAATTGGCCAGACTGATAATCACAGATAAAAACCTATTATATAATTTTCTTGTTCATTTTCTCTGCATGTATTATGTTGGTGCAAAAGTGATTGGGGATTTGCAATTAAAAATGATGGCAAAAATCACAATTATTTTTGCACTAACCTATTTTTTAACAAAATAAGATGATGCAATAAATAATGATTTATAATCTGTCCTTTGATATATCAATAATAGACCTTGGTAATCTTGTAACAGCACTATTATTCTGTGATCTCCATGGGCAATTTTAAACTGATTTCTAAATTTGGGTATTGTTTGACTTTTTTAGCTATTAATAAATAGCATTGAGATGAACATCCTCATAGATAAATCTACATGCACTACTATGATTGCCAAGAGTCCTAGAAATGTAACTGTTGGGTCAAAATGTCTGCAAAGCATATGTCTATGAGTATGTTTGTTTCTAGGTTTCTAAGGGTTATGGTGAACACCAGAGATACCAAATGTCCTCCTCTAGGCATAGGCAGAAAGACCTTGGGTTGTAGGGGAGTCCAGGCCATTCTACTTTCCTTGAAGATCTTACTGAATGTAGCATGGCTTGAGATGATCATGACTGACCTACACTGCTGTGGGAATTACTCCCTTGTTAATGTTTAGATTAATTTCCTTATTATCTGAAAAGAGAATTCGTTGAAGAGAGAACATCTTAAATCAAATGGTAGGTCTTTTTGATTAATTTGCTGGGAAATATTTTAGTGTCAATACTTACTAATCAATGAAAGATGTTTTTCAAGAACATAATGGATATGTTGGAAGGATCTGATTGTCTCTATTTCCTTACTATGTGGCGGAGGGCTACACTGAAACATTTATACACTCTCCCAGCAACTTCTTTCTATAATAACTTGGATAGAGTGAAATAGAATTGTATGACTGTCCATACCTCTTCTCTCCAAAGCCTCCTTTATTTTAAACCACTATCAAGGATGAATAATTATTCTGTAAGTATTTGGAAGTCTGCCTTCTCGACTTGGAAAAGTAGACACATGTCCTTGGGTTAATACATCTCCACCTGTGAACAAAGTCTTCCTCATTATTTTTAATAAGGAAAAATGTTCTAAGGGGGCCTTCCCTTTCCTGTTATGCCACTATGTTCTCCTTTAATGGAAATAATGTAGATAAGCCATGCTCTCCCCCACTCACTCCCATCAAGGAAAGTGATAGGATAAAAAACAAAATCCTCATTTTTCAGTGTAATTTTGCCTGTCTCAGCATTCATTTGACTAAATAACTTCTCTGCTAGTAGTAAATTATTCTGGAATACAATGGCAATCAGTGCCCAGAGCAATATAATTGTTTGGATCAAATGGCTGGGGGAGTACTAAAACAATAATTTCCAGTGCCCTTACTATGGTCATTTCTTACTGTTGCAGTCATTAAAAAAAAAAAAAAATACCACAAACTCAGTGGGTTAAGACAACCGAGACATATTCTCCCATCTGTCTAAAAGCTAGAAGTTTATAATCAAGGTATTGACAGGGCTTCATTCCCTTCAGAATCTCTAAGGGAGGTGCTTCCTTGACTCTTCCAGCTTCTGGTGGCTCCAGGAGTTCCCCGGCTCCATCTTGCCTCCATCTACACGTAGCCTTCTCATTTTCTCTGTGTCTCTTATGCTGTTCATATTTCTGCTGGATTTTCTTTTCTAGGTCCACTCATCACTGAATAAGTCCTCGGTCCTTATCTTACCTCATCCATATAAACTACGATGCTCTCATTTCAAAATCCTTAATCATTTCTGCAAAGATTCTTTTGTGAGCCAAATAAGCTCACATTACAGGTTCTGGGGGTTAGGACATGAACACATATTTTGGAGGGCCACCATTCAACCCACTGCTCTTGCTCACTTGAGGTCTTTAAAGTAAAATGCAATAAATTTATTGACATTGGGCAAAAACAGAATTTCATTTTCCCATTGCATTTTTAGAGAAATGTTATTATTTTCCTGGAATCACTCTACTATTGGCTGAAATATTATGTTAGGACTACTTTAAAAGATACATTTCCAAGAATTTATGATGGCTCCTTAACCCACTAAAGTTGTGTTAAGTCCAGCATTTGGCAACGCCCAAATATTTCAGTGTTATTAATATCTCCTCTGTCAGTCTACACATTCGCCCATTCAAGTAAAATCCAGCAAGGTACTGGCCCACAATGTAAAGGACTGGATTATTTTAAATGATACTTCCGGTTGGAGAGTTCATTTGCTTGCTTATTTTGCTTTCATTTATGCGGATGGCAAGGTCCTGCCACTTAGTGGTGGGTTGGCATTGCTGTATCAAAATCTAGATATCTCATCTTTTGTGACCTCTGACTTTGAAGAAAAGAACAGTTCAGGGAGTTGTAATAATACCTTAGGGAATAACGATCTATTATAATGATCTATTTCAACCACGTATCCAAAACAACACAACATACTAACGCGCGCACATGCGCGCGCGCACACACACACACACACAAACACACACACACACAGTACAGGACTTTAAAGATAAGGATAAATTGTAGAGTAAAAGCACACTTGTTTTTAGTAAAGATTACTTCTAATCTGACATGCTTGCTTGTGATGCCAACTAAATGGCAATGGGCAGTAACTAACTCCCAACTCTCCCTGTTGCTTCATATTTGGCCAAAACTTGTTTTCACCACAACTTCCTGGCTTGCCAGCAATTACAGGAGGAAATACGTCATGTTGTTGAGATAGTTGAATCAATAAATGGCCAGCAGTCATTCTGAGTAGTAGTTGCCCAGTCAGTAACCATCAATTCTGATCACTTCGTATCATAGCCCAACCCTCCTCATTGATTCTTTTCACTGCATTTTAGGGACCGGATTATTTACCTTCGAAAACAACGATGGGGTAGAAGTATGAGTTAAATGGAGAGCACCCTGAGAGCCTTAGGTGCCACCTGCTGGATTTTTTTCCTGCTGTCAACAATATCCTTTTAAATAGTGTTATAAAACATCTTACTTAAGTATTTGGCAGTGGGAATAGCAGGTCTTATTTCCGCACACTTGTAAGAGAAAAAGTGAACTTATGGGTTATGAAGGCAAAAATACTGGTCAAACAATCAAATTAGGATCCCAAATTTTTTTCAGTTAGAGAATTGATGGTGAGCATGATGGAAACTCCTATGGCCAACTACATAACAGAGAGACTAAAGGCACAAATGCTGTTTTCAGAACTGGTGCTCAAACAAACCAAAGAATACATAATAAGATTAATCCTTAGTTACAATGACCGTATAAGATATTGCAGAAACCAGGTAACACTTGAACAATAAGGTGTGAACTGGCACTGCACCTGGAAAAGTGGGATTCAGGGCCTTTCCACTTTTAGACAGGTTTCTTTTTCTGACACTGTACTTTCACATTAGTGTCTATGTTTTTATTAAAATATTAGTGTCTAGTTTTTATTAAAATATTACAGGTGAGTTGGAATCTCACAGAATGAAGTCACTGAAAATTTTTATTTTCTCTATAATTTCAAATGTTGGGCCTTTTTCGAATGCTCAATAAACATTTACTTATTGTAATTTGCTTAAGGAGATGCCTCCAAATTGGTGTTGTTCTTCAACTATAGCCTGGGTTCCTAACTCCTATGACTACAGGGGCAGAGCTGGTAACCAAAATGAATGAAGAGGGCCAGGTGTGGGGAGAGTGAATAAACTGGAAAGCTCAGAGAGAGAAAGCAGGCCAACCATGCCAATTCTTCTGATTGTTTCAGAGGCACCAGAAATCTAAATTGTAGAATCACTCCATTTTGAAATCTTGGTAACTAGCCTTTTAATTTTTTTAGCAAAATCAGCATATGGTCCAGCTCTTGATTCTGATCACATGTTCATAATGTGCCTTCTGTGGCTGAGGTCACTTTATCCCTTATGTTCTCGCTAGGAGTTCATAGAATCTCATAATTAAATAATAAGAGGTACTTAAGGAAATGAATTTTCAAACTGTGAGTGCTTTTCAGATTGTAGATCATGACCCATTTGCGGGTTGTGAACCTTCTTCATAATCAGATTAGCTGGTTTAAAACAAACAAACAACAACAAAATAAACTATATTAGAATAAATGTATTAGCCCAGAATAGAAAACATCAGACAGCATCATAAGTACAGATAAAATAAAGGTAAACATTGTTTTTTAAACTTCAAGTTGGCAAATACATAGGTGTGTACTTCACTATGTGTGTTTAGTGGGTCATGACATAAAATGTTTTAAGGAGACTCATGGTCAAATAAATGTGCATGCTCTGATTTTGCCTAATTCCTGTAAGACAAATAAATGGAAGCCTAGAGAAGTAAAATCATTTTCCAAATCTTGTACAGGTAGAAAGTGGGAAACTTGAAACTCAAGTTAAAATTCAGATTCCCCTTATTTAAAATCTCTTATTACATAGAGCCTTCCTTTGGAAAGAAACTGCAATCAGAGCAGTTGCTTTGCGATCTTTCAGGGAAGGATTTGACATCTCCTGGTAGATTTTAATCTGATCATTTCTCGATTCTTTTCTAGCCTCAAGTTTCTCTTCCAAGACCTAATTATCTGATTGTAATTTTTTACTAAGAGAACGAAGAATTAAGGAGATTCTCCACATATTTTCCCATTGCAGATACTTACCCCCATGCATCTGCACTCCCAAAATAGGTGTTTCTACAGCTGTCGTACTCTTGCTCCTAATACCCACCCTTCTCTATGCATTAAAGCCCACATCCTTTGCTTCTCAGTAATTCCTCTACTAAAACCGTGCCAGTATCTCCTGCATCATGATACCTGCCTTTACTGGATCAAACACATCAATACATAAGAATACTCTAATATTTCCCAATATGCTCCCAAAACACAACTTATTTATTCTACATCTCCTCCACCATGATGTCATTTCCCCCTTTCCAGCAAAATTCTGTGAATAATTTTTCTACACAATTCCTAAATTTTTCTTCTACTTTTCTAAAAATCACAGTTCAATCAAGTTTCTACCTCTGTCTTCCACTTCTCCCCAGCAGCCCTTGTTCTGGTCACAAAATAACTTTCCTTTGATATGTTTGATGGGCCAACCTCAGTCCTTATCTTACCCCACTGGCAGCAACTCTTAACACAGTTGATCACAGCCTCTTCCTTGAAGCATCTCATGCACCTGGACTCCAGGAGATGACTTTCTCTTTTTTCTCTTCCTGCCTCACAAGAGGCTCCTCTTCAGCGACCTTCCCTGATAACCTCACATTTTACAGGCTGCTAAATGTTGGGTTCCTAAGCTCAGTTCTCACATGTCTTCTATTTTCAACCCAGACTCACTCCCTTGATAATCTCAACATCTCAACAAAAGCATTCTCTCGGCATTAAACATTATTTCCAGGCTGACAGCTCCCAAACTGATATCCTCAATTGGACCCCCAGAGCCCTTTCACTCAACTGTCTATTCAACATCTGCACTAGGATGAGGGACGAAACATGTCAAATTCTTTTCTCCAAAACTGAGATGCTGATCTTTCCCCAGTCACTATCCCGACTGGCTCCTCAACATGCTACGCATTTTGGCTTTCCCCATGTATGTTAGTGGCTTTCTTTCTGTTGTTTTGGCTCAAGGCTTTGTGGAATCATCTTTGCCGCTGTTTTACTTTCATGTTTTGCATCCTCTCCCTCAGTAAATACTGTAAACCTGACCTAAAACATGTGTTTAGAATCCAATCACTTCATTTCAAATTTAAAGTTTGCACTCTGGTCTGAGCAATCATCATCTCTCTCCAGGCTTTTTGTAGGAGTTGTGTAATTAGTCTCTGTTCAGTTTTTCCTCTCATACAATCAATTCTTAACACATCAGTCTATCAGATAACGCCCACATAAGGCTCAAATTTCTACCATGGCTCTCCCTCTTATCAGTCAAAACTCAAGTCCTTATCATAGCTGCTAAGGCCCCATGTGAACTGCATCTTGACTGTTTCTCTGACTCCATCTCCTTTCATATTCCCTTTGCTCAAGCACTCAAACCACATTTTACTCCTTGCTACTCCTTGAATATTCTAGGCACATTCACACTCAGGGCCTTTGCACCTGCTGATCTCTCTGCCTAGTGGTTCCTCCTCCTGTAAGTCTCATGAATCACTTTACTTGCTTCCTGTCTGACTAAAATATCACCCTACCAGTGAGATCTGCCTTGGTCATGAAACCCACATTCCTCCTTTATCTTGCTTTATTTCTTCCCAGACACTTATCACTTGATATAGTATATGTTTATTCTTTTACTATATCTATAAATACACACACACACACACATATATATATATATGTGTGTGTGTGTGTGTGTGTGTGTACACATATATACACATTTATGTGTGTGTGCATATACATTTTCCATACCACTGGCATGCAAGCTCCTTGTAAATAGGGATGTCAATTATTTCACTAATCTTTAGTACTGAGATGGGTACTAAAAAAGAACATGGTATATAGTAGATGTTCAATTAAGAGCTGTTCAAAGAAAGAAAGAAAGAAAGACAAAAGAATGAATGAATGCCATTAGGGCATAATAACAATAATAATTATGATGATGGTGATAATAAACAACCATAATAAAATCTCAAAGCACTCGTAAAACCAATCAAAACATTTGCATATGCAATACCTTATTTTTGCCTTACTGCAAGTCTTTATGGTTGATACATATTATGTTTCCTGTTTACAGAGGAATAAAGTAAGGCTCAAAATGCCCAAAGTGCCATAGCTAGTAAACAGAAAAATCAAAACTGACACTCATATGACTCTAATTCCAGTTCTCATTTCCCCATGAAATATTCCGTGCATATATCCCTCTGTGTCAGACACAGAAATGTGCCACTGAGACTCCTCAAGAAATACCTTGCTGCTCAGCTTCAAGAGTGAGGTTTGCTAATGGCCTCAGCTATTAACCCTAGCATGACTCCCGTCAGCTTTTGAGATTAAGTCAAGGTATTTTGGTGGCCCCTAACTGAGTGAGGTACTGGCACCTACCTTGCCTAACCATCTCTTCCTGACACAAGATGATTCTAAGGGACGGTCCTTGCTGCAGAGCTCTCCATTGGCCTGGCAGAGGCTTTGTCAGTCCTAAAGCACAGTCTAATGCCCCATTCACCCCAACCTTCTTCCTCTCTTTTCCTTTCACAGGTTCTTGCCAAGAGACCTTTTTGCATTACTATCTATATTTTGGCTTTCACCCTCCAGAAAATCCAAACCAGCAATGGATGATACACGAAGCACACTAGAAATGGCCCTGGATGAAAAGCAAGTAAAAGCAAGGCACCTCACATGATTTGTATCACTATGTATTTCTGAGCTACCCTGCAAGAAAGACATTTCCTCTTCCCTTGCCTTCTGCACTCTATCAGAAGACAAATAAACACAGACAATTGGAACTCTCTCAATGGAAAACCCAGTACTGCTGAGGTTTGAGGAAGGATCTGTGTATTCAAAATCTAACTAAGAGAAGTTGAAGGAATCTTTTTAATAAATTGACTTCCTGCCCTGCATTACAAAAGCAAATGGCACTGTGTGTTCTGACATCAATGAAGTGAGAAAATGCCATGACACAACTCACATATCTCTCAGAAATTTGTGCTAATACTACAAATCCCCTTTCTACTGGAAATGAGGACAGATACACATTGAGCTATCTCAACAGCAAAACAGAGAAAATAATAATAATGTCTGCTAAGTTGTCTGAGAATTAAGTTAGATACATTATCAAGAGTAAAATACTCAATTAATGTTATTTGCTATTATTAATCATTTCTAAAATGCTATTATTAATCATTTCTTTAAAATAAATACAATAAATATTATCTTTAAAAGTCACATTTATTTCTAAGTTTTACTTTTAGTTTTAATAAAACAACTGTGGTGAGCTCTGCAAAAAAATAGTTAAGTATCACTTCTTTTATTTCCTTCAATGTGACTTTCTCTGTTGCTATAAGGAATTTCTTAACCCACATTACCTACCTCAATAGAGTGAATAAAACAATGAATATAAATAAACTGTATAGGAAGAAAAAAGGAAAAATTTGAGGCTAAATATATACATATACAAACATGAATAGTAGCTGATATTCATCTGGATAAAGGATGTCAAAATCACCCATTTTGCAATGCATGATACTAAATTATACTCTTTTACTATAAAGAGCACTTTTGGGAACAATTGTTGAACCTAGAATCAGGTCCGAGATTTAGACAGTAGTAATCTAGCAATATCAGTTTCCTGATTTTGATGGTTATATTGGGGTTTTGTAGGATGACTGCCCATGTTCATAAGAGTTGTACTCTAAAATATGCAGGGGGTGATGGGAATTAGGTAGGCAACGAACTCATTGGCAAACGGTTCAGGAAGAAAAGTTTTTTGAACTGAACTTGCAACAATTCTGTAAGGTTGTAATTGTCTCAAAATAATTTTTAAAAGTTAAAATATTCACCTGGCTGTAGACTTTTACTGGTATGTATGGCTTTTAAGCTACCAGTTTTAAAATATGCATCCTGATTCGACTCAATCAGCAAAGTGTTTCATTGTTATTTTTAATGTTTGTTTTTTTATTTTTTAATTTTTTATTGCATTTTAGGTTTTGGGGTACATGTGAGGAACATGCAAGATTGTTGTGGAATCATCTTTGCTGCTCTTTTACTTGCATGTTTTGCATCCTCTCCCTCAGTACATACTGTAAGGTAAATACCTTACCTTAAATATGTGACCAGAGTCCAATCACCTCATTTCAAATTTAAAGTTTGCACTCTGGTCTGAGCTACCATCATCTCTTTCCTGGCGTTTTGTGGGTGCTGTGTAACTGTTCTCTATGTTCAGTTTTCCTTCTCATACAATCAATACTTAACATACCAACGTAGCACAGAATGCCCAGCTATGCTCAAATTCCTAGCATGGCTTTCCCTCTTACCAATCAAAACCCAAGTCCTTACCATAGCTGCTAAGGCTAGGTGTATATTTTAATATTTAAAATATTTTAATGTTTAAAGTCAACAACTAGGTAAATATTTTAACTTTTAAAAATTATTTTGAAATGATTACAACCTTACAGAAATGTTTCAAGTACAGTCCAAAGAACGTTTCTTCCTAAACCATTTAAACACATCGATTAGCTCTGAAAACAATATAGTAAGTTTGAACACAGTGATTTAGCTGGGAGGCCTATCAAGCTCTGGTTTGATAGGTTAGCCTGTAATTATGATGCAGACACTTAGACATTAGCTGCAACCTGTAGATCAGAAGGAAAAGTTTTGGAGCAATTTTCAGGAGAGCCTAGCTTTCTGCACTGGAAGGTGTCCTGAGTCACTTTTGACTGGGAACCAGGTTAATCAGAGTAAACTTTCTTTTGGAAGATGTACCTAGAAATGTAATTTTACAAAAAGATGTACCCTCTGGCCCAGTTCACTTAGTGGAGGAAGCCAGTGGTATCTAAGGTTAAATACTTCTGGTGCTCTTTCACACCTCAGGCAGGAGAAAATTGCCTCCAGGCCTTAGAAAAAGGTACATGCATTTCTGCTTTACATACTCTGAAGGTATTAGTGGGGAAACAAAAGTTGACAATGCCAGTCACACCCAGTACTCTGCTTTTCCTGGTGACTCCCTTGTACTCTGAGAACATATGATGTGTCAAGTCTGCCTGGGGATGGAGATTCCCTGTACCCTTAATCAAACCACCACCATTTCCTGTCTTTAAAAGGCTGGGCCTTGGATATGGGTGGAATCCTTAACTTCCTAAGAGAAGGAGTAGGCAGGGCAAAACCATGGAGATCATGTGACCGAAATTTCCCATGACCTCTCAAGATCTGATGGATTTGCTTTATCCTGACCCATTCATTCATTAAGTATTCATTGAGGTTCTGTAGTGCTAGGTCATAAAACACAGATTTTGTGACCTATGACAGCTCTTTATAATTCTCTAAACATGAAAGAAGGCACAGTGGGGGCAAACACTGAACTGAGCATTAGTAGAGTTGGATTCAAATCTATTCACTGAATCACAAACCATTTACATTGTGACCTCGGAAAGCTCAATTAACTGCTCTGAGGAGTTAGTATCTTCATTTATATAATGGAGATAATGATAACTACCTTCAATTGTTATTTTGAAGATAAAAACAGACACCATAGCCAAATATATTTCCTTGAAACATAGAAAAACAACATATATTGCAAAATCACCTACATTAGGCAGAGATACATAATTTTCAGTACATTATTAAGTCATACATAATATCTAACCTGCCCTGATAGGGGCAATTTTTAAAACTATAAATTAAAAAAATTAACAACAAAACAAAACAAACAAACATAAAAGGATATGCTGGTAATTTTAAAATTACTGGCTCACAAGAAATAAAAAACAAACAAACAAACTCTGGTTTGTAGAGCTTTCTGATATTAGTGCTGTGAATACTCCAAATATAGCCAGTTTTATGATACTAACATGACATCATTGAAATTGAAGCGAGTTAGGCAGGAATGAAATTAGTTGTTAACATTCAATTTTTGGTAGATTTTTACATACAAATTGAATTTCTGGGGTACTGAAAGAATTAGAAAATGTGACAACCCTGGGCCCATATTCTACTGAGCAGCACATATATTCTGGTAAATGTATGGAATAACAATGGTTAAGTGACTTGCTTTGAGACAGTTTTCATGATGTCTTGATATGGAAGGAAACTGTCTTGAGTCAGTTTTACTTCTTGACTCCTCAATAAAAACCTCCCCTGAGCCAAAGGAGCAAAAAAGTATTGGTTATTTCTCTGAAAAGGAAGGGACAAATAAAAGAGTACAGAATAAATAATGATAACAAGAACAAAATATTATAATAAATGATCCTGTTACACAGCAATTATTAAAATTGCTTATTTCCAACTTAATATTGCAATGTACATTTTAAATAAATGATCCCAGTTTATTCTCTCAATAAAATGAAAGAGATATAGTTATTATTCACATTTTCAAGTGGTGTCATGGGTTGAATTATGTCTCTCCAAAAATATATTTGAAATCCTAATCACTCTCAGAATGAGAGTGTTGTCATGGGTTGAATTATGTCCCTCCAAGATATATGTTGAAGTCCTAACCACTCTCAGAATGAGACCTTTCTTAGGAATATGGTTCTTCCAGAGGTAATCAAAATAAAATGAGTTCATTAGGGTGGACCCTATTCTAATGAGACTAGTGTTCTTATAAATAAGAACTTTGGACACAGAGACAGACATACACAGAAGGAAGATGATATGAAGAAATAATGGAAAAGACGTAGCCATCTGAAAGCCAAGGAATCTTGTGAGACTATCACAAGCTAAGAGAAAGAAATGAAACAGATACATTTCCTAGTGCCTTCAAAGAGGGAAGAGCCCTGCTGGCTCCTTGATTTTGAACTTCTGGCCTCCAGATATCTGTAGACAATATATCTTTGTTGTTCAAGGCCACCCAGTTTACAGTGCTTTGGCATAGCAGTCCTAGGAACCTAATACACAAGTCTCAGGGTAAATCAATGTCCCTAATTCACACAGCTACTAAACTCTCAACTTGGTTCCAACAAGCTTGTTTGTTTTTGTTTTTAGCAAATATCAATGCCCAGATCTCTTGCCCTCCTCTGCTCCACACCCTAGAGGCTGATTTAATTGGAAGGACACCCACAGAGGATTTTGATGGGCAGTCAGCTCTGAGACCCACTGTATGAAGTGGCAGAATAAGGATTCCAGCTCACGTCTGCCTGGTCCCCGGCCCTGTACTGAAATAAAGCAGTGACGTTCAGCATTTCACATGGGACACAATAGTTTTATTTTACATTTGCTCTATATCAATATATAACAACGTTCATCCTTACTGACTATATAGGTAAAATACTCTCCAAACACTGTATTCTTCTTCATAAAGACTGAAAATATATGATAACTTATATGCATATTACATAAACTCATCCTAACTTTCATGATGAAGTGAGAAGATACTGTGTGAAACAAAGAGACAGTTAGGGTAAATCAATAAGGTCTTGCCAGGCGTGGTGGCTCATGCCTATAATCCCAACACTTTCGGAGGCTGAAATGAACTGGTTATTTGAGCCCAATAGTTGGATATCAGTCTGGGCAACATGGCAAAACCTGTCTCTATGAAACACATAAAAAGGAGTAGCTAGGCTTGTGATGCATGCCTGTAGTCCCAGCTGTTTGGGAGGCTGAGCTGGGAGAATAAGTTGTGCCCAGGAGTTTGAGGCTGAAGTGAGTGAACTGTAATTGTGCCACTGCATTCCAGCCTGGGCGGCAGAACAAGACTCTTTCTTCAAATATAAATAAATAAAAATTAAAAAGGAAGTCTTATTAAGGCCTTAATACAGCTTGGTAACCCAAAGCAAAGTCTATAATAATTACCAACATTGCCTGAAACCCAATAAAATACTGAGGTGGGAGGATTGCTTGAAGCCGGGAGTTTGAAAGTCAAAATACTTCAGCAGTCACTGCGCTGTAATATAGCCACATACCTGTTATTATTTCATCAACTCTAATCCTCATTGTCATTTTAAAGATACTATTATTCCTTATAGGAGACAGAACCAAAGATGAAAGAGGTTAAACCTCGTCATGGCCAAAGACTGCATAAATTATAAATGGTAGGACCAAAATGTACACTCCAGATACGTACTCCAAAACTCTGGCTCTTACAACCACATCTGGACACAGAAAATTAGGCTAATTAGAGATTACAGAAACACTTTTGTTTTACTAGTCATTTATTGCCAAAGTTTTCAGATCTGACTTTAAGTCACTATCCTCTTTGACCTATTTTTCATTATGGCAACATTTGGAACTTTCTAATAGATACACTGATTCATCATGTATATTAAACATAGGGCTTTCAAGTTTTTCAAGTTTATTTGCAAGGTAAGGATATGAAGACAAGGAAATGGTGATAGGAATTCATGCCTGAATGATAGTTAATGGGCAATCTTAGGAATGTTCACAATTTGGTAAACACAGTTTCTGCTCTCTAAGAATATCTATTCACTGCAAGATATATAAACTGCAAAAATATAACAGCTTCTGTTTGTTAATTGGAGCTCCCAGAAAATCCCCAGCTTAGAAAGTCTCAGAAGTACTAGTCCAACCTTGCATCCTTAGATTTTTCTCCTTCTACTTAAGATTATTCTGTTTTGATCTGCAAAAGAGAACAACCAAATGTGAAGGAGTATTATATTGTCACAACTCTTTCACCTCCTGCCTACTCTAATTATGTGATCTGATAAAGAAGGAGATTAAAATGATGCCACCAAAATATATAAAATAAATTCTAGAAGTATAAAAAAAAAAATCCATGAATCTAGCTTATACTGATGAAGTCACAGTAAATTCTTTGTTAACATCGCAAGGACCTGGGCTGGGAGAGAACCCCAAGGGCATTTTGTATGCCACTGGTGATATGTGTATTCCTTCTAAAACATTCCTGAAAAGTAATTATTCACCCCAGATCTGAAAATCTTTCAGATCACTTTGGTGCAAAGGATAGGGTGTGGTGACAGGGATAACCGAAACACTGTCTCTTTTTCTCAACTTGAGTGTGCCTTGTTTGTGGAACTGCTGAGAGGTTGCTGAACTTTCTTCTCCTGCTTATCTGTAATCAGCAGAACCCTTGATAGCACCACTCAGATGGATGCAAGCAGAACCTTGCTCATCTATTCTCCACAGAGCATTGACAAGTCATTTATTCATCTGTAGGCAGAAATTGAGTTGGAGAGAATTAAGAACAAACTAAGATTTTAATTTTAAAATAAACGTTATAATGTCTACCTGAGTTATCAGGTACAGGCAGGAAGTGCCTGCCAATAAGATGAAAGGCAAAGCCAGGTATGGTGGTTCACACCTGTAATCATAGCACTTTGGGACCCTGAGGCAGGAAGATTACTTGAGTCCAGAAGTGTGAGACCAGTCTGGGCAACATAGTGATATCCCCATCTCTACAAAAAATAAAATAAAATAAATTAGCAGGGCATGGTGACACATACCTATGCCACAAGTCCCAGCTACTAGGGAGGCTGAAATGGGAAGATTGCTTGAGCCTGGGAGGTTGAGGGTGCAGTGAGCCATGATCACATAATTGCACTCCAGCCTGGGAGACAGAGCAAAACTCTATCTCCAAAAAATAAAAAACTAAAAAAAGAAGAGAAAAAAATGAAAGGAGAGAAGGTAACATCAATAAGTGAATATCACCCAATACAGAAGACTGGATTGTTCTGGAACAACGTTTCTTCCACCTCTCTGTGCTTCAGCTATACTAGTTTTCTATTAGTTCCTCTTCAGTGGGAGGTGGCAGGCTCTCTCCCACCTAGAGTCTTTTTGCTCATCATTTATTTCTGAGTTCTAGGGAAGCAGCATGATGTCACCCAGCTCTTGATCTTTACTTGCTGCTTTCCTGGTACCCATATTTCCCACAATGTTTAATTGGTCAGAAGCATGGATCTGGGTCAGAGTGGTGGCAAAGAAAGTAGAAAATGAAGGCCAGATAAAATAGACATTTGGAAGAAAGCACCCAGTCAATAATCAAACATAAAGTCAAGGGACAGAAAAAAAGAGACAAGTGAAAGTGACACTGAGATATTGAACATAGAGACAGGGAGAACGCTAACCCTATTGCTGTCAGATACCAAGAAGTCCGGGGGGACAGCTGGTACAAAAGAACAATCATGAGTTTGATTTTCTGCTGATGTAAATGCAGAAAAAAAATTTGCAAATATGTCAAAATGTTCATCTTAGAGAAACTATCTTTGAGGAGAGGAAACTCATAGAAATTAACCTTTTAGGATTACTTCCATACGTAGAGACTATAATTGCAGATGGGAGATTTGTTGATTTCTGGGGGAAGTGCAAAGACTTGAAGGCTGAATCTTAAACCACATTTATATTATGAAGCCATGTGGAAGAAATAGAGTAAGTAAGGAAGGGACTGGATATGTCTGAGAAGTAGGACAAGTCACCATGGGGGACAAGAGAGTTTGAAGAGGACTGGTATTAGGGAATTAGAATTTAAGTCCCTACAAAATGCATAGTGCTCATGAATGGAATTGGTGCCCTCATAAAAAGGACCCCAGAGAGCTCCCTAACTAACTCTCTTTCTACCAGGTGAGGACATAATGATAAGCTTACAGTTTGCAACTCAGAAAAGGGCCCTTACCAGAACCCCAACCAGATTGGCACTCTGATCTGGGAACTTCTAGAATTTCTATTGTTTATAAGCCACCCTGTCAATAGTACTTTGTCATTGCATCCACAATGACTGAGACAGGAGGGATGTTTAACAGGATCAAAAGCTGTCAAGAGGGCATTAAATTTGTTGATTAAGGGGCTATTGCTGATCTTCAAGAGAACAATTTCAATTAAGCATTGCATAAGAAAATAGGGGTAGTGGGTGACGGTGTGAATCAGTGGTGACAGTATGGAGGCAGCGAGTGTAGATGGTCTTGTTTGAAAATTAAGTAGTGAAATGAAGGCAGTAGCTTGAAGGCACTGAAGTGTCAAAAAAAAAGCTTTTATCAAGTAGAGAAAACTCCAATAGAACTTCAGCTTGGCAAATCTGATGTGCAGAGTAGAGATTTCTAAAAAAAAAAGCATATATTTCTTACTCATTCTGAGAGTACCCTTAGTATTTGTGTTTATTTCATTGAAATGAGGACGACATTCTTGTCACACCATTATTTTACATAAGAAAGGAATACAATGTTACCAATTAAGCTATGACCCACATTCATTGTAAAAATTATACCATGATTTTTAAAATGCTAAACATATATACACATTTTGGAATGAATGAAATGTCCTGGGATAAAATTTTCTTTATTTATTTAGAGGCAAAGTCTTACCCTGTCACCCAGCCTGGAGTGCTCACTGTAACCTGAAACTTCTGGGCTCAAGTAATTCTCAGCCACTGGAGTTGCTGGGACTACAGGGTGCACCGCCATGATCAGGTTAGTGCATTCTTTTCTTCAGTTAGGTTGGTTTACATCATTAGGAGAGATATATTCTTTATGCAGTAATTTATACATCTTTGTGTATGATGTAGCTCCAGAAACATCTGAATTCTGGCAGTACTATTACTCGGATGTTGTTTTTAGTTATATAGTAGATATTTGGGGTTGCTGAACTAAAGAATGCAGAAAAATCAGCCCATAGAGGTTCTTAGGAACCTTCTACTTCTGAGTTTTCCACATGGTTCTATGTTGGCAAATGGTTTACTTCTCTCCTGGCAAAATTGCAGAGCTTTGTGTTTATGCTGAAGCAGCATTTATACCCACATTGCAGAACACCGGGCACCTGAAAAACATCTCCAAAGAAAATAAGGGTTCCTATGGACTATCAAGGCTCTTTTTTAATCTTATTTATAAAAGCTGCAAATACACATTGCAGATAAATGAACTATACATGGGCCCTTTGGCAGTTTTCCAGAAATGAAGGCAGTTTCCCCTTGCATTTAACCTTGAAGTATACTTCCTGACAATCACTTCATGATTGATGATAGCCAGAGACAAGTAAACTGCTTAAAACTTGAAATGTAACATGATTACAGCATTTACTCCTTTTTTTTTTTTAAGAAAAAATATCTCCACTTTTCTCCTATTGGGCAGTTAGTTTTCTCAATGAAACCTGGAACCATCCTCCTCCTTCACTCCTTTGGTGATAAAATTCACACTGCAATATAGCATAGTAGTTAAGGGCAAGACTTCTCATGAGTTCTGGGTTTGAATCCCACTCTTGACACTACGAGTTGTGTGACCTTATCAAACTACTTATACTAACTGAACCTTGTCATGTTTAACCACCTCTTACCTGTATTATTTGTGCCACTGATTGAAAAAAGTATATGTCATCATCATTATTCATTTTCATATCATCTTTGTCCTCATTGACTGTTGAAGAGAATCTCATTATATTCATGTTCTCTAGGTTTTATCTTTGTAGCACTGGCGAGTTTTCCTTTCTCATTTTTTATGTGGACGACCTTTTTTTTCTTTTTGACTAATTCTAACAGACTGCTTCCTGCTTAGCGTTCTTCACTTTACTGTATTCTCTATTCCCTGAATTCATAGCTCTAGTGTCGGTAGACGTAATTTCTACAGATATCACTAACCATGATACTCCTTTAATTTTGTCATGCATTTATTCAACAAAAAATTTATTCAGCTTCTACTATATAGCAGGATTGTGAAAGACTATGCAAATCCAGTGACAAACGTCTTCACGTTTCCTAAATTTAAGTGGGAATAGACAAATAATTACAATACAACAGAATAATGCTAAGGGAGGTCTAGCTCACATGGTATCAAAAGCATGCATACGGTAATGAATGAGGATGGAGCATAAAATTTAGCAAGATGGAAGATGTGGAGATGAGGCCTCAATTGCAATGAATTAAGGAAAAACTGGAAGTTGAAGTAGTTTGGACAATTTTTTTCAAGGAGTTTTCTATAAAGAGAGAAAAGAGATATGAACACTTGGCTATAGGAAGTTTGTAGTTAGTTAATTTTTTTAGATGGGGTGGTGTAGTGTAGTATGTTTATACCTCAGCAGGGATAATCTAGTACAGACTCACACACTGATGGTATGCAAAACAGAAGAAATAACTGCATGACGATAGCGCTCAAGTGGGACAGGAGGGAGGGACTACAGGACATGAGTGGATGGTTTTGCTCTAGTTAAGAACAAGGAGGTATTATCCATGGTAAAATGCAGCTGGGTCAGTAGATCTGTTGTAGGAAGGTAAGTTTTCTTCTGATTGTATCTATGCTATTTTTAAATGAAATAAGTAGAATCAGTGAGAGTGAAAAAAAGACAGATAGGGTGAACGGTTAAGTGGAGAGGAGAAACTGTGATTGATGGAGGGTGTGGAGTAGAATTTCTGGTCAGTATGAAGGTAGACGGAGACACTCATGAATGACCGGTCAGTGATATTTGTGCATTTTTCTCAAACCATATTCCACCTCCTCAATTCAGTGGTCTAATAGGTGAAGAGTTATGAGAGGGTTTGCTGGGGAAGTCGACAAATGGAGAAGAGGCAAAGAAGCTGAAGGTATGACGAAGGGAATGATTATGGAAAGAAGAGTAGCAGTTCAACTGGGTAAAGAGGCATTGGCAGGGTTTTCAGAGGTCTGAAAGGGGCCTGCAAATTGTCAGACTGGGATCTTCAGTGTGATGTTATGGAGAGAAGGAGGTGGCTGTGAGAATATGAGTTGCTAGTGAATGAGATTTGGCAAATTGTACTCTGGTAACAAGTTATAAGATATGTCCAAAGGAATGAGTGGCTGAAGTCAGGTGGAAGAGAAGATCTCATATGTATAGAGGTCAAGGAAGTGAGAGAGATTGGGATTTTGGGCAGATGACCAGTGTAAATTTTGACATCACCAGATATAATGACAGAAATAATGAGAGAAAGACAGAAGGATACAAGCAAAAATATTCAGAAAATAAGGAGAAATGAATAATATTTAGCAGACAACTATGACAACCAGGATAGTACATTTTCTTGGCCTGTGCTTTTAACACATTAAGTTTTTTGAATTAGAAATGTCTGGGCAGGGCGTGGTGGCTCATGCCTGTAATCCCAGCACTTTGGGAAGCCAAGGTGGGTGGATCACAAGGTCAGGAGATTGAGACCATCCTGGTCAACATGGTGAAACCTCGTCTCCACTAAAAATACAAAAAAATTAGCTGGGCATGGTGGCGCGTGCCTGTAATCCCAGCTACTCAGGAGGCTGAGGCAGGAGAATTGCCTGAACCCAGGAGGCGGAGGTTGCGGTGAGCTGAGATCGCCCCATTGCACTCCAGCCTGGGTAACAAGAGCGAAATTCAATCTCAAAAAAGAAAGAAAGAAAGAAAAGAAATGTCTGAGAAACAGCAATAAGAGAGAAAGAGAATGACAATCCAGCCTCCAGGCCCCAACATAGGTAGAAGGGAGCAGAAAAAGGCATTCTCCTCTTAGAGGACAATACGGGAACATGGATCATCAAGGGAAGTCAGTTTTCTATTCAAGCCAGAAGAGTAAGGAAGCAGTAAGAGAAAATATTAGGGATTGGAAATTTTGCTAATGACAGACTGTATGTTCCAGGGAATACATTGAAAGTTTTTTGGGGACTGAGGAATTGGAAAGAAATGGAAGATTATGTTATTAAGAAGGTAATGGGTTATAGGGATAAATTCTCAGTATTTAAAATCCTGGAATGCTTGAATTTTCGGTGGTCACAGAGTAAAATGTGAAGAAAGGCCTGGTGGGATTAATCTGGTAGTATTTTGGTGGAAGATAAATTAGTGGCAAAAGCATAGGAAGTGTGGAGAAAGGTTGATTTGGATTGGGTTTGGTGTTGGTGAGCATTGGTTATATACATTGATTAGTGTGCTTCAGAAGGGAAAAGTGATGTCATAGCTGAAAAAGGGCATCTTTATCAGGACCACAGATAATTCTTTGCATATTTCTTAAATCCATGACAGTGAAATACAGAAAAGAAGGCACACTGAAAAGAGGCTGGAAAGAGCACAGGAATGGATTGGGGGTGGCTCAGCTTGAGTCATTGCCTGCAGTACATGTTGGGGCTGGAGGCATCCCTTCAAAGAGAGGTCTGGGTAGTTGCTGTTTGCCTGATTTAACACTAGAATTAGTCTTTAAGCAAAGTATGTTTAGGATTATAGTAGGCATTAGTTTGGTGAACTTATTGATAGAAGCAGGGACTTCCTAATTCTAATCTTCTATTAGTCTGACCTACACCAGTTTCTACATGTTCAGCCTCTTTTCTGATGCTACAGAATTAAACAGCTTCAGATAAGAGGCCAAGAGACAGAGAGAAAACATACCTCTCCATGAGTTTCCATTTGTTACAAGTGTTAAAAAAATTAGCCTGCCAGTAGAGAAACCACATTTTAAAATCGCCATACGGACAATGAGCATTGATGGAGTCTGCATGATCCTGGGCTGATGATCCATAATACATATAGTCATAAAGATAAATGGATTCTAAATGAATCTGGTGATAAATGCTATTTACATGTCTGGTACTCCCTATTAAAAAAATAAAAACTATGGACTCATTTGAGGGATATATGTTCTTTGTAACTAAAGATGATAACTGCAACCCTTAATGAGCTCAGATGGGGTAATATATTGTCCAGTATTAGCATTAAACTCTTATCACTTTTCAAGAAGCCAGGCTTCCTAGAGTATTTTCATAGCCTCACAGAGTATCACAAAGGATAATGTTATTATTAGAAAGCATGTATAGAAAAACTTCATTTATTTTCCATGATTGGGGAATAGATGTTTCTATTTTAATTACTATTTTACATACCTTGACCATCTTCCTGGAGAATTCAAAATTTGAAGAAAAAAAAATCTAGTTTTGATGGAATTCTTTTAAAATGTATTATTTTTACATAGGTAAAAATAGCACAATTTAATGTTTTCTTGATTACTTAGAGTAGGCAGGCTAGAGTCATAGCCAAGAGCCATGTAACCAAAGCCAAGATACTTAACTTCTCTAAGCTTTTCTATCTTCCTCTGTAAAATGTATCAACACCTACTTTACATGGCCATTATATGAATGAGATGAGATCATATGTAGAGAGAGCTTAGCCTTAATTCTGCCATATACTACACAATCAAGCATAGAGAACATTATCAGATTAGCATTTTAATTTTCACCATCAAAAATTTCCTCCACTTTAATCAAATGATGCCTACAGAGCCATGTGCCCCTGGACACAATGGCCTTAAAGAACAATTTTGAATTACAGGTTTGAGTTACAATGTTATGTCTTTCAATCTTTTTTTTTTTTTTTTCCTCTGGTATGTGCTTTCACTTATCTGCATTAATTCTTCTCTTCAACCACTGGATTTTCTGCTTCTAATATGCTCTGGTATGCAAAACTTGGTATCTGGATTTACTTGAACTGTATAAAGTAGGTAGAAAATGGATCTGTGAATGAGAGCCAGAAGGACTCTCTTATGATCCAAAGTCATGGATTTTAGGGTATGAAATTGGTAACATCCATATTAGTTTTTGAGCAAGCTTTTTTTGTATTTAGTTTAACTCAGCTTCAACTCTCAGATACATGCCAGAACTTTATTAAATAAGGTCTAGACCACTGTCACTGCCATTTATTCAATTATCAGACGTTTTAGAAAATGAAACTATGTCCCAGCAATTCCACTCCTAGATATTTACCCATGGAAAATGAAAGAATAAGGTCCACACAAATACTTTTAGACAAATATTCGTAACAGCTTTATTTACAAAAGACAACCCTGAAAGTTCTCAAATGTCCATCAGCAGGTGAACAGATAAATTGCAGTACATCCTCACAGTGTTTTACTATTCAACAACAAATAAGTAAATAATTCATCAATTAATCAATCAATAAGAAGAGTAAACTACTGATAACATGAAATAGCACAGATGTATCTCAAATCATTATACTAAGTAAAATAAGCTAGACTCCTTCTCCAAAAAAAAGCATGATGCTATTTTTATAAAATTCTAGAAAATGTAAACTAATATATAGAGAGTAAGAAGGATTGCATGGAGGCACAAGAAAACTTTGGGGATGGTAAATTTGATATTTTGATTATGATGATGGTTAGTGGGTGTTGGTTATTTTATACACACACACACGTATATAATCAATAATAGTTTGTGCACGTGTGCAGTGTATCATATGTAAATTTTACCTCAACAGAGTTATTTAAAACATGCTTCTGTGTTGTCCTGATCATTGGCTACCAAATTAGGTGAGCTCCTGTTTGCCATTGTATGTCATATTGTAACAGTGTGTATTTTATCTTTTTAAAATGCATCCAATTGTTTTTTAGAGTGAGTGGAATACTTGTTTATATAATGTCCTTCCTCTCTGGATTGTCAACTCTAAGTGGACCAGATATATGTCCCTCTTTTCATTGTGTTTTCTTATCACTTAGCACATAGCACATTGAATAAAAGAATGAAACACTGAAAGTGTTACTTTTCCTGGTAAATATCTGGTAATTAATCTTCTTTCTTTTCTAATAAAGATCTCTGAGAGTAGAGCAGTAGGGGATAAGTCGACATGAGGAAAGGTGTCCCCTTACTGTGTTACCGTGTGCAAATGAGAGGAGGGTCAGTCAGAGTGGGAACGAGATAGGTCTACAGCAATGCTTTACCTTGGGACATATGCAGAAACCAGTAAAACAAACCCATACGAAGGTGAAATACAGTTTAAAATATTTTATGCAAGATGAGCTGCCTGTGGGACACTAAAGAACAAGGCTTACATTTTTGTGTCAGTGTTGAGACTGCAAGTGCTGAGGGAGAGTTTTGCCGATGTCAAATGCAACCCTCAGGGAACACTCCTTCTGGAATGAAGCAATGCTACACATCACACTGGGCTTTGGCTGCCATTGAGCTATGCTCTGAGCTCCCTGCCCTCAGCAAGCTGATGAGACACCTTAATCAAGAATGGAAAGCTCTGAGTCATGGGAGAAATTTATTTTACAGAGAGATTAATTTTAACTAAATGGAAACATCTTGTGAAATAGAAGCAAAAGTGAAACTTTATGGAAAATTTTAGGATTGCACCTAGTGGCAGTCCCAAAATAACACCAGGATCCAAAGGCAATCTTAAAAAGACACTCATAGGGTCACTTAAGTCACTGAAAGGATCTGTCATATAAAATTAAATTCTGGGAAAATTTTTACACTATATCTATACAAGTCATCTAGCTATTTTTAGATATTCAGCATGCTGTAAACTTGATGTTCTTCTCAGAAGTATTTTTGTAAAGTATCATTGCATGTTATTTTAATTGAGTTTATATTTATTTAGCCTGCCTGTTCACTACCATGGGTTGTAAATTGTAATTTAAAATATAATCAATGACTGCCTTCAAAGATTAGCCTCTGCCTTCAAACTGCATTTCCTGGTCCCTGTGCTACCTGAACAAGACCTAGCAGCACTCTAAAAGTATATGAAAGACATTCTACAATGGAACACTCAACTGTGAGATATAAATCTTTTTTCAGATATTTGGAGATGAGAGAGATTCATGTGAGCAGTACTGAGCAGGTGAACATACACAGAAAAGATGAGCTTGAGCTTACTTTTGAAGGACGTTTGGGATTAGGAAAGTGTGATAGGATAGAAAGGCATCTACCTAGGAGAATAAAAGAGGGATGAAAAATTTGCCACAGAAAGCGGTGATTTTCTTTTCATAAAATAACAAAAGAAAAGAAAAAAGATGTTTAAAAACGGTGTCCCTGTTTGCCCAAAGTATGAGAGGGAAAGGTCTGAGAGGAGCAGGACTTCTCTGTAATGATGTACTCCTCTACTGTGAATTAGAAACCACATCAGAGGAGAGCGAGGGTGGACAGGCACCACTAATACTCACAGCAGAATATTATTTGTAGATCAAAACCCCTTACAACTGTTGATTTCAGACTTGACCTCAGAATCTTCCCCACCACAGTGCAGTGCATGAGAGTTGGCCCATATGACAAAACTCATTTGGGATCTCTGCCTTAGAGAGTCACTTTCCCTCCCGAATTGCCTGAAAATATCATGTTCTGTGGCATAAGCAAGTTGTATGTGTTGCTGAATTTATGAGTATACTTTTCTAAACCTTTGTATTGAGATTCTCTAACAAGGTACTAAATATCCCAGTGAAATTTGTCTTTACTAATAACTAAAATTAACTTGAGGTAGGGCTTACTGGATCATATATATTATTATTTCTCTCCTTTGTGATTAAAACTATTTGTGCCATATACAATGTGTTTCAGAAGCATCACTGCGCAAATCCAGCAATAGTCTTTCTAAAAATGTTATTCTTTTTTTTTTTTTTTTTTTTTTGAGACAGAGTCTCTTTCTGTCACCCAGCTGGAGTGCAGTGGCATGATCTCGACTCACTGCAACCCCTGCCTCATGGGTTCATGCGATTCTCATGCCTCAGCCTCCAAAGTGGCTGGGATTACAGGCATGTGCCATGACACTCGGATGATTTTGTATTTTTAGTAGGTTAGGGATTTTATCATCTTGGCCAGGCTGGCCAACTCAAACTCCTGACCTTATGATCTGACCATCTCAGCCTCCCAAAGTGCTGGGATCACAGGCATAAGCCACCATACCCAGCCCTGTCACTCTATTCCTTTTTTTTTTTTTTTTTTTTTTTTTTTTTTTTGAGACAAAGTCTCATTCTGTCACCCAGGCTGGAGTGCAGTGGCATGATCTCAACTCACTGTAACCTCCAGCTCCCCTGTTCAAGCAATTCTCCTGCCTCAGACTCCTGAGCAGCTAGGATTACAGGTACCTGCCACGTGGCTGATTATTACATTTTAGTAGAGACAGGGTTTCACCATGTTGGACCAGGCTGCCTTTGAACTCCTGGCCTCAGGTGATCCACTTGTCTCAACCTCTCAAAGTGTTGGGATTACAGGCATGAGCCACCGTGCCCAGCTGTCATTCTATTCTTAAATAATGATACTATATACAGTATTATTCTTTATAATTGTTTAAAATCTTGTTCTATTTTATCTTGTTTCAATATTAACAACAGTAGGCCAAATAAAAGGCATGATTTATGTGAAAATAAGGTCAGCTTGCATAAGGTGACAGATACTATAAATGAGGTAAATAATTTTTACAAGCAATTAACTTTTTAGAGGTTTGAGGCAAGGTTTTATCTACTTTCACATACTTTATAATACAAAAACTCAACCCCTTGAGGGGAATATTATTAACCCCATTTTATTGGTGAGAATATTGAGGCTCAGCAATTAAAAGCAACAAAACCTGGACATAAATTTGAGTCATCTCACTCCAATCCCAATATTCTATCTACTACATTTTACTGCCTCTTCCTTATAATCATATTAATTATAATAACATTTATTAGGCACTTACTATATGCCATCTTCTCTTCTTAGTACTTACATATATTATCCCATTCCCATGATAATATTCCTATGAAGGAATATCACTGACTAAATTTCACGGATTTGCAAAGAGGTTTCTGGAGCTCAAACAGATAGTAAGTAATGGAGCTGGGCCTTGAATTCAGAATTTAGAACCAAAGCTGTTTATTGGTATTCTTTGCTGCCTCTTTCTGGGTGGTGAAATGCTATTAGCAGATTCAGTTACAGGTGTTCAGACCTTATTTTAGGGATATGTGACAAGGGGAGGGGGGAAACCCATTTTCTTGAAGAATCAGACAGCAAGCACATAATGAAAACTTATTATGCTTTCACTGCAGCATGAGTTTTAATGATTAATAGAATAATAGGGCTACTATAGTTAAAAACAACGTAAGTTAATTGTAGAATAATTTAAAATGTTTAATAGAAGAGAAGGGTCACTATAGCTAACAACAGGGTATTATATCTTTCAATACAGCTAGAAGAAAGGACTTTACATGTAGAGAACACATATATAGGATAAATACTTTAGTGTTGTATACCCTGACTTGATCATTACACATTCAGTGCATATACCAAAATTTCACATGTACCCCGCAAATACTTAGAAACATTATATATCATTTTTTTTGTTGAAGAAAATAATACAAGCATAACTTTTTAAATATATTATCACCTCCACAGGAAAGGCACTTAAATATTTGCTTAAAATCCTACACTTAACTAATAACTACAAGAGCTTTGATGATTAATTGCTTTCTATATGTGCCTGGGACCATGTTTAGCACATGAATTAGCTCATTTAATTCTCATAACCTCCATATCTGGCTTACGATTTCTTTATGTCACTGGAAGGAGCAGTTTATTAACCCCAAAGAAGTCCAACAGGTACTGGCCTACTTGGGTAAAAGGGAGCCATGCAGGTCTGCTTCACAAATGCTTTTGAAGCTAATCATGGCTTCCTTTTGTATGGACTCCACAGTCCATGAGATTATTCAGCAATCACCTGGTGAGATGTGATGTGTTGTTTTGATACAAATGTGGGGAATGGGCTATGAAAAGAAACCTTGTGTACTTTTTTTGTTATATGAAAGAAAAAGGCTCCCTTAAGAGCATGAGTGGATGAATGAGACATTGAGGCTGCTGCACAGCATCAGAGTTGGAGGCACGGGGTTAGGGGGAAATGAAATATATATTTTAGAAGGGGTTAAAAGACCACAGAAGTCTTTATGTTTGTCAAGAGATGATGAGCAATTCGGCAAAGAGCTTGCTTGCATTTTTTTGGCTACAGGTGTTGCTGCAAGTTGGCTTATCAGGGCTACAGTTCCCAGAACGTCCTACATCTAGATCTTGCCAGTGGCATATGAGTTGAAGTAATGAGTATCACATCTGAGTTTAGGTGATTAAGAATAGTGTGCCTTCTGTACTCTCTTATCTGTCCTCTAACTACATTCAAAACAAAAACAAAAACGAAGCAATGATCTCTGAAGCACTGGGAAATGACAGAGCCAGGGGATAAAAGAATCTGCGTCCCCAAGTCATTTATCAAAAAAAAAAAAAAAAAAAAAAAAAAAAATCTGCAGCAAATTGGAAACACCATGTTCTACTCTTATGTGAACAAGAAATGAACCTTTTCTTTACATTCAGTCACTAAAGTATAGAGAATTGTTGTTATGCCAGCTCTTATTACACTCACTAATATAATGTAGAAATGTGAATCTTCTTTATTTCATTAAGAACAGATGTTGTATTGCACAGTCAATTTTTCATTGTCTTTGGAATTTTGCTCCATGGCTGCATTAGAAAAATCCACAGGGAAACCTAAAGCTTCATTTTAACCATGAGGATGTTGGTAATACACTAATATATGAAAGAAAGTCATATGGTACTATTATTTCAATTTTGCATCCTCTTGTATTCTCTATTCTAGTTAAACTAGAGTAATAGGGGCTGGATTTGCCTTCTTACCTGAAATATTCAAAAACAAAACAAAACAACAAGCAAACAAATATATAGAACATTTTTAAGTAATTAGATAAGTAAAGTCAGTTTTCCCCTGAGAGATGGGAAACAAACAAGGTGAGTCCTACGATTGCCCCGGCTTATTGTATCCACAGAGATTTTAGGCCAAAATGCAGGAAGGAAATAAGGCAGAGCCCAGCAGACTTCTTAAGTTGAAGAGTCACAGAGATGCCTGTGGAAGTCACTGCAGCCGAAGTTAATAGGACACAATACCAGAAAGAACAGAGCTGGACAGAGAGAGGCCTCCAGAGATCTACAAAGAGTTTCTTCCTCAAGCATATAGCAGAGTACTGTTTGGTGCCTGTATGTAAAAATAAAAAATTGAATATCAGAAATCAGAAAAACAAGGTTTATAGGTAACAGAGCCATGTGTACACAGGTCCTGAAATAGTACCTGTTGCCACTACCCAGACAGGAAAACCTCATGATTCATGAGATAGTGGGTAGAGGACTCGAAAGGGTCTGGCCTAGGTTGTGGGGAATATCCTTAGACTAAATATGATTCTACTCCTTCCTAACTACTCTTAGAAGCAACACCAGAAAGAATGAAACTATTTCTCAAGTAGAATCACTGCATTCTCAAACAAAGGTCAAGAATATTTGAAATCTGAGACAAATAGAAAACAAATAGCAAGATAATAGACATAAACCTAACAATATCAATAATCACTAGTAAAACAAAAAGCTAAGTGGTTATATTAAAATCAGGCAAAGCAGATTTCAGAAAACAAAATACTATCAGGGATAAAGAAACTTATTTCATAATGATAAAGGGGACAATTTATCAAGAGGACATGATAGTCCTCAATCTCTATGCAAAAAATAACAGAGCTACGAAGTATATGAAGCACAGTAATTAAAAGAATAAGTAGATAGAAAAGTGAGTAAGGTAATATCGAACTTTTACTCCACTATCAACTAACTTGACCTAATTGACATTTATAGAACCTTCCACTGAACAATAATGAAACACACATATATTTTTTTCTGAAAGGGCACTTGGAACATTTACCAAGATAATCCATGTTCTGGACCATAAAGCAAGCCTCAATAAACTTTAAAAGATGAAAGTTCTGCAAATTAGAAATCAATAACAGAAAGATCTCTAGAAATATTCCAAATACTTGTGAACTAAATAATGTACTTCAAAATAATCCAGGAATCAAAGAAGAAATCACAAGGGAAATTAAAACTATTTTAAATTAAATGTTAATGAAAACACAATACATCAGTATTTGTAGAATACCACTAAACAGTACTTGAGGGGAAATTTATAGCACTAAATGCTATAAGAAAAAGAAGAAAGATCTCAAATCAGTGACCCCAGGTTTCACACTAAAAGATTAGAATAAAGAGAAAAAACTATACCCAAAATGAGCTGAAGAAGAAAATAATAAAAAGAAGCCTGAAATGATAGTATAAAAAATTTTAAAAATAGGAAAATAAATCAGGTATAAAGTTGATTCTTTGAAAAAATAATAACATTCATAAACTAGTCAGACTGATCAGAAAAAACAAGAAAAGGAAAGAAAAAAATTATCAATATCAGAAATGAGAAAGAAAACATAGACATTGCACAAATATTAAAAGGATAACAAAGAAATTTTATGAACACTTTGTGCCAACATGTTTGATATTTCAGATCAAAGACATGTTAAAAGGGCTCACTTAATAAATAGAGAACCTGAATAGGCTGAAATTGAATTTGTGATGCAAAACCTTCTCACAGTAAAAACTCTGGGCCCAGATGTCCTTACTAGTAAATTCTTCCAAATGTATAAGACAGAAATAATACCAATTCAACCCAAAGTTCAAAAACTTGAGGAGCGGCAAATCCTTCCCAACTCATTCCAGGAGGCTACATTTATCCAGATAGCAAAATTAGGGGGAAAAGATATTATTAAAAAACCTACAGAATAAAACCTCTCAGGAATAAATGTGCAAAAACTCAACAAAATTTAAGGAAATTAAATCAAACAACATATAAAAACGATGATATGTCATGACCAAGTAGGTTCATCCTAAGAATATAAGGCTGGCTTAGCATTTGAAAGGAATCAAGATAATTTAACATACTGACAAACTTTAAAAACAACAAAAAAATCCCATATAAATCATCTCCATAGATGCAGAAACATCAGTTGAAACCAACATTCATTCCTGATAAAAATTATCAGAAAACCATGAGAAAAAGGGAACTTCCTCAACCTCATGAAGGGTATCTATGAAAAATCTATGGTTAACAACATACTTATTAATGAAAGATTGAAAGCCCTTTCTTTAAGATCAGGAACAATACAAGAATATCTCTGCTTGCCACTTCTATTCAATCTTGTACTAGAGGTTCTAGCCCAGGCAATGCAGCTAAAAGAAGAGAGAAAAGCATGCAAATGAAAAACAGAGATTAATTTGTCTTTATTTGAGGATGTTATGGTTACGTATATAGAAAATTAGATGGAATCCACAAAAAAGTTTATAAAACTAAAAAATGAGTTTATGAGAATTGCAAAATAAAAGGTCAATATACAAAATCAAATCTACAATATTTCTATAAGCTAGAAATAAAGAATTGAAATTATTTTTCAAATAGCCTCAAAAGTTTAAAATATTTAGGTATAAAAAGAACCAAAAGATGTATAACAGCTGTACACTTAATGATCAAACATTGCTGAGGAAATTTAAAATTACATATATAAACAGAGTTACCTTTTTCATTAATCAGTAAGCTCAGACTTGTTTAGAAGACAATTTGGCCCAACTTGATCAATACATTCAGTAAAACTTCAAACATAACCCAGCAAGTGATTTTGTTAAAACTGACAAGCTGAGTCTAAAATGAATGTGGACATGCAAAGTATTCAGAATAGGCCACATAACCTTAAAGAACAAAGCTAAATGATTTATGTTACTCAACTTCAGTATGTGTTATAAGGCTACACTAAGTGACAAAGTAGGGCATTGGTATAAAGATAAACAGATGTACAAATGAAGCAGAAATAGAGTCTATAAATTGACCTACACATACTCCAGCAACAGATTTTACTTTTTTGGCATCAGATTTTTAACAAAGGTAATTCACTGGAGATGTTGGTGCTGAAATAATTGGATTTTTGTATGCAAATAATCAACTTTAATTCATAAAACACACTGATTACAAAACTGTATTAAAAATTAGACTATAGACCTAACTTTAAATTATATAAAACTAAAAAACATCTAAATCAAAATATAGAAAAAAAATTTGGCAAAGATTTTTTAGACACCACACAAAAAACATGATCCATAAAAGAAAAACTATATGTAAATTGGACTTTATCAAAAGTAAAAACTTCTATTTTTTGATAGATTCTGGTAAGAAAACTAAAAGATATGTTGCCATCTGAAAAACAACTTAAATGTATGTGTCTGATAAATAACTTGTCTCTAGAATATGAAGTATTTTAAAAACTTGACAATAAAGAACCAACTTACCAAAAAGTGGACAAAGATTTGAATAGATATTTACCAACAAAAGCATCAAGATGGCAAAATGATCTAATTACACAATAAAAATCATTTATCATCAGAAAATTCAAATCAAAATCACAATGAGATATCACTCCATGCATATTGGAATGACTAAAATTTAGATAGACTGCTTATACAGTTTCTTGGAAATAAAGAATAACTGGAAATCTCATACAATATTGATGGAAAGGTAAACTGGTACAACTGCTTTCAAAAACAGTTTGGCAATTTCTGAAAGAGTTAAGCATATCCTACTGTATGATCCATCCACGTATTTACTGAAGAGAAAAGCAGGCACCCACACAAAAGCTTGTACACAAATATTCATGGCAGCTTCAATTTTTTAATAACTAAGGTAACTGGCAATAACCTAAATTCCCATCAACAAGTATATGGAACAAATGGTGGTATGGAATATACAATGAAATACTATTTAGCAGTTAAAAGAAATATACTAATAATATAGTCAATAACATGGATAGATATCAAAATTATTATGCGGGTATTGGAAGTCAGTAATTACTATATGAGTTCTTTTCAATAACATTTTAGAAAATATAAATAAATCTATATTAACAAAAAGAAGACACAGGAGGCAGTTTTTGCATACATTAGATATTGTGGTGATGGGTTTTATAGATTTATACATAAATCAAAACTTATATTGTGCATTTTAATTACATGCAGTTTATTTCATGCCAATGATACCTCAAAAAGCTATTAAAAATAAGCTCTTTAGATATATCTTTTAATCCTCTCAATCTTACTGGTAGTAATTGTGGTCATATTGCTATTTTATAGAAACAAAATCCATACTTACAGAGAAGGGAAAGGCAGGGAGGGATAATAAAAAGTAGCTGAAAATGTATTCAATAAGGTAAAATTACTTGTATGCAAAGCATTCGATAATACAACATGCTTAAAACAAAAGTGATTAGCACTTGGATTTACCCTTCAATATTACAATCTGTATTGGAAAGTTTTACATGTTAAACAAATAAGTAGTCAAATATACAACAAAACTGAACGAAATTGTTGTTCCTGATATCCTACTCTGTTCATATGACTAATATGGGACTTGTCAAATTGTTCAATAGTTAAGTGCTAATCTACAGGATTCTGCACAAGACTGAGAGGGCCTCCAAAGTAAAGGTAATGACTTGTTCACTGATCTAGCCCAGCACTTAGATTAATGACAGATATAGAGTCCACAACAACAAATGCCTCATGAATATATAAATTAATACTTACATGAATGAATATATGAATGCAAGTACAAATGAATGAATGAAGAGACTGAAATATACAAAGAATAAGACTATTATTTGCATATCAAAATCACTCAAAACAAAATAATTTCCATTTGACTGTAGAATGCCTTTTTGACCTATATTTAAATGTGGTTGTATATAAATCAGTTGAAAATCATCCAAACAGTAGAATTAAGTCACAAGATTAGAAGTTAGATCCAGTAGATAAGGCTAATCTATTTTGTTCACCCTCAATTTCTTTTCATAAACCTTTCTGACTAAGGCAAAGCACCAACCTAGCTTTTCATCCAAAGTTTGTTACCTTCCTGCTGATTGTTTTGAATAAAAGACAAAGAATAAATGCCTATTCCATATAAAAAGTCGACGTTTTCAGCTCACAAAGACTTTAGATTCAGTGTAGATAAAGAAAGGGTAAAAATATATAGAAGTTTGCCATTTTGGTATTACTTTGTAAGTTCTTCAAGACAATTCTAAGTCATATACCTAAAGCAGAGGATTCTAGCCAGTCTGCTGAGGTACACAGTATGGGAATTAATGTGTGTGAGGGCACATAAGATAATAACTCCCTTAGCCTTTGGGGCTCCCAGGTGGAAAGGCTGGTTTACCTGGAATGCTGGAGGTACTAACATCCAGCCATGAGTAGCAACTCCAGAGTCTTCTGGTAAGGTGACTCAAGAGAGGCAGAGACTGATGGAAGCTTAAGTGGACAAAAATGGCAAACACAATGAACAACATCTACACCAATGGGTTTACCATAATTTGCTCAATGTTCAACCACATGGACATCAGTTTCTGCAGCAGCCAGCTACAGTGTGTGCCAAATGCTCTCTGTGAAGAAGGGACTGGAGGAATTTCTAGGAAAATTCATATTGCAGGGTAGAGTAGGTGAGGGAGAACTTAGGTGGTTATCCCATATCTCTGTCTTCACATGAATGTGATATGACTATTCAATAGATGGCCAAGCTACAGAGAAATGGGGGTTCAAATATACTCTTGTTCCTTCTACAAAATAGAGCACCATCATTATTGTGACATACTTATAAAAACAATCTTGGACTGAATTTAATTTCCTACACATTATCAGAAGATATTTCAATTGTCTATGTGGGTGGGTTAAAGAAATTGTAGATTCTTTTTAAAAAATGAATTTGTAAATTTCTCAATGGTTATAAAGATGATTGAAAAAAATTTTTATTGAATATGACTATCAAAAATTGGAAGATAGCACTATTGAAGAGTTAAAGCATAAGATCTGACGAAAAAGCTTATGTTTGTGGAGTAGAGACAAATTTCTCATTAAAAAAATTAAAAACATGATTTAAAAGTTCTATGTAAATTATATATTTATTTCCAAATACCCTATATTGTACTCTTACTATAGTTGTTTAATTCTAAAAGTTATAATAAGATTTTCACCAAGTGTCATTTAAACCTCTCCAGTTTACGCCAGTGTGGCATATAAATATTATCCTTTTCTATGCCATGAAATGAAAACAGCAAGCAGTAGAAGCCTAGAATATGAGTAACGTGTTAACATTCACAGCCAGAACTTTGCTTTAGATTTGAAGGGGACAGAAACCAGAAAACATCCTTAGCCTGTTGATTAGGTAAATATTCAATTTAAGATTATATCTTCCCTAGACCACACAAAAATAAATACGAGGATAACGATGGGATTTGAGTTCTGTAATTTCATCTGGCAATGTAGGCTTTAGGGTAGCAATTCCTGGTGTTTCATGCATTAATTGCCTACTGTGGAGCTTTTTGACACAGAGTTGAAATTAATTTTGTACATCTCACTACCTAAAACTTACATTTTTTTTCACAACAAATACAGAATCTAAAGATTTATAAATGAGAAATATATATGCTTTCTATTTAATTGTGGCATCCAACTGTTGCTCTGTGCCCAAAATAACAATGTGAATAACTGTATTTTTAAAAAATCCAGATTTGCTTAATTTCTTTATCTTTTCCCTCATCCACATGTTTGGGGTTGTAGGAGGTATTATCCTATGAAGTCAAGACAAAGTATTCTGTATTTGAAGAATCAGATTTATTGATTGATAGTGAGGTGAATCACTATCACATGACTCACAAAATTGGGAGGCAGTATAACTGGATATTTCTTATTACAACTAAAGCCTAAAGTCTTAACAGTTTTTTTTTTTTTTTTTTAATTGTGTATGCATAGATCAAGTAACTTTTCTTAACTGAGCTGGAGTTTCCTCATATCTAAAAAAATGTTTGCATTAAATATTTATTGAGTTCTGTTGCACATCTTGTTATTTTTGTTATCCTTTGTAACTTGTGCAGAAAAGAATAAAAATTTATAAAACCATAGCAGTAGGTATTCTGCTTATACATTTAAGAAATACATAGAGAGGTGTTAGTTTATGCACTGAATGAATTTGATTTTATGCCACAATGCCTGCTAATAAATAAACAAGAAGTGCCTTAACAGAGATTTTATAATATGAAGGAATATCAATGGATTTCCCAAGTAGATTGACCTTCCCTTGTTAATAAGATACAACTTCACGATTTTCTACATGCTCTACTTCCATTACATCTGGTCTCCACTTTTTTTTTTTTTCCAGACTTTTCAAATTCTGAACGAAACCTTCACAGTCCAGAATTTCCCAGAAGTGGCTCACCTTTGAAGAGCAGAATTCCAATTAAGAAACTTGAGAATGGGCCCTGCTAACACGTCCCTCTCCTCACTCCCCTTCTTTCTTCAGTGTCTTAAGATTGAAGAGATTTTGTCAATGGTGTCAATGCCTGCCTCTCTTAGGCTCTTATTATTTTTAAATCCCCTCTTAAGCCTACCATAGTGATCCAGCCTTTTGCATGTTAATGGTGCTCAAGATATATTTGTCAAGCCAGCACATCTTTCTCCATTTTATCAGACTGTAGCTTCTCAACTGCACACTCCAGGATCAGTGGGAGACAGAGGAGTGGAGTTAAAGCTGGCCTGGAAGACACTGTGCAAAAAACTACAGATTTTGACTTTGTGTATTACTTCTGGACAAGCACATGGTAGAATACTACACATGTGAATTTCATTTGTCAAATGTGTTTGTGATGGGAAAGAAGTTGACAATAACAATTCCAGACCATATAGCAGTATAATACATCTGAGAAATCCAAGCAATTTCATTTCAAAATGGTGAATTAAGGGGAACAATCTAATCATTTGACTTGATAATAATCCATGATATATTGTTTCTTAGAGACTCTATTGGAACAAAAACCTAAAAGAGTTGATTGAAGGTGCTCAGGCTACTGTCATTGGAGTCAGACAACCTAACTTATACACTGGCTGAACAGATGAGTACTTGTGTCACCATAGCCAAATTCTTAACTTTTCCCCCGCTCAGCATCTTTATCTGTAAAATGCAGATGTCATTGGTATTTACTTATTAAGAGATTTGTGAGGATTAACTGAATTAATCATAAACAAGAAGCATGTAGTCTACACAGTAGGTGCTCAGCAAGAGGCAGTGTGATGTTGATGATAATGATCATGACCACAACAAGAAGTTGCTACATGCTTGTCTGTTTTTATGATTATATCGTGATAATAGATAATATAAATTACACCTCCTTGTTCTGAGATTAGCACAGCATTTCTTACAAATCTTCCAATGGCTCGCTAAAGACTGGTGTTTCTAAAGCTCATTCAGAAAACACCTGTAAGCAAATCAGAAACATAAATGTTTAATTAAGATGACCACTTTCAGGGAGAGTCTCAGAGGCATGTTTGGTTCCTTCCTGGTGGGAGAGACTTCTCAGCAGTTAGCAATCAGGATCATTCCCTTACTGGTTCAAATTAATCTGAAGATCCTCAGCAATTCAGGAATGTTTAGCTCAATATTCAAGATTGTTTATACTAGGATGCATTCATGTCAAGAAAGCAACAACTGGGCTAGTGGATTAGGCCTTCCAGATGAAGCTACAGGGATCTTTTCTCTAAGCACAGGAAATCAGCCAAACTCAATTTGTTTAAGATGTCGAGGTTAACAATTTGTTTTCTTTCTCAAAGCACTTGCTTCTAAGAATAACCAAGATACTCTAAATCATTTAATCTGTTCCCATTTTCCATTCTTCTGATGAGGAGGATTTCCCAATTGTAAAACACAAGGAAAACATTTAATCAAAGAAGCAGCAAGAAGTGATTTATGATAATTGATGTTTAATGGCTCAATCACAAATCTTGTTTCAGTTCTTGTGTTACAGGAGAAATTTTTAAAATTCCTGCTATGAAAGTTTGGCAGGAGAGAATAAATACCATAACTCTCTTTCTCCTTATACTTCTATATGATGTTACATTATACCACTAAATAATATGTTCAAAATTCCCCTGGAATTACATAAAGCACTTTACATAGTGTATTCATCATTTCCCATTGACTAGAATGTCCAAATGACTAAGAGTTAATTGCAAGGAAATCATTATGGATGTAAACAAAGATTTAGTTTCAAAGGTGTACACCTGAGCATTGTTTACAATTTAAAAACAGTATATATGTCTAATGATAAAAATAAAACAATATATATGTCTAATAATAAGGGATGGAAAAAATGATGAAGTATCTACCACTATCATGGACTACTATGCTGCCATTAAAATAATAATATAGAAACTCATAGAATGTCATGGAAAGGGTACTTGTGATTATTTTAAATATTAAAATAAAACATGCAAAGTTTATAGGACTAATCAATTATTCTGGGTCCAATTAGGAAAAAAACTATATAATAACTCCAGCATAAAAAAATTAATAAAAAAATTTTTAAGTATGGCCAGAAATTAGAGTAATGAGAGGATGAATGGTGATGAGTAAAGAGAAGTCAAAAAAAATAGAGGAATTGCAGATCTGAGGAATAACAAGGTCCCTTCAGGCTAAGAAATCCAGACCCTGTTGGAGAGAGCATGACTGTGGCTCACTGAATAGTGCAGAAGTTCTGTAAAACTTTACAGAAATATGCTCTTTGAAACTTATTGGAAAATCACTCTCTAGGTTTCCAGGAGAAGATATTTATGGGGAGGTGTCTTACCAAAGATGCTCTATTGCAGATCCTCTTGATAGGAACTGTGAGAGAAGCTGCTGGCTGCCCTGTACTGTTGAAGGCAGCTATGGGTGTTGTGTGCACTGAAAGAGTAGAACACTGAGTGAGACCTCAGAGCTGGGAAAGCTGGGTGCTGGAGGAAACTTGAATGCTGGAAAAAGCACATGTGTTGCAGAGCTGGGTGCTGGGAAAGTCATAGGCGCTTTATGAGCTGCACACTGGAGAGGACTCCAGGAGACTTCCGAGCAAGAACATTAGAAACAGAAAGCAAAGACTGGCATAGTGGCTCACCTTGGAAGGCTGAAGTGGGCAGATCACCTGAGGTCAGGAGTTCGAGACCAACCTGGCCAACATGGTAAAACCCTGTCTCTACTAAAAATACAAAAATTAGCTGGGCATGGTGGCACATGTCTGTAATCCCAGCTATTTGGGAGGTTGAGGCAGGAGAATTGCTTGAACCTGGGAGGTTGAGGTTGCCAAGTTCACGCCATTGCATTCCAGCCTGGGCAACAGAGCGAGACTCCATCTCAAAAGAAAAAACAAACGAACGAACAAACAAAACCAGAAAGCAAAGCCTTTCCTTCTGGAATGTCTCTCTAGTGCCATCTGTTGGTAAACCAAATCAAGCCAGCTGGCGAAGAAATCATTACGTAGAAGCTCAGATGTGTTTTCACAGGGCAGATGCCTACAATGTAAATTTTAATAAGTAGACTTCCTTTGTTAAAAGAAAAAAAGAAAGAAAAGAAAGAAACCTATCAGCTTTACAATATGCTTAATTTTCATTTAGTAAATTTTATTTTAAATTTAATTGGTTATAACATAAATGTAAGTACAATATGGATACTACAGATTTAAGGCATAATCAGTAAGTCGTACTCATTTTGTGGAATCAAGTAGAAGGAATGATTTAATTATCCCAAACAATTTCTCTTTCATTCTACTACATAAAACGCTCCCTCTAACTGAAGACATAATATGAATCATGTTCTAGTTCTCCAAATCAGCTATGTTTCCATGTATATTCTAGGGTTGGTGCTGAGGGCAAGGGATGCAAGGTGAAATAAGTTTGGGTAGTGATCAATGAACCAAAAGGGAACAAATTTAAATTTTAGTGAGCTTCTCAGAGCTTCTAAAATGCTGGTGTTCTTGGAGAACCTTGAAGAGGGATGATTATCCCATTAATGTCTTTTGTAACATAATTCTATTTAGGGAAAATTGTCATATTTCAATATTCTTTTTTTCTCAGGGCATGACATAAACATCATGTGAGGCAAAAATCTGGGAGCCCTTCTCAAAATTCCCTTACCTCCAAACTTCACCTAATTCTATAGATTGTTCCATCCTAAATATATTTCGGAATTGAAAAGAATCTCACTTTGCCCTGCCACCATCCTCAGTTAAACCAGATCACATCTCACCTGCACTAAAGAACGTAGTGATCTCCACCTCTACTCTTCTCCCACCTCTATCTGTTCTCCACTGCTATGGTCTGTCAAATCTCTTCCAAAGATATATTCAGTTATACCCTCCTGTAGAGACATACAAATAGTCATATACACTCATTCTAATGTCTTGATGGTAACTTTGAGTACCATAATCTTTAACTATGAAATATAATGATATATTCTCTATATTATTTTGTTTGCCAATATTGTTCTTTCCTAATGTAATCAAGAGATAGGGGCAGGCAGTGGGGGTGGGGAGTGTAAAGTTTATTCTCTGCAGGTTTATTGCCAAGTTAAAAATGAGGAAACAGGCCAGCACAAGAAAATTGGATGCCAATTTATTCAGCTCCTGGGTGAGGTTCTGTGGTCCCTGGGAGAGGGGCCAGGGAAGTCGCACCTGATTCCTCTCAGGAGTGGGATTTTATAGAGAGTGAAGGCGTTCGATTGGATTTGGAGAAACAGGATGTGGATGGGGTGAGCTGCTATTGGTAGGTAGGTGGGATTTCCAGTGAGCGGTTAAGTGCTGAGTGCAGAGGGGATTTCCAAGGGTGGGGTTAGGTGCCAAGTGCAGAGGGGATTTCCAAGGTGGAGCTAGATGATGGGAATATTCTAATAACGTAACTTTCAAGCGGGGAGGGAGATGGGCGTGTCCGAACTCCCCATGAGGCAACCAGCCTTACAGTGGGGAGCAGTTTTTATGGTACCTTACTATTGTATCTGTGCCCAGCACAGTCCCGGTATAGAAATTATATCAAAAAAATTGTGAAATGATGAACTAAAAAATAAATAGAAAATACTACTGTGTGTCTTCTAGCAAATGGATTTTCTTACGGTTCATGTAATCATTCAGGAGATATTTACTGAGTACCTAAATACCATGCTAGAAGTTTTAAGACCTTCCATCCCTAGTGAACCAATGAATGAATAACAGATTATAATTAGGCTAGACATATTCAGTGGTCAGTTCTACCCTGGTTTTATTGAATGGGCCATGGTGCATACTGGTAGACAGGAAGAATTATTCTCCGGATACCCATGAGTGAGTTTGCCAGTCATGCATTGGAACTGGCTTAGCTCGGAAAGCTCTTTTCTTTCCCTCACTTGGCCCAACCTTGTCCTTATTTAACTTTCCACCCTGATCTTATTAGTTCCGTCTCTATAGAGTCTCTTAGTTGAACAAAAGCTTTCAAGTCAATATTTCCTGCCATTTGGCTAACTAATAAAGAAAGATAGTTACTATTCTGGCTTATTCTTTTCTGAATAGTAGAATCAAGCCCTGATTACCACTCTGACACAGTTTTGTACCTGAGTCTGAGAATGGCTAGCAATGTTTTTTTTTTTTTTTTTTTTTTTTTTTTTTTTTTTATTATTATTTTATTTCATTGTCAGATTTGGTAAAACATGGCCTGATTACAAAACAAGTATTAGGCACATAATTGATCTTTATTCTTTCAAGAAGAGGACTTAAAACTGCTGGTTTGATCTTGCAAGTCATGATTTGCAGTAGTTACCCTTCAATTTTAGTTTTATTTTAAACTAGTTGCAAGATGCATTTTGTATCAACATCCTCCTGTATTTCATAAAAAATAGGGGTTAACTTTGCATAAATGTTTCCACTTTAAAATTCATTAGATGGACTTCATCTTAAAGTAAGCAGCATCTACTGGATATAAATACTGTTTCTGCTTCTATGTATGCATGCTGTGTAGGTTTATACAGAACTACAATCAGTTTAGAGTTCAATTAAGCCTGGATATGATCCTGTTTTACAAATCTAACAAGGAAACTGTCCTTAGAGCATGGTTGAGTCAAGGAGAATGAACATGTTTTGGGGAAATGATAGAGACCTACACAAAGCCCTACATCTCTCTCAAGTGCTATATAACATTGTAAAAGCTTTTGGCTTATAATAACGATTATCTTTCAGCCTTCCTTCCTGTATTTTATTAAACTCCACCTCATTTTAAATATGATTTAAGTTAATGTTTTGCTTTATTACTTTTTCATTTATCCCTCCCTCTCTTTCTTTCTAACTTATAAAAACATTAAAGGCTGAGTGCAGTGGCTCAAGCTTGTAATCTCAGCACTTTGGGAGACTGAGGCAGGTGGGTGGCCTGAGGTCAGGAGTTTGAGACCAGTCTGGCCAACATGGTAAAACTCCATCTCTATTGAAAATACAAAAATTAGCCAGGCATGGTGGTAGGCAGCTGTGATCCCAGCTACTTGGGAGGCTGAGGCAAGAGAATCTTATGAACCCGGGAGGCAGAGGTTGCAGTGAGCCGAGGTCGCGCCATTGCACTCCAGCCAGGGTGACAGAGGAATACTCAATCTCAAAATAATAACAATAATAATAATGAATTTAAAAACTTTTCCAGTCAATTTAAAAAAAAACTTTAACTGGAAAGTTATATATGACCTCCTGCTATGATGAATATAATACTCAATAATCTATCGTTGAAGCTGTAAGAAAGTTAGTGGCATACATATGGCCACCTTTATTTTAAATATCCCTTGCTGGACTAGTAATGATGTTTCATTTATTATTCCCAAATTATGCTTTTAAATCTAAAAGACAACTTTTCATTTCTCTAAATTATTTCACTATAACAACATGTCCCCAAATCGTAAGAGATGCTTGGGTCATTTTCTGCTTAAAATTTCAGAAGACTCATGCTCCCATAACTCTCACTGACCTTTGCAAGTGGACCAAAAGCTTCCATCTAGGCTACTGGATCAGAAGAATTGGCAGATGTATTCACTGAAAAGTAGGCACAAGGTTAAGACTAAGAATATCCTCAAAGGAAAAGCCTAATTGTGGGAACTTGGTAAGCAAAGTATCCATTATATTTCTTTTAAAATGCTTTTAGGATGATACTATAGGTACAGGTTAAAATATCTAGTCATTTGATTAAAAAAAAAAAAAAACTTCAATGGTAGAACATAACATTCAAATAGAGAGCAGTAGTTGCAGTGTTTACACAGAAATTTTGTCGAGGTGTATTTTTAATTCTTAGTCTTCAAAACCCAATCTTACCATTACATCTCTGATGCTATGTCTACACCTGTCACCCTACCCAAGGAGCAATATTCCCTTATGCCTGTATTGCTTTTGTCTCCTGGTATCATGATAATTGAATTAATCAACTTTCTTATTCACTAGAATATGAATGAGGTCTATGAAGTCAGGAACCTTATTTAATTAAGTTGGAATCCCCAAACTTTAGTGCATTCATTTTTTCCAGTGTCTCAAATGCCTACTGCCTTCCAGGCATCTGTGCTGAGTACAAGGGAATAGCCAAAAGGAGAGATACAGTTCTTGAGCTCACTGAGTTTAGCATTCAGTGCTGGGGATAATAAATATACAAGTAAACATATCAAGGGATAATTACAAATTTATATAATTTATATGGCACAAAAGCGGGAAATGCTACAACATACACCAACCTGATGTCATTTCTTAGAGTAAATAGAGTACAGCCTTCTTGCAGAGGGCACTTGGGAGCAAAGGATCTTCAGCAAAGCATCCTGACTGAGGGAATGGGATGCATGAAGTTTCTGAGTCAGGAGGAGTGGGCAGGAATTAATGGGAAATTGAACAAATGAATAGTTTGGAAATTAACTCTACAGTAACATGATGGAAGGTGGGAATATGATCCCAGTCTCCAAGAAGGGTGCTAGGACCAACAACGAGGAGCCTGAGAGTGGCCATCCTTGCGGTCCTTCTATGTCACTCTTTCTATTTCTATTCTTTTCCCTTTCACCCAGGGCAGACATTGCTAATAAGTTGTGGCATTCTCCACTAAGGCTAGACGAAACCTTGACATCTTCTGAACTCTTCTCTTAGGAGTGTTTCTGGCAGCCACTGCTCATCATTCAAAAAGGGCCCTCAAGATGATACTGTCTTGCCCTCCCTGATTTAAGCGGTTCATATTTTTAACTAATGAATGAAAGATTGGTATCTGTTTGATGGAGAAAAGAGCTAGTGCAATTTGAGCTCATATAAAGTGAACAATGTAAATGAATATGAAGCTGTTTGCTTTTGTAGGTGCTGGAATTGATAGAAGTGATTATGAATAAGGAGGTAATGATGGTAGGAAAGAACGGGGCATCCTAGTAACTGATGACAGTTCACATTTGAGGCTACTCCTGAAGGTGAGAAAAATGACCAGTTAGGAAGCACTGAGTGTCCTTTAATGACTTCATAGTTTTTACATGGGCCAGCAGCTAGTATATTAAATACAGGAAAAGAAGCATTCTTACACTCAAGAAAATAAGACTATCTACAAGTGCCTGTTGCTGCTGGAAATTGGCATCTTGATCCAACCCAAGTAAACTTAGAAATAATCAACCTATCAGCTCAGCCAGCTACACCCCTTGGTCTGTGACCTGAGACCAGAACCCCAACAAGCCAGAGTCAGTCAGTCAAAAACATCTGTTTTTTTCCTCACCTGCACTGGGTAAACTATATGTTTAGGTATACAATGAGTGTCTTTATATTTTTTGTAAAAGCTAAACTCAGAGGTACTCTAATACATTATTAAGATTAAAAAATGAAACACTAAGACACCAAAACATTATAAAGGCTTAGTTCTTATAATTAATCGGAAATATGTTCCATACACTACATATTGAGAATCTATTTGGATATAATTTGATGTGTCATAACCATAGGATTTAGACATGTAATCATTTGACCTCTTGCCTACTCTATGTTCTTCCAGTAAGTTTTTATTAAATATTGTTTCACTTTATGGTGGTCTATGTTAGATATAATACTCTTCCTGAATTATAGAAATAGCTACCACTGTTACTGTCTTTTTAATATCAGTACTCTACTTGGCTTTTTACATATATTACCTCAAATACTACAATAACCCAGCCAGGACTGACCCTATTTACACCTACAGACAAGGCAACTACAGTTCAGAGAATTTAAAGAATTTGTTCAATTTACTTAACTAAATCCATAGAAGGGTTGGGATTTCCACACAGTCTGTCTCACTCCAGAGCTTGTATCATTTTCACTAACCTTTGTTTGCCTGAACATTAGCTTTATTTCATTCCACAGCCACATATGGGTTGGGGAAAATCAGATGATCACTCCAGACACCACATTTGTGGGGCCTGCCTTGTAAAAATTTGTATGAGGTATTGATCTCTGGAAAAGACAGCAGTGTTCCCATCTGATGTGGAAAAGATCCATGGCAAGGCTTGTATACCCTCTATCAGTCCCTAAAACATTCTGACAGCACCTGGACAGTGTGTGCAGTCAGCATCTTTCACCTTCCCTATACAACTCCAGGCCACTTAGGATTGTAATCAATGTTTAATGTTTTGATAGATGCTCATTTTAATAAGTCTGTCACTGTAAACAGGGCTGGGTGCAGGGCCCATTTTTCTGTTATATCCACCTTATTGACAGTCAAAGCCTACATCAATATTCTGTCTGTCCCCTAGCTTTATCTTACAATGGTAAACAAGATGCACTAGCAATCCCAAGCATGAACAGATAGACATAATTCTATTCTCTTTTCCTTGGGAAAAAAAAATATATATATATATATAAAGCACACCTATTGTGTGTTAATACAGCAGGTAGTCTGCTACTGCATCATCTTCATGAACAAGGTGCCACCATATAACTATTCAACTTTAGCTCCTGTACCTTTCACTAGTTTGTGGATTCTCATTTCATTTTGGGCATCTCAGTGCTGTCTCCAGTAGACATTCCAAAGTAAGTCCTGAGATGAGCAGCTGCTAAGAGGGAAGAGGCAGTCAGGAAGGCATGGAGGTTTAAACAGACTAATTATGGGGATAAGAAGCAGGGGTAGATGCTCTGTGAGAGTTACTAAAAATGAATATGGGCCCTCTTGCCAGCCAGAGGCACCATCTTTATAAAACAAATACTTCTTTCTCACACCTCCCTCGACTACTCGGAATGTTTTGACTATAATTTTTACTGACAACTCAGCATGTGTTATAATACCAATATCATGCTGAATGGAACAGATTGAAAGTCCTACAGATATTACTGTTCTTTTCCAATTATTTCTCATCTTTCCAAGCAGGTCATGGGTGGTAGGTTCAGATCTCTCATTTGTTTGCAGAAGCCATGTGGTGCAAGATATTAACTAAGCACCAACCCAAGGCATCTAATCAAAACTGCAGCTAGAAAAATAACTTTAAAATACTATGACTGGCGTTTCATGTACCAGTTAAAATACGGGGGAACCTAATTATTGTGAATAACAAACAAGTGTTAGCGAACCCACTGCTTATTAGCACAGCTTGCTCAATTTAAAAGAACATTTTGTAACAGTAAATATAGCAAAAGGCTACAATTACAACCTTTCAATGATTGCAATCCATGGAAAAGCCATTTAGTGATAAATTAGAGGGCAAGAGAAGATTATCACCTGCTTAACTAAGCTTCCATTGATTCTACGAAGCTGTTTGCCTGGCAAAATCTGGGCTATGATGAAAAAGTTGAGAAAAACTCATTTCCCTCCATCTAAATATATATTAATTACAAACATATTAATTACAAACGTATATAGCACTTTGGTAGAAAAAAATCTGCTTGATAACTATTAATTATACTTAATAAGAAATAATATTTATTATTTATTTGCATAATAATTTTCACATTTAAATCCTTTGACAGATTTTGCTTCCTCATATGCCATGATGCATATATTGAATATCAATACAAATTCACTATGTGAGTAGCACTGCCATCTTCCTGCAGAACTGGTGCCAAATAGTAAGCTTTCATGGGAAAACTGTGGGGCTTAATCATACCTATACGTTAACAAATCATTACAACTACATTTTTTAGTACTTAAGAAAGAGAGTGGTAGTGAGCAACTCTCTTTGGGATACTTCCAAGGGACATTTTGGGAAAATGCCCAGTTAATGCAAACCATACAAAGTGCTTGATAGAGGCAACAGGATCAATAAAGGATGTGTTAAAATACGTATCTCAGCAGTGTAGAAAAAAAAGCAAAACAGATAAAAAGAATATAACTGAAATAATCTAAAATGTGAAGTCTACATTTAAATTTTTGAAAAACTGCCTATGTGAATTACAAGTGGACTTGTGACCTACTGATTCTATTTTAGAAATTTGTTCTAAGTGTGAAACTAGAGGAGGTAACCATGGCACTAACTGGAGCATTATTTTTAAAAGGAAAAACTTGGAAATAACTTATGTGTCCAATAATAGGAGATTATTTAAATTAGTGACCCCATTATTGGAATATTCAGCAACTTACACATTATCTAAATGAAGAACATTAGATCATTTGGGAAAGAGTCATGTTACGATGTTAACTGAAAATGTAATATAGATAAAAATGACATAAACAGCATATCTTAACATTATTAAGTTATGTATAAAATGAGTACATTTACATATGCATATGAACATAAATGCATGTAACAGTGGAAAATAGAAATAATAATATTTATTCTCTCAATATTTTCTCTGTATTTAATAATTTTCCTAATTTTACTAGATCTTTCTTTTTTATTTCCTTCCTTCCTTCCTTTTTTCTTTTCTTCCTCTCTTTCTTTCTCTCCCTTTTCTTCTTTCTCTTCCTTTCCTTCTTTCTTTCCCTACTTTTCTCCCACTCTCTCTTTCCTTTCTTCCTTCTTTCATTCCTTCCTTCCTTCTTTCTTTTTCTTTTCTTTTCTTCTTTTCTTTCTTTCTTCTTTCTCCAAAAGTCTAGCTGTGTCACCATCTGGGCTCACTGCAACCTCGGCATCCTGACTTTAAGCACTTCTCCTGCCTCAGTCTCCTGAGTAACTGGGATTACAAATATGCACCACCACACCTGGCTAACTTTTTGGATTTTTAGTAAAGTCAAGGTTTCACCATATTGGCCAGGCTGATCTCAAACTCCTGGCCTCAAGTGATCTGCCTACCTCAACCTCCCAAAGTGCTGGGATTATGGGCATGAGCCACCATGCACAGCTTTATTTCTCTAAAAATTCTGTTTACTTATTTTATTGAACATATTTAAGTTGTAGAACATGAAGTTTTAACAATTCTGTTACATATGTCTACATAAACAGTGGTCAAATTTCGCTTAACACAGCGCAAGTAAAAAATGCAGGCTGCTTTCTGTGGGCCTGACCATGATAAAAATAAAAGTGGCTCTAAAATATTTCAGGTCTTCTGGCTCAATGATTTCAGATCCAGTTTAGAATTTCATTATAAGAAATCAAGTATCTGGGTGAATATGTTGTACAAAGATATTTGCTGCCATTGTATTTGAAAAAGGAAAACTATGAAACCAACATTAATGTCTGTCAAAAGGAGATTTATGAAATGAATCCTGGTTTATCCCTTGCATATAGTTCTACAGTTATTAAAATGGTGATGTTCAGGGGACACTGACTCAACCCTAGGGTGTTTTGCACCAATATTTTGCAAGATGCAGGTCAAACTAATGGCTAAACTCTCTGGAGAGCGCCTGCTCATTGTAGAGAAGACACTTGCCTTTCAGTTTCCATCACATCCTTGTAAGACTACAGACTCAATATTACATTATCCTCTTTGCAGGAGTAGCTGCTAAATGTCATGGCTTTTAAAATGTTGCCCAGATCTATGCAGAAAGAAAATATCTGTGGGCTGCATTTTAGGCAACATTCATGACTTTGCAAACTTTAATGTGGAACTAATATTATTGCCAGGTAATAATGCTCAGTACTTATAATAAGTTTTAAAACATAGGATTAGAACGCTATATTTTTATTTAGGTAAAATTATGTGTATATGTTTGCATTTGTATTTATGTGATGTTCACACAAATAAATGCACATATAATATATGTAGAAAAAAGCAGATAGGTCAATGGATATGAAAGAATCTGAAAGAGCTTATCTTTAGGTAATAAGCTATTCTGAATGATTTTTCATCTTTTTCTTTATGCTCTTCTATATTGTTTTTATTTTTGAAATAAACATATGCAGATTTTATGATAGAAAAATTACATTGACTAGACATATGGTTTTTCTTGGCTGTATATGCATGTGTGTGGGGGGTTCTGGGGGGTCCCTCTGGCTCAGATGGACCACATTTGAAGCACTAAAGCCAGGTCTGAGCATGATTTGGGGGAAGTGGCTTTAGGAAACAAAAGTGAGTCAAAACAAGAGTAAACAAGATGGTAAAGAGCCCAGACATACTCTCACATGATTTATAGGAAAAACACTAGACTACCTGACCCGAAGAGAAGATGTTAGGAATATAATGATGGGCTGTAAATATCTGAAGTGCCAATATGTGTATGTGAGACTGGAATATTTTTCATTCTAGTTCCACCAGGACAAGGTAGTATCAACGGGTAAGGTGCTTCAGGGAGCCAGATATAAGGAAGAACTTCATAGCAGCTATAGCTACTTATATATGGTATTCATTAAATCATCAAATAGAACATTCAGGTCACAAGAGCTCTCAAAATGAGACCAGATGACCACTACCTGGTTTATAGAATAAATTCCTACATTGAATGAGAAAAGAGGGTATGAATTCAACTTCTAAAATCAAGGTCATGGTTTCCCTTTTAGACCTAATGATATGACAATGTAACCTTCTCAGGTATGGTATAAAGCAGGTAACTCATTTGAGAAGGGTGCTGAGTTTGAAGTCAAATTGATTGATTGATTCATTCATTAATTCATGCATTCATTCAACAAATGCTTATTGAGGGACTTATTGAATGCATTCATTGAATAAATGCCTAAGTGCCAGGGATCCAGAAAACAAAATGCCAGCAGACATCAATTTCCTTAATGGAACTTAAAATATATGGAAGAAAAACTATTAAATGTGTACATAGGGTAAAGCATGAAATGGAAGGAAAAAGTAAAGATGATTATAAAATGAGGGCTTGCCCCAAGATTATGTCTTCTCCACGTGGATTACTTTTGCTTTTCTCTTTCTTTACTCCATTCTCTCCACTCATATCACTATTTCCTTCTTTGGTAGAAAAATATATCAAGAACTTGAACTCTGATCTGGATCAAGTAGACCTAATAGACATCTACAGAACTCTCTGCCCCCAAACCACAGAATATACATTCTTCTTAGCACCACATCACACTTTAAAATTGACTGCATAATTGGAAGTAAAACACTCCTCAGCAAATGCAAAAGAACAGAAGAAAACAACAGTCTCTCAGACCACAGTGCAATCAAATTAGAACTTGAAACTAAGAAACTCACTCAAATCCGCCCAACTGCATGGAAACTAAACAATCTGCTCCTGAATGACTACTGGATAAATGATGAAATGAAGGCAGAAATAAAGACATTCTTCGAAACCAATGAGAATGAAGACACCAACATACCAGTATCTCTGGGACACATTTAAAGCAGTGTCTAGAGGGAAATTTATAGCACTAAATGCCCACATGAGAAGTGAGGAAAGATAAAAAATCGACATCCTAATGTCACAATTTAAAGAACTAGAGGAACAAGTTCAAACAAATTTAAACGCTAGCAGAAGACAAGAAATAACTAAGATCAGAGAAGAACTGAAGGAGATAGAGAAACAACAACAAAAAAAAAAAACCCTTCAAAAAATCAATAAATCCAGGAGGTGAATTTTTGAAAAGATCAACAAAATAGATAGACTGCTAGCCAGACCAATAAAAAAGAAAAGAGAGAAGATTCAAATCAATGCAATAAAAATGATAAAGGGGATATTAACACTAATCCCACAGAAATACAAACTACCATCAGAGATTACCACAAACATCTCCATGAAGATAAACCAGTAAATCTAGAAGAAATTGATAAATTCCTGGATACTTACACCCTCCCAAGACTAAATCAGGAAGAAGTTGAATTCCTGAAGAGACAAATAACAAGATCTGAAGTTGAGGTAGCAATTAATAGCCTAGCAATCAAAAAAAGTCCAGGACCAGACAGGTTCACAGCCACATTCTACCAGAGGTACAAAGAGGAGCTGGTACAATTCCTTCTGAAACTATTCCAAACAATACAAAAAGAGGGATTTCTCCCTAGTTCATTTTATGAAACCAACATCATCCTGGTACCAAAACCTGGCAGAGACTCAACTGAAAAAGAAAATTTCAGACCAATATCCATGAAGAATATTGATGCAAAAATCTTCAATAAAATACTGGCAAACTGAATCCAACAGCATATCAAAAAGCTTATCCATCATGATCAAACTGGCTTCATTCCAGGGATGCAAGGCTGGCTTAACATCCACAAGTCTATAAAAGTAATCCATCACATAAACAGAACCAAAGACAAAAACCACATGATTATCTCAACAGATGCAGAGAAGGCCTTTAACAAAATTCAACAGCCCTTTATGCTAAAAATTCTCAATAAACTATGCATCAATTGATCATATCTCAAAATAATAAGAGCTATTTATGACAAACCCACAGCCAATATCATACTGAATGGGCAAAAACTGGAAGCATTCCATTTGAAAACTGGTGCAAGGCAAGGATGCCCTCTCTCACCACTCTATTCAACATAGTATTGGAAGTTCTGGCTAGGGCCATGAGGCAAGAGAAAGAAATAAAGTGTATTTGAATAGGAAGAGAGGACATCAAACTGACCCTGTTTGCAGATGACATGATTGTATATTTAGAAAACCCCATTGTCTCAGACCAAAATCTCCTTAAGCTAATAAGCAACTTAAGCAAAGTCTCAGGATACAAAATCAATGTGCAAAAATCACAAGCATTCCTATAAACCAAAAATAGACAAACAGAGAGCAAAATCATGAGTAAACTCCCACTCTTAATTGCTACAAAGAGAAAAAAATACCTAGGAATACAACTAACAAGGGATGTGAAGGACCTCTTCAAGGAGAACTATGAACCACTGCTCAAAGAAATAAGAGAGAACACAAAGAGCTGGAAAAACATTCCATGCTCATCGTTAGGAAAAACCAATATTGTGAAAATGGCCATATTTCCCAAACTAATATATACATTTAATGCAATCCCCATTAAGCTACCAAAGACTTTCTTCACAGAACTGGAAAACAAAAACAAAAACAAAAACAACAAAAAGACCCTTAAACTTCATATGGAACCAAAAAAGAGCTCAAATAGCGAAGACAATCCTAAGCAAAAAAAAGCCACGCTGGAGGCATCACGCTACCTGACTTCAAACTATATTACAATGCTACTGTAATCAAAACAGCATGGTACTGGTACCAAAACAGAGATATAGACTGATGGAACACAACAGAGGTCTCAGAAAGAATACTGCACAACTACAACCATCTGATCTTTGACAAGCCTGACAAAAGCAATGGGGAAAGGATTCCCTATTTAATAAATGGTGCTGGGAAAAGTGGCTAGCCATATGCAGAAAGCTGAAACTGGATCCTTTCCTTACACCTTACACAAAAATTAACTCTAGATGAATTAAAGATTTAAACATAAGACCGAACACCATAAAAACTCTAGAAGAAAACCTAGGCAATACGATTCAGAACATAGGCATAGGCAAGGACTCCATGACTAAAACACAAAAAGCACTGGCAACAAAAGCCAAAATGGACAAATGGTATCTAATTAAACATAAGAGCTTATGCACAGCAAAAGAAACTATCAATAGAGTGAACCAGCAACCAACAGAATGGGAAAAATTTTTTTTCAATATACCATCTGACAAAGGGCTACTATCCAGAATTTATAAATCACTTAAACAAATTTACAAGAAAGAAAACAACCCTATCAATAAGTGGGCAAAGTATATGAATAGACACTTTTCAAAATAAGCCATATATGAGGTCAACAAACATGAAAAAGCTCATTATCACTGGTCATTAGAGAAATGCAAATCAAAACCACATTGAGATACCACCTCACACCAGTTAGTATGACAATCATTAAAAATCAGGAGACAACAGATGTTGGAGAGGATGTGGAGAAATAGGAACACTTTTACACTGTTGGTGGGAGTGTAAATTAGTTCAATCACTGTGGAAGACATTGTGGCAATTCTTCAAGGATCTAGAACTAGTAATACCATTTGACCCAGCAATCCCATTACTTGGTATATACCCAAAGGATTATAATTAATTCTATTATAAAGACACATGCACACCTGTGTTTATTGTGGCACTGTTCACAGTAGCAAAGACATGGAACCAACCCAAATGCCCATCATATGATAGACTGGATAAACAAAATGTGGTACATATACACCATGGAACACTATGTAGCCATAATAAAGAATGAGTTCATGTCCTTTGCAGGGACATGGATGAATCTTGAAACCATCATTCTCAGCAAACTGACACAAGAAGAGAAAACCAAACACCACATGTTCTCACCCGTAAGTGGGTACTGAACAATGAGAAAACAGGGACATGGAGAAGGGAACGTCACATATCAGGGCCTAGGGGGTGGAGGGCTAGGGTAGGAATCACAGGAGGTGGAGGGATTGGGGGATTGGGGAGGGATAGCATTAGGAGAAATACTTAATGTAGATGATGGGGTGATGGATGCAGCAAACCACCACATGGCACGTCTATACCTATGTAACAAACCTGCACAATCTGCACATGTACCCCAGAACTTAAAGTATAATAATAATAATAAAAGACAATTCAGAAAAGATTAAACAACAACAACAACAACAACAACAAATTTGTCCTTTCCACTTCTAGCATTCAAGAAGCCTCAGTTATAGACTTCTTATGTAGCTGTGGGTCCCTATATTATGAAACAAAAGTCAAGGGTCATGAGCCCCAATATCATGACTTCCAAAGGAATCACAGGATTCTCTCAAAATTTCAGTGATTTAGGGGTGTTTTCTATGTCTCTCTCAATGTTCCAGGTATGGAGGCACCCATAACACAGCCCTAGAATCCCTTCTACTAACAGTGTTTTGGAGATATGCTTTTAATGCTTAAATACTGTGAGTTTCTTTAATTAATGTCTGGTAGCCTCTTACATTGTGTGTGTGTGTGTGTGTGTGTGTGTGTGTGTGTGTGTGTGTGTGTAAAATTGGCTTCCATTTAAAATTTTTAAATAATTCATGTTGCTACTCATTGGCATAGAGTTGCCCATGTAAGGAGCAGAACTACCCTGTCACAACATCCCCTTTTGGGATACTTCAGCTACAGTATCTTAACATACATAGTGGTTCTCAATCTTTACTGCATACAGGAACCACTCTACAAGTCTTAAAATATACCAAGGTGTTGGTCCAACTCTCTAGCCCCAGAAATTCATATTTAGTTGGTATAAGTAACTGGGCTTTAAGATTTTTTAAAGTTCCCTAAGGGATTCTCGATCTATAGCCGAAGTGAAGAACTGCTGACATCATAGATTATCTCTCTCCTGATGAGCAGTCAAAATGCTTCTCATTTTATTTATGTCTTTGATGATCTTGGAGATATTTGTCTATCTCTGAAGTGCCTTCAAAGGGTCCTCATAGTATCCCATGCAGCTAATATTTTCAAAAGGACCGTTGCAAACCTCCAAATCTGATGAAAGTCAATTTAATTATTTTTCTCCAACATGAGAGGAAGAATTTCATTTCTGTTTACCATTCTAACTATGTTGTGTTATAGGCATAATTATTCACATTTTATACAAGAGGAACTGAGATTCAAGGAAAATAAGTGAGGTACACATTGTTATAAAGCTAGCAAATTTAAAAAGTTAGAGAAAGCTCAATTCTGACTTCAACTTAAATAAGTATCAGATGTCATCATTTTATTTTTCCACTGACACTGTTGTCATGAGTGAATGGAAGAAAAACAAATAAATGAAAATATGAACAGGTCTTGAACAGAAAGAGAAATCACATCCTTCACTCAAAGGACATGCTATATGTTCAGACATTAAAAATGTTTAGTCAGCTGCATTTATAGTCCCATAAGCGGGAAGAAACATCATGACAAAAGAAAATTTTATGAATGCAGAGAAAAATATATCAAATGAAATAAAGAATTCATAGACAGAGCAAAGTTCACAAAATGGGTCTGATAAAAAAGTATCTAAAATGAGTGTGGATGTGTTTCTTTAACCACTCCATCTGCCAGTCCAGGTGCAGGGGTAAAAAAACAAACTATCACAGAGCTAGTAAAAGTTAAAACAAAAAATAAAAACCAATAGAGGACATAAATTCTAAGTTGGTGATCATTGGAACAAACCTCAAAAGATTTCATTTGCTATGTTAATCAAATGTTACCGACAGTTTAGAAATAAAAGAACATATTTTTTTGCTAGTTTATGCAATCCAAGTTGCTTCTAGAATTATAGAGCTAAAGATAATCGATTATTATTTTCTAAATGGCCACTTTTTCATGTTATGAGAAAACTGAGTTAGAAAATGTTCATGTGGGCCAGGCACAGTGGATCACGCCTGTAATCCCAGCACTTTGTGAGGCTAAGGCAGGTGGATCATCTGAGGCCAGGAGTTCAAGACCAGCCTGGCCAATATAGTGAAACTGTGTCTCTACTAAAACTACAAAAATTAGCTGGGCCTGGTGGCACCAGTAGTCCCAACTACTCCAGAAGCTGAGGCAGGAAAATCGCTTGAGCCCTGGGGACAGAGGTTGCAGTGAGCCGAGATCATGCCACTGCACTCCAGCCTGGGACACAGGGACTCCATCAAAAACAAACAAAACAAAACAAAAACAAACAAATTAAAAAAAAAGAAAAGAAAATGTTCATGTCATAGGCTAAAAGTAAACTTTATTCCTGTCAGTGGCCAACACAAGGTTAGAAAGCAGTTCTCCCATTTTTCTCTTCACTTAATTATTCAGCACTCTTTATCCATTTAAGCACAACTAATGCACTGCTGTTTGAAATCAGACCATTCCAATGGCCGTCAAAATACCATACCTTTAACAGTGCTTTCATCATCTTTGAACAGAACATTAAACTGACAATCATAATCTGAGCTTCTTTTCAGATGAATTATAATGTGTTAAGCTCTATTTCAATATTGATTTATATTACATTTTCTAGTACTTTAGTTTCCTCTAATCTCTATGCAAAGTTCTGTTCTACATGCATATTAAAGTTTCTAAAATTTGTAATCTAATGAAGGATTTCCTATATCTACCATGTCCAGCAATTCAAAAACAGTCACTACAAGAGAAAAAGAGGTGACAAATTTGAAAACTGAAATCTTGCATCCATTTCAAGAAACCGATTTGACAGAATCTGAACTCTAGAAACATGCATAGGGCTTAGGAAAATATAACAGTCAACTGTTATAGTTGAAGAATGCTTGGCCATTTTAATCAATGGAAGCACATCATTAGTTACTTATGGTCACTAAAAATGTAGAAGACTTCACTTAAAAAAAGTGAGTATCTTCAGTAATGAAAATATAAGTGCACTTCAAGTGTCTTTACGGTTGTTTATTTCTATCTGGAACTGTGGTCAGTTTCTCAGACTTCAGGAGAGAAAGAAAATTGGCAGGTGAGGAAGTTTAAGTAGTATAATAGGTTAAAAGCATGGGCTATGTGATATGGGGATGTTACTCAGCTTCTGCTTTCATTGCAAATCTATAAAACAAGGAATAAAACATGTCAGAAAGAGGTGTACTCAGACAATACTTCAGTATTCACATGTTTGTGAGGGAATAGAAAGCCCAACCCCATTGCCCTCCATCCTGTTCTTGGAAGAACTGTGAACTTTATTGACCAACAACCATGATGTCTATCGAGCAGTGAGAGGAGTCATTGTATTAGAAAGTGGCTAGTGTGTTACACAGTCAGTCCCAGCATCTCAGTCTGTGATTCAGTGAGAAAATTATATTAGCTCAGGCTTGTCCTGCGTTCTAGTCATCTGTGATTTGTGGGAGAGGAGAGAGAGAGAGAAACTGTTCAGAATTCCAAAATGAGATAATAGGGCCAAGCTCACTTTTAACAGATAATTATTTGGTCTTTTCTGGCTACAGTTTCTTGTACACAGATCACTTGGCAGGAACCTTCAACACCCATTTCAGAGGTCTGTTATTCAATAACACACAGTATAGAAAGCAACACAGTGCAGAGCCTGGTACGCAATAAGTTGTGAAGGAATACTAGATAGATGTCTTTGGATTTGTACTTAAATGTTTGTTGTTGAATCAGTTTACATGAGGTTAGGCATCCTGAGCCTTAGTATAAAATGAATCCAAGTATTTTTATAGACATAAGCTCTTTGAAATTCTAATTAATCTGTCCTACTATTTCAGGTAAGTAGAAGCTGTTGGCTGGGCATTCACTTGGGACACAGGTTCAGACAGAAGAAGGACTCAGGGTATTGAAACCAGCCCTGTATTAGATGGTAAACTATCTCCTGGGCATTGTGGCCTCCTGTTCAGCAGAAGGCTCTCATGGAAATTGCTTTCTGAATCATTAGCTGTCACCTACCCCCATCTCTCCTCTCGCAGCTGCTCTTTCGGATTCTGCCTGCAAACTTTTCACATTGGGCATGCTCCCAAGCCAAACAAGTTGCCTCTCGGCAGCTTTTGTTCCTGCTGGGAGCTAGAACCAAACCACACAGATAAGCCAGAGTGAGGATGCAGCATGGACTAATACATTTGCTAAAGGCACAGACCTCTAAACCAATGTGACGGATGCCTTCAGAAGTCGTGTTCATGCTGGTTCACATAAGAGTGTCAGTCAGTCTCCAGAAGCATATGCTGCTATTTTAAAATTATTTGCCTCTTTAGATTTTTTTAAGGTTCCCATCCTCTCAGATGTATCTTTAGATCATGATCTTCCTATTGGCTAGAGACATGCTGGTGGTATTTTTGGAAACATGCAATTCTGAGAGTATAGCTGGGTTCACTCAAGCAAAATAAAATAACATATGAAATACAAGAAGCTCATATAGAAGTCACTTCTCAGGTAGCTATCAACAGCTCGTGAAGTAAGACTCAGTCAGATCCAGGCATCTAAAGGGAAAAGGAGACCCAGCCCCAAGCAGTGGAAATCGGGACTATTACAGTGAATGAAAACAGGCTGGGAATTAAACTGGACAACCCATGAGAGTAAAATACAGACAGTAAACTAATTTGAGTTAATCTGCAGAGGTATGATTCAAAGCTTGTGAGAAAAGTCATCAATCATATATATTTTTTTTTTCAGACGGAGTCTTTCCCTGTTGCCCAGGCTGCAGTGTAGTGGCACAATCTTGACTCATGCAGCCTCTGCATCCCAGGTTCAAGTGATGCTCAGCCTCCCGAGCAGCTGGGATTACATGTGCACGCCACCATGCCCAGCTAATTTTTTGTATTTTTGTAGAGATGGGGTTTCACCATGTTGGCCAGACTTGTCTCCAACTCCTGACCTCAAGTAATCCACCTGCCTCAGCCTTCCAAAGTGCTGGAATTACAGGCGTGAGCCACTACGCCTGGCCCATCAGTCATCATCTTTGTTAATTTAGGGATTGATAAAAATGTATTATTGCTATGTCGCTAATTAAAGCTTAGCAATCTCAAAACTCTTCTATAAAAAATAAGACATATAAATCCATTTAAACTGAAATAAATGAGAAAACTATGCCTTACATTTAAATCATATTTTACAGCTTCTACTGGTTATGTGTATTATATATTAATCAATTGGCAGAGCAAAAGAATAGGAGATATCTTTGTCTTAACCATTTTGTTATATTCAACTCTATAAAAAATGTATGACAAACATTGGCTTAATAATTTCCATTTCATTCAGATAGAATGAGTAAGCAGAAACTAAGCTTCACTTCTGGTTTTAGCACCTCACCTGGTTGAGCATCTCAAAGTGGAACAGGCACATTTCTGTGTAAAAAAGCCTAAGGTACAGGAAAAGAAAGGGAAATGTTTTAACCAAATCCTAATTTCCTACCATAGTTAAATATAATACTGAAAATTAAATAATTTAGAATCTTCAAAAGTTATCTTTATCCACGTTTAAACCCTAAAGTTGATGATTACCATGAATCTAAATTGAGTAGGCAAAGAACCCTATACAGAAATCAAAATTTTAGTGTTTTCTTCAGATTCTGTTTACTTATATCAGCGGTAAAACTAGCTGATCAGCATATCCAGAGAAAAATGACAAATAATACAATAATGTTTTTCACATTTTGAATCATAAGATACAAAACACATTTCTGGCCAGGCACAGTGGCTCATACCCAGCACTTTGGGAGGGCAAGGCGGGTGGATCACCTGAGATCAGGAGTTTGAGACCAGCCTAGCCAACATGATAGAAACCCTGTCTCTACTTAAAAAAAAAAAAAAAAAAAAAAAAAAAAAAAAAAAAAAAAAAAAAAAAAATTAGCTGGGCGTGGTTGCAGGTGCCTGTAATCCCAGCTACTTTGGAGGCTGAGGCAGGAGAATTTCTTGAACCTAGGAGGCAGAAGTTGCAGTGAGCTGAGATGGTGTCACTACACTCCAGCCACGGTAATAGAGCGAGACTGTCTCAATAAAATAAAACAAAATAATGAAATAAAATACATTTATTTGAAGATTTCCTTTATTTATGCCTCCATACATAAAGAACCAAAATTAGATGATATTAGACCAAGGAGGCCAGAATTTTCCATTGATTCAAAAAATAAGATCTGCCGGATGTGTCAATGTTAGGCTCAACCAGAAAATTAGAGTGCTGTGATCATTTGTTAAGCAGCAGGTTCATAAAGATTGTTCCCTCATTTAATCCCTACCGATGAACTCTGTGAGATATGTTTAATCAATCCATTTTGCAGATTTGGAAACTAAGACTGGAAGTGTGGTATGTCCAAAATCACAACACACTGTGGCTCCGAATACCTCCAGGCCTACCTCTTGGAAGTGCGTGCGAGTCATTTCTCCTTCTATGATTGCCTGAGCCTTTTATCTTTTCCTATGGTTGGTTTCAATCTTACTTCTCATCTCTACAGACTTCTGCTATCCACTGAAAAGTGTTTCTGGCACTCTAGGGAACTTAGCTGGTCTTGGCAGAGTACTTGGAATGTAGTAAGTTCTTAACCAGTATTTGTTGGCTGAATGAATAAACATATAAGGAAATATTAAAATTGATACTTAATGGAAGGGGAAATAGGCATCAAGAGGTTAAGAAACTTTCTCCAAGGATACACAACTAGTAAGTGATGGAGCTGGGATTCAAATTCTAAAGCACATGGGATCAGCCATCAGGATGTTAAAGTTATCTTCATTAAAATAGAATATGTCCAACCTAAATGGCTCACTAGACTCTAACTAACATGAAGGAGGAACTAGGTACCTAATATATTTTATTCCCCATGCCATCCTACAAGGTGATAGGCAAAAGTTATTGTGTAAAAATGAACTAAAGGCTTACACTCTCCCTGCTGTATTCCCTCCTGAACTTTGAGTCACTCCTGCAATGAAATCCTTGTCTAGCTCACAGAAGGACCTTGAGCAAGCAGCTTTCCTTTACAGCCTTTGGTTCCTCTTCTGTAAAATACTGTTGACAGGACTTGTGCTACCTGACTCAGAGATGCATTGAGAAAGCACTTTGAAAAGTACAAAGCTTTCATTAAAAGCAAGCAAATATTTTAAATGTCATTGTTATATGAGCGCTTAAAAGGGGCCTTTTATATGGTGAAAAGAACCCTTAGCTTATCAGTTGTGCAGCTAAACCATACAAAATTTAAGGCAAAATGGTATTGCTGTAATAATTCCAAACTGATCAATTTAATTAATAGGTAAAGAGTCGGCAAAACTTCTTTCTGTACTATTTTGATTGACTATGGAGGGCACCCCTTAACGAGTTATGAAAATATAGATAAGAGCCTCAAACCCTAGTTTGCAATGTGGCATTTTTTTTTGAACTTCCTCTGCCAGTCTTGCTATCAGTTCAGTTGCAATGCAATATATTACTGCATTTCATTTCTAGGCAAGAACATTATTTACTCACAGGAGAAATACTTTCCTGAGGAAAGATTGTCTTTGGGAAATTTCAAGGACATTTGAGAAATGCTTCAACCCAAGCCACAAAATTATGAGCATTATTTGTGCCTCTGCATTCCCAGGGAACCATTTTTTAAAACTCTCATTTAAGTTTATTACAAACATCCATCTTCTCTTTCCAAAAAAAAAAAAAAAAAAAAAAAAAAAAAAAAAAAAAAATAGCAATTAACAAAACTTCATTGATTTCCAGGTTCCCTAGGTGTCATTTTATAATACATATATTTTAATCAATTTGTATTATGATTTTTGCCTCTTTAAATATTTTTCTTGTCTCTCCATCTAAATTTTAACCTTATATGAAAAGTGTTATCGCTTGAAATTTACTTAAATCTATAGTCAACATTCACCATTACTTAATTACATTTATTGTTCTCAATCTATATCTAATTTAGCAAACTGAGCAATAATATCACAGTACTACAATATCTAATATTTATAAAGAGGCTAAATGCTGGTTAGATTCCTAACCTCTTATGAAATCTTCCCCCAAATCTATAATGTAGGTATTGTCAACATTATCAATGGACAGATGAGAAAACTGAGGCACAAAGAGCTTAAGTAACTTGACTGAGTTCACACAACTAGTGAGTGGCAAGGCTGGGATTCTTCTGAATTGAATAACTAGGAAGTATCTGTAGCTCCCCCTCCCAATAAAAAGGAGACATCTATATCTGAATTTGGGACACTCCTAAGGGTTACTTACAGTGATTGTTCTGAATCCATCGCAACCTAAAACATTTTCTGCCGCCACCCAGCTCCCACTTCAGTTTTTCAGAAACATTCTTTTCTTCTTACATGTCAGGACTGAGAATAGTATAGACACATATTGGGTTCTTAATGAAAAAAATAAATGAATTAATAAAGTTTTACTTCTGCTATGCTTGTGTCTCCCCAAGATTTATATGTCAAAATCCAATCACTAGTCCAATAGCTGGGTCTTTAGGAGGTAATTAGATAATCAGGGCAGAGCTCTCAAGAATGGGATTAGTGTCCTTATAAGAGACCTGGGGAGCTTGTTCCCCCTTCTACCAAATGAGGACACACAGAAGGTACCCATGACTCCAAGAGCCTTCACCAGACCCTGAATCTGCTGGTGCCTTGACTGTGAACTTTCCAGCCCCTGGAACTCTAAGAAATGCATTTCTGCTGTTTATAAATTACTCAGTCAAAGGTATCTTGCTCAGTCCATCCAAAATAGACTAAGACAACCTCCTTTTATTGCTCATTTCTCTGACTCCTCCTATACTGCCACTGCTTAATTAATGTATTCCTTTGGTCTCAGTTCAAATAGCACTTAAGAAAGTCTTTCCTGGAACTCCTGATAATGTTGGTTCTTTCACTTGCTTTTATGGTATCACATATTTATTGTGCATTTTACATACAGCTGTGTGATTGTTTCATTAATGTCAGAATCCCTCCTTGCTGTGGGTACCTTTAGTACCACCAAGCTTTCCAAAATATAAGATTCATGACTATGTGAGCTCTGTCTGTTTTGCTCATTATTGTATCTTTAGTATCTGACACATGGGAAGCCTCGGGAAATTTGCTGAGTGAACAAAAACAGGACTTTGTAAGAATAAATAAATATGTAACCAGATCAATGATTTTGGTTGGCTGTAACATCAACAATGACAGTGCCAGGTTGAAAGTTTACTCCGATTATACTCCCAAAATTCTTTTCAAACTGAGTTCTTATTTGTTGTCTACACCACTGATTAGAACAGACAAAAAACAATCAAATGCTGATTTTGCCATTATCCACATGGCTGAAGCTCAAGGGCTAGGAAAGAAAGGATGCATTAAGCATAATACTTCTGCTTAGAGCTACATATAGAACTATCTTTTGGTTAAAAAAAATTATTGTTAGTATGTTTGGGTGAAAGATAAAATAAGAGTATCAAGCCCATTCGCTGTAATACTGAATTTTCTTGTCCCATTTTTACATTCATTTCCATGAATTTGGATGCCTTTTGGTCAAACTCACCTAAGCATTTATAGCACCTTGATGAATAGTGAAATATCAATGAATACATAGAATGACAGTTTCCAAATTTTGCAAAGAAAACCTATTAGCATGAACTTGAAAATGTAACATGCAGGTTCATTGGTATGCATAGAACCAAGTGACTTTCGTTAAAGTAAGAAATTTGATGACATTATGAAAAGATGAAAGTTGAGAACGTGCTTTCTATTTTAAAATCAAGAAGTTAGAAATATTGTAATGATTCACATTACTTTAAATCTGCCATCCAAGTGACTGTAAAAAATCAATATTTATACATGAGATTTTAAAAGCCCATCATTTCCAAGGTACAATATGGGATAAAACAAAAACATAACAGAGTACAACATCAACAACAACAACCAAAAACTGTTACATTTTGGCTCTTTTTAATTGTAAAATGATTGTTGTATACAGAAAAATAAAAATAAAACTTTCAAAAGAATTATTGCCCTCTGAAAAGTATTTGTAAATATAAATGACTATTTTATATGTAATTCGTCACAGAATCATAAAAGCATGACTCTTCATTACATATGTTAAGAACACATTCATAATTCTGAATAAGGACTATGTAGTCCTGGAGCACTAAATCCTAAGTAAGAAATATTTAGTCCTGGAGCAATAAGGAATACGTCCTGAAGTGAATGCATACATTGATGTTAGTCTCGATACATGCAGAATTTTTTTTTTTTCTGTCCTCTTAAGTTTATGTCAAAAACATCTGCCTAGCTGCTATAACCAAATAATGTGTGCAAAGAACAGTAAGAGTCACATTGGTTTTAAATAGAGATGGGGAGGATTGAGAGAAATTTTCTTTGCTCTCTAAAATTTTAAAGTCAAATTTATTGAACACTCAACTCAGTGAAAAATATGGCAAGATACTAGAAGACTGAAAAAAATTATTAATAAATACTTTATGGCTTCAAGAAACTGGTGTCATAGAGATATAAAAACATGAAAATAGCTAAAACAATGAAGAATATTTTAGTATCATGTTAGATAGCACAAAGTTAAGGAAGTTATTTTTAGAATACATGACTACGGAAGCTATATAGCCATCACTAGTAAAGACTGACAATTTTATTTTTAGTGGGTGAGAAACTTTATTGAAGCAACTTATGAACCTACTAATGGTTTATTGATTAATTGACTTGTTGATCATGGAAAGAATAGCATTTTCTAAAGTACTTGAAGGCAAAAGATTTAGTGAATAACATGAAGGGATTTTCTAGGCCGAGAAATGTGGATACATTGGAACACAAAAAAAGAAAGCAACTCATACCCCAGGAAATTAACTATAGTTCAGGTAAATGGATGTTAAATGTGTGAAAGAAATAAATGAGGAGTAAGAACGGGAGTGAGTTTTTGAAGATAGGACAATGTAGTATCTTGAATATCAAGATAAAAAATGGTATTTTATCTGGCAGACTGTTTTTGAGAAGGGATGGCATGCCAAGAAGGCCAAGGTCACAAAATGTTGGTCAAAGTTATAGACTCTGTCATTCAATCTGGTTGTCTACCCATCTATTGCATCAAGCTGATCAGAAGTAAGGTTACATGGAAGACTGAGTGATTAGGAACAACACATACCTACTCTTGCTACTAAAATTATGAGTACTCTAAACCTTAACAGAATAACCTCTGGCTGGACTAGAAACATAATTTTATAAATAAAGGATGAAAACAAAGGTTCATTATAACTAGACCCAGAAAAATGGAGGTATGCAAATAGTTAGAAATTCAGTGTTACTGGAAAGTTAAGAACTTCATAATCAAGAACTAGAAAAAGATAAGAATAGAGTACATCAAACTGGTAGACTTCATTGGTAAGTACTTTTCATACGGGTTTCTTGTCATCCAAGTGTTCATTATTCATATCCTTACAATTTTAAATTGCCCCCAAAATCCAATTCTTCTAAGTTGGTAACCTATTCATTTTGTTTTAGTTGATTAGTCATTTATGAATGCAAGCTATGAACATAATACCACACAAAAAATAAAATATAAGTCAAGTGCAGTGTGAAATCCTAAGTTTTGCAGATTGGATATCATCTATCTATCCATTTACATTGATAAAGCCAATGTAAATAATATCAGAAATCTTCTAGAATAAATATGCAAAGCCATTGTTCAATGGGGGTCTGGCAAAATATATTTAGCTAAACATTTTAAAAGATAAATGGATACCATAGAGGTTACAAAAGATATTTATTCCAGTATCAAATGATTAGGAGAGGGCTTAAAAAAATTGATGAACTCCTTCAGTGAATTTTTACCAAAAGGATCCTCTTTGATTTGAACTACTGATGCTGAATATTCAGTGGAGGGAAGGGAATAATGCTATAATCCAATTTTGTTGGAATAATCACTCATATCAACATGTAATTATTTTTTAAATTATTGCAATTTTGCATAAGTGGAATTTAGCCTGAATTTATGAATCACAAGGGAAAATGTGTTGGTTTTAGTCACATAATACCAACCTATTTTGACACAAATTTCAAATCACAATTTATTTTTAAAAATTATTTTAAATTAATCATTGATCACTATAACTTGTTTTAGCATATTTTTCTAGGTAGAAATTGTCTTTGGTTAATAAAGATTCCTTTACTTAGCAGGATTTTTTAAATCAGAGATCAGATCTATGTCCAATGAATACATTTTTAAAAGTTAAAATTTTCTAACTGTAAAAAAGACATTGAATTTAAAGCTTCCTAACAGAAAAGCATTCCAACTATAGAATCAGCTGATCTTTAAGGCATTGAACATTCTGTTATAAAAATATTCATCCACAGCCAAATGAGAGGATAGCATGGATATAGTGAAGATTTCTATATTGGAAATTGGATGAGCTTGTTGGTGGGCCTCCCTCCAACTGCTAAGATTTCAATGGCACAACTGAAAGTAGGACAGCATTTCCCAAAGTTGCTAGAAACAAGAGTCCTTTAAAATGTTCCCCCAACAAAGGGTTGCATAGCCAAATGAATTTTTAAAATTCTTCACACCAACACCTACTTCACGTGGAAATTCACAGGGCATATTATAGCTCATTCTACATCTTAGAAGTTCTGTAGTGAAGAAACATATTTAATTTTGTGTAATGCAGCATTTCCCAAATATAATTTACTAATTATAACATTCTTTTTTATTACTTTTCTTTAAATGACATCAATTAATATCCTTTGGAAGCACAGGTGATATTCAAAATATTTAATAACCTAAGGAGAAGGCACTAAACAATCAGCTGTCTGATAAAACTAGTGTTCTTAGGAACATAGATGGGAGTGGGAGAATCTGGCTTAACACTGAGATCTTATTTAGTAACCTAGTATAATCAATCTTCAAAGCTGACTTAATTATTGGACTATTTTTCTTACAGTTGATGGAACTGAATGTGGCAGACATGAGGTAAATCATTTCAGAAAGGTCTAATGCATAAGATTGTCATGTGTTCCTAGCTTCATATCAATTCAACTAAGCCTAAAATAATCTCCCTTTTAAGAATGACATTTTTTTAATTTTTAAGATTTAGTCTTCACTTAGACAAAACTAAAAAAAAAAAAGTTTGAGACTAAATAAAAAAGTTTTAAAACATAAATGAGTGGAAATAAGTAACAGCTAAAGTAAAAGTTTTCATTAGCCATGAAAAATTCCTTCTTAAATCCGATTTGAAAAACAAGTAGCAAAGATGGGTTATTTGGTTACTTTCCCCAGAGGCTGCCACTTGTAGTACAAACATTTACTGAGATGACTTGTTCGACTTTCCTACTTCTGTAGTTTTATAATATAATAACCTTTGGAACATACATATGTGTATTTGCATATATACACAAAAAACCTCTGAGGGACACATAAGAAATTAATAACAATTGTTAAGGTGCAAGGGATCTTACAATGGTTGGATGAAGGAGAAGAAATCCCAGAAGAAATTTCTACTATTTATATTTTTATATTACATGATTTTAGAATTCTCATTAGATATTCTAAAAAGTAAATAGCAAAAGAAAGATTCTTTTAAGGGAATGGTGAAAGAAAATGTGGTTATATACTTTGGCCAAATAAAGGCTGAGGGAGAATTTGATTATACTGCTAAGTAGGCCAAGAAACATGAAGAAAACAATTATTTAAATGTGACCAAAAAAAGTGTCAGATTATAGCAGTTACTTTCTCACAAGCAGAGAAATACAGCTGCCCTCTTTCCTGTTGTTTTTGGTTAAGGATGATTAGAAGCTCCTGTGAGGGGGCTAATGCCCACATCAAGTTAATTGCTCATGTCCTGATATCAAATACTAGAAATCATCCAGGGCCCAGGAAAAACATAGTGATAGGTTGCCGTAGGTATTACAGTGCTTGGTAGATACAAATATTTGTACCCGATTGGTGGTTTCTAGTGGATGACTTAATTCATTGCAATATAGAACTCTCTTCGATGGGACAATACTCTTCCATGACTAAGAAATAAATCTTTCTCAACTTTTACTTATCACCATCTGTAAACACTGCTCTTCTCTGTCACAGATTACCCATCTTTAACTGTGTCCTAGAGAGTGAGATGCATTTTATTTTCCTCTTCCTGAGCAGAGAACAATCCTTTTGTTTGTTTGTTTGTTTGTTAAGAGGTGGATTCTTGCTATGTTGTCCAGGCTGGCCTTGAATTTCTGGCCTCAAGTAATTCTTTTGCCTCAGGCTCTGTAGCCAGAGCTACAAGTGTGTAAACTAAAGAGAACACTGAACCCAACTAAAGAGAACACTCATTTTATAGGCTTACTTGTATTTAGGTGAAGATCATGATTTTGCTTTCCAGCCGAATGGATATGAGTCCTCCATTTCTAGACTTGTCCAGGAAACCTTGGATACTGCCTGTGTCCCGTTCTGTTGTAACTGAGGATGCCATGTGTTTACGACACCAATATTCTAAGATGGAAGAGACATGGGTTCCTGATTCACTACTTGAAGATGATCTGCTAAGAAAGAATTACCTGAACCATATTTGCCTCCAGCATGTGAAAGAAACATTTATCAAGTTATACCAGTTGGATTTAAGGAGGATTTGTTACAGTTTCTAGCATTGAACACCTTAATTCATTGCTACATTGGCATGCTGGTGATATCCATGGATTAGTGATGAGTTTATTCAATGCAAGCCCTCTCCATTTCTCATTGTTCATTTACCCTACCTACTAAATATCATTTTTCACATACTATTTATTGATGGCAACACCAGCCTTGAATTATCCCATGTACCTCTTGATTTTTTCCTTCAGCCCAACTTGTCAATTAGGAAGCTGATGTCATGCATCTTATATAGATAAAATCCTATTTCAGGATTTTATGCAGAAATTTTATATATGGAAGATCAGTCCATGAAGGAATCATATCTTGAGGGGCTCTCAATTTGTCCCCTAAAATCTGTATAGGTCAGTTCTTGAAAACTACCTTTTTCTATTCTATAAATCTAAATTTTTACATAAAAATTTACTATTTTCCCCAATTTCTATGTCATGGATGGAAAATAAGATTTTTCTTGTGTCCCAATTCAAATCAAATGGGAATGTGTGGTTTATGTTGTGCATAAGGATCCTGATATTGAGTCGAGACCCAAAGGGAAAAAATATCAAGATAGATTGGTGATAACTATAATGAACATGGGAAGGAAAAGCAGTGACATATTTCCCTGATTTAGATACTTTCTTTTTTATATACAGTGGAAATCTCAGTACTTTTAGTTAATTTGTGTGTTGCAAGACATGGACAATTCATCCACCCATCTAATTAACATTTCTGAGATCTTAATCTGAGCCAAGAAATGTGCTGTCTGCTGGAAAGATATTGAAAAATAAGGTCTCAGTTCTGTCCTGAAGGAGCTTATAGAGGAAGACTTAACTTACCCCAATTAATAATTGACACAAGATAATTAGGAAGGCAAATGGATAGTTTCCTTTATTGTACACTTGAGGGATAGAAAGCAGAGAGGAAAACATCTTCAAAGAGTTGGACAGTTTTATTATCACTGATTTTGGAGTAACCACCAATCAAAGGGCAGGCTTAGCAGTCATAAATTATCACGTCCTTAGATGACTACAAGAGCCAGATACAAAAATTTTCCCTAATCTTTCAGTTCTATTTTCATTTTATAAAGAGACAAGTAAATCAGAGGTCATATTCTTGCATGTCCATAACAGGATAATTTAACACTTCTAGTAAACTACCTGCTGAGCTAAACCTAGGGTAATAGGTTTTGGAATCCATGGAAGGATTTAATGACTTAGGCAACTTTCTTTCCTGGAAATACATGCAAGATGGATGATGAATTGTACTGAATTATAATATATAGTATCAATCATGAGTTTAAAGTCTCTAAGAAACAATTAGCAAAGGGCATTCTTAACTTACCTAACCAGAAATCCATCTCTGACTTCCAAAGCACTCATTTTAACAGGCAGGCCACAAGACACATCTTTAATTTCTGTAAAATCTGGTTCTTGCTAGCTCTAATAGAAATGTGATCTTAATGGATATCTCTTGTTTCTCATACAGTGTGTCTATGAAATTTTATGGCATAGAGCCGATAAAAAGACTGACCCTTTTATATAGTATTCTTTGTGTCTGATTACTCTTGCCATAATCTTAATTTCCTCATAAAAGGACACTTCAAGGACTCTGTGTGAGGACAGATAGAGTGAATTTTAGCAGTCAGGGTCGAACAGTGGCTAGAGAATCACCTGTGAAAAGGCAAGCAAATAGGGGAGCTATTTCTGGTACTGGCATCACCACAATGAATGACCTTGATGGATAATTTAGCCTCTTTGAACCTCAGTTTTTAATCTGTGGAATGAGGGAAAAATACATCTGCCTTTCTGCACTTTCTCAGGATTGCTGGAGAATTAAACAGATCATTGCTGCAAGCTTGAGGGCATTGAGTCCATGAGACAAAAAGAAAAGAAGACATCATCTAAGTACACAGTATTCTTTTCACCATTATTAATTTTCAAAGGTGAAGATAACTGTGAAAGAACCACATAAGCAGATTGTTGTCTTGGAAACAAAATAAAGGCTCAGCCAGAATCCCTACATTAGAAGGAGAGCTGCCACCTTGGTATCTACTTTTCGTATCTACTCAAAGACAGAAAGGACCCAGACATTCCTTCTACTTTCTCAGGATTCTGTAGCTGAAATATTTTCTTTCTTGCTTTGTCTTTTTGTTTTCTTTGCCGTCTTTAACAAAAAGATATTAGCTACATTTTGGGTTTTGTTATTACATAGTTTAGCATCTATATGGTATATGTAATCATCTTTCCAATTGGCTAATAATAGGGAAGTAAGGGTGAGAAGAAAGAGAGGGAAAGAGAGAGCAATACATTAAGAATAAACACACAGGCTAAAAGAAACTGACTTCTAAAGACAAAGAAATTTTATAACCTAAAATACTATAGAATATGAATAAACTTAAAAATGTGTTTGCCCTAAAGGAGGCTGAATGAAAGAGGACTGTTGTGGTTTTCTAGATAATGTCCTGTATCTCCCTACTTTAATGAGACATTTGTTTCTAAGAGAGCTTTATCTCCCAGAAGTGATAAAATCAATCATTGTTCTCTCTCCATAGTTTCTTAAAACAAAATTGGTCTTATTTCTTATCATTCCTCTCCCTACCTCCACTCTTTATCATGGTCAAACTAGGGGAAAATAACATTGTGTAATTACTTAGAAATAAGTAGAAATCATTTAATGATTTGTGACTTTCAGGTGCCTGATATGAAAAAATGTGAATTTGGACCCAATGATCTCTAACTTTTTCTTTGGTTTTAGCTATAGTTCTTTGATTTTAGACCTTGCTGTTAGAGCACCACTTCTTGCCAATAATTTTTGAACAAGAAATCAGACTGTTACTCATCCTCTTCAGCATAACTCTTTAATGATCAAATGTCTTCATGGTCCTTTTTCAAGTCATTTTCATCTCATGGACTTTTTAAAACTAGTATCCTAACTTTACAGTAGTTTCATCGGAAAGAATGTGAGACAGGGACAATGAAGGATTTCCCCCTTTTACTTTGTGTTTTTATTTTTTCAATACTTTCATATTTTTAATTAAAAATTAGCCTAAGCACAGTGGCTCATGCCTGTAATTATAGCTCATTGGGAGGCTGAGGTGGTTGCATCCCTTGAATCTTGGAGTTCAAGACAGCCTGGGCAACATGGCAAGACACTCTATCTATAATAATAATAAAAATGAATACATCTCAAGACCCATCTTTAGTCTACTTTTCATGCTATTGATTATAAAGAATGCATTAAAGGAATATTGGGAGGTGATGAATATGTCTATAACCTTGATTGTGGTAATGGTATAAGGAGTGTTTGAATATGTCCAAACTCATTAGATTGCACATGCTAAATATGCGCAGTTTTTATATGTCAATTCTACCTAAATAAGGATGTCAAAAAATGCATCAAGGTAAAAATATAATGTATATTTAGATAAACTTTTTTTTATATCCCTGGAAATACTTTCAATTTTGATTCTTTGTACAGTAGTTAAAAACATAAGAAAAATGCTGGGATGGTATAAATGAGACACACTGTATATGATGCTCCTTGAAAATGCTTCATACACATATGAGTTCAAAAGTTGACTGGGAGATCAGAGCCTTCTGAACATCCTCAGTGCACGATGGGACCCATTTGTCTAAGTCCATGCAATCTAAAATGTAATACTCATTTCTATTCCCTTTAATTATTTTAAACGCCCCTAGGCTGGAATGAGAGAATTGAGATAAAAGGAGGGCATCAAACTGAATATAAATTTTTTTAAGTCAAATTTCTCTTGTAAGATAGAAGCCAAAAATATGAGTATAATATTTTTTCATGGAATTTTAAAGAAATTAAAAATAATGTGATAAGATGTTTCAAAAATAATGGCATAATCCCCACTCCTGCATCTTTGTCCCTGGGTCACCCACTTCAGCGCTGACTCAGCTTCAGCATGTAACTTGTTCCAGCCTCCCAGTGAGATAACAGCAAAGGAGCATGACCTGTCTTGCTGCTGTTGGAACCCAGTTGCCATGGACTAGTCAGCTAGATCCTAATGATATTATACATGAACCAAGTGGCCCCATTGCCCAAGCCAACTACCAGAGTAAGTGAGGCTTCCTCTGACAAGACCTCCTCCTACTGATTCATCAGCTAACTGGAGCTGTATGAATGAGCCCAGGAGAAACTAGGAGAAAAATGTTCCCAGTTGAACCCACTCCAAATTGTCAAGTGATTGCTATTGTAAGCCAAACAAAGGTGAGGTGGCTTTTAATGCAACAAAAGCTAACTTAATGATAAAATAATATGGCCATTTAGGTTTATCCCTGAGAATGTAAGTTCAGTTCATTATCAGAAAATCATTACTATGACACACTACATTAGTTAAATAAAGGATGAAAACCATACCACCATTTTATTAGATATAGGGGATACCAACCATCCAATGAAGTTCAAAACTTTTTGAGCAGGATACATTTTATAAATATAGATTCAGATAATAATTATCTTTTTTTGACAAAAGCCATGTACAAAAATTATGTGGCATATGTATAATGCTAATTAAAATTATCATGCTAATATTTTTTTAAATCTTATTACTTCCTTAAAGGAGAAAAACAAAATAAAGATTTTCAAATTTACTGTCTCTCTTTAACATTATCTATTGAAATTGACCAACATAAGATGGAGAGGGAGATAGAGATAAAGAGGGAAAGAGAACTTTTCAAATAACGTAGATTAAAATATTATTTTACAAATATTTTGATCATTCATTTAGTTGAAAACCCAAGAAAGCAAACAAGCTATTAAATCTGAGAAAAAATCTTAAAATGGTGGCAAGACAAAAGATCAATATAGTAAAATCAATAATGTTTTCCAATAGCATCAATAAATATAGAATACAAGATACATTTGCAATATCAACAAAAACTATAGAGAATACAAAGCTTCATATAACAACTAGTACAAAGAAAATCTTCTTAGTAAAAACTAACTCTCATCAAAGAACACAAGTAAAGGAAATGCATACTAGTTATGGATGAGATGACGTAACACAAACAATATCAATCTTTTTATATTAATCTATAAGCTAAATGCAATTCCAATAAAAGTTCTACCTTTTTAAAGGATGGCATGAAAAAGCAATTCTGAAATTAATTCTGGAAGAATGAGGTACTCCATACAACTAAGACAGTTTGGGAAAGCAAAACCAAGATGGAGAACTTGCCCTGCCAGATATTAAGATCTATTAGGAGCCAAGTGTGGTGGCTTGTGTCTGTAATCTCAGCAATCTGGGGAGCTGGGACAGGAGAATTGAGGCCAGGAGTTGAAAAGCAGCCTGGGCAATGTACCAAGACCCTGCCTCTACAGAAAAATACACAAATTATCCAGGCAGGACATTGTGTGCCTGTAGTCCCAACTACTTGGAAGGCTGAGGGTGGAGGACTGCTTGAGCCTGGGAGATAAAGGCTGCAATGAACCAAGATGGCATCACTGTACTCCAGCCTGGACAACAGAATGAGATCTCATCTCAAAAAAAAAAAAAAAAAAGACATAAAGAAGTCATGATGATGAAAATCATTGTGATGCTTTGCAAGAAATGGAAAATGCAACTAAACAGATGGTCTAGAAATAGAACCATAGAAAGATAGGAAGTACACGAAAGAGGTAGCATCACAGTCCTGTTGAGAACGTTGAATTACCAGCTTTAGGGAAAGAGGTTCATTATATAAAAAGGCACAGAGCTGAATCCTAACCTAATGATGTAACTTATATTGTGCTGTCTTGTATAGCTTGCTTAATTTTCAAAAAAATTCCTATGAGACATACACTAGTATTCTACTTTATACATGAGAAAACTGAGGTGTGAGAATAAGGTGAATAACCTAAGAAGTATGTGGCAGAGCTGAGAATTAAACTCACACAGTTTTTCCTCAGAGAACATTCTACTAAATACTATAAATACAATCCTTTACAGTAAACCCTGTCTCTGTTAAAATTAAAAAAAAAAAAAAAAAAAAAAAAAAAAAAAAAATTAGCCGGGCATGGTGGTGTGTGCCTGTAATCCCAGATACTCGGGAGGCTGAGGCAAGAGAATTGTTTGAACCTGGGAGGAAGAGGTTGCAGTGAGCTGAGATTGTACCACTGCACTCCAGCCTGGGCGACACAGTGATACTTCATCACAAACAAGCAAACAAACAAACAAACAAACACAAAAGCATATAAGCAAAATGGACAAATTTGGCTGCATTAAAATTATGGATTTAGGTAAAATAAAGGAAGCCAAAGTCAGAGTTAAAAAGAAGTGACCTGTAGACGATATATACAACATCTAAAAATCAATAATGGATTTATATCTGAACATAAATGAACACCTAAAAATCTAAGTGAAAATACAGAACATTTATTAGTAAAATGGGCACAGATCATAGATGAGCAATTCACAGATGGGAAAACATTAATGGCAATATCGTACATGAAGACTCAACCTCATCAGAATCACAAAGATGCGGAATTAGAACAAAAAATTATATATGAATTTCTATATGCCAGATTTCCAAAAGTTAAAATGCAAACTAGTATTCTTTGTTCATTAGGAATATGGTCAAAGAAAAACTGCTGGTGAGACATAAATGGTGAAGCTATTCTGGTTAATAATCTGTGAATTAAGGTACATATACAACTTCTACCTCAGCCATTCTATATCTGAGCATAAACCAGAGAGAAACTACACCCTGTTCCTCAAGAAGAGTTGATTATTGCTTTATATTAGAAGTAAAATGTTAACAACAGCCTATGTTCTCATCACTAGGGTAATGGACAAGTAAAACTTGGTATTACTTATGTGAAAATGTGAGACAGTGCCAGAGCAATAAATTAAATTCAGATGGAGCAACAGAGATATATTTTAAAACTGTAATTAGAAAAAAATAAAACATAGGATGTGATTTGTAGTCAATATTATTTTGTGCGAATTAGTAATCACAAAACAATCCAGTTTTTCGAAAACCACACAAAATAAATATGGAAGATGAATTGGGAGACTGCATGTCAAATGATTCAAAGAATGCAATAATACTACACAACAGAGAAAAAAGGAATTAAGCTGGCAGAGGAATGCAAGGACCAAAAATAAAAACCCATAAAATTTTAGGAAATAGAGAGATCATATACATTGATGATAGGGTAACATTAACTTAGGTATATAGTCCAATTTGTCTAAGTATCTTAAAAATGAACTAAAGATAAGCAATATGTTCAGACTTATAAGCACTATAAAAATGTGTAACACAATTGCAGGACACAGGAGAAATACATAACCTCTCAATATAAACTGATACAATACTGATTAAATATATCATCATTGTTCTTATGCCACCCATGCAAAGAAAGCAAATAGAAATCAGCTTTTATGATAGAGGCTGGTTTTTAATTATTTTAGAATCATTAATTAGCATGCCAAGTAAATAATGGTCCATCTGTATCCAAAACATATAAAAAGTTCTAACTCTTAAAATTCCAGGTGCTAGAGTAGGGGTGTGTGTGTGTGTGTGTGTGTGTGTGTGTGTGTGTGTGTGAGAGAGAGAGAGAGAGAGAGAGAGGTGTGTGTGTTTGTGTGTGTATGTTGTTTAATAAACTCAAGGGGACATACTATATCTTACTGCACTCTTAACAATTCTTGGGCAAGTCAAAATGAAGGTCAAAAGTAAACAGGTATCTGCTGCCTGAATGACACTCCAAATTATTAAGTAATCTGCACATCTGGCTAGACAATCATATTTTGCTTTCAGACATAATATATTTTTATTTGCTTATAAAATGCCATTGAAAGACTAAATCTTAGAAGCATTTGTAATTAATAGAATACATGACACCATAGCAATTAAAGAGTTTACAAAACAAGTTTATTCAAGTTTCTGGGGCGAGTGGACTCTTGGTTCTAAATGTTAAACCCATTTAACTTGAATTTTCTATGACTCAAATTTTTACCTATAAAATGGAGGAATATACTTCAATAACCCTAAAAATCTATAAATTTGGGCTTTGGGTTCCAAATTCTTTCTCTAATTGACGGAAAGGTTTAACCCAGACATTGGGCTTCCCTAACATTTTTCATTTTCTGTACTTCTTTCTTTTTCTTTTTCTTTCTTTTCTTTTTTTTTTTTTTTCTTTTTTTTTTTTTTTTTTGAGATGGAGTTTCACTCTTGCTACCCAGGCTGGAGTGTAATGGCGTGATCTCAGCTCACCGCAACCTCCGCCTTCTGGGTTCAGGCAATTCTCCTGCCTCAGCCTCCTGAGTAGCTGGGATTACAGGCACGCACCACCAAGCCCAGCTAATTTTTGTATTTTTAGTAGAGACAGGGTTTCACCTTATTGACCAGGATGGTCTCGATCTCTTGACCTCGTGGTCCACCATCCTTGATCTCCCAAAGTGCTGGGATTATAGGCTTGAGCCACCGTCTGTACTTCTTTCTACACAATCTTCCAGCTTGCATTTGGATAGCTGTCACTTTTAAAAATTGTGCAAAAACTAATGCTTTTCAAAAGACAATTTCCCACGGACTTAAAGTAATTCAAGGCAATGCTATGTATTGAAAGTATCGGCTTCATGGTAGACATTAAACTGGAGGTTAACTTACGAACAAGGTGGTCCAGTTGAAGTACATAAATTAGCTCAAATGTACATATAACATTAACTCACTCTGTAATAAAGTCTTTGTCTTTTCATATAAAAATTAGGTTTTTTTTTTTTTCTGTTTAAGGTCAAGTAAATCCCCATAAATCTTATTTCCAAAGGGCAAATTTAAAAAGATCTTAAGACAGAAAAGTTCTTATCTAACATGTAGAAAATTAAAAACATACAGAAAGGTATAGTCTAATGAAAATTTGACAAATATAAATTTAAAAGGACTTCACTGATATTACACTGCTGAGAAAAATACATTAATCCTAAATAAAAAATAAATGGAAACAAAAAATAATAAAACTAAAATAAAAATTTTAAAATAACAAAAATATTAGTCAACACAAAGTTAAAAACTCTTTAATTCTGGTGTATTACCAAAGACCTCATAAAATATTTCACACATATTATAAATCAAAACAAAACAAAGGAAAAAATGAAACGATTTCTCTCTTCAAATCATTCTATGTATGTCTTCTTATTGCTAAAGTGGTAGAAAGAAAAATTCTTGTTGAACAACTGAATTATACTTATTAATGTTTTTACTTCTAGATGAATCTTGTGTAAAATGTATGATTAAAATAACTTGCCTATTAGTTATTGATATTTTAGCATCTGTCATTAACTCATATTTAATTACATTGTCACCCCGGCTAACTTCTATATAAAAGCAAATATAAATGTAATATACATCCCATCATTAATTTCTGAGCTCTAAGACTTAGGAAAACTCAACCTGGAGAATAAACTTTAGTTTCACTAAATGAAGAAAACTATTTTCCAGTTTTTTTAATGAAGGGTTATTCCATCTGAGTAGAGCAGATATCACAAAAATGCAAACAAAATGAGCTTTGCCAGGTTCTAATGCCAGAAATACTGTGAGTGTTGCACAGGATCTTATAAAAATAGCCACGGTCTGGCGCTTGCAGGGCTGGGTCATGGTGCGTTAAACAGTAATACCTAGACTTGATGGAACTCCTTTGGGCCAAAAAGCTTTCACCTGCATTATTCTTTTAACCTCACTGCATTGTTATGGGAAATGTGTTTATTTTTTGAAATGACATTCAAATATATACTTAAAAGAATGCTTTCAGTCTCTCTACAAGCTTCTTCTTTCAGCCAACACATTACCTTTTAAAAATCAATAGCCGACTTCTCTTTCTTTATATCATCACATTTCAAATCTGATGTAGCTAATAGATGTTAATTTTTTTTTTCAAGAATGCTCTCTTTCTGAATATCTATGCCCTCACCTCCATCCTGCCTATTCAGAGCAAAGGTTAGCTTTCCTTTTTTTTTTTTTTTTTTAATAATCATATAAAGATCACATATTTTATTCTATTTTAGTTTTACATGGTATCTAAGTGTATAAATTAATGTCAGTGCAAATAATAGTTTGTATTATTTGCCAGATGGTTGGATTAATTCTCGTGTTTTTAAAACAGCTGATTTCATGCCTTCCAGTCAGTCCAGGCATACAGAAACAGAAGTTTACAGTGATGTGACATTTCTGTAGCACCTTCCAGACTGCTGTTCACATGTCAGCCCCTTGTTTTATTCTTAAACTGTTATTGTTGTTGTTGTTGTTGTTCAATCTATAAAATCTGCCTTGAAGGTCCGCACACTGCTTGTAATTTGATCTTTTACTTTTGAGGACTCACTGTTTTCAAACTGCCATCTCTAACCATATTCCCCTTCCAGATGATTTTCAGATTATCTTCACCAATACTTACTTTACTTTTTACCTCAATTTTGGGATTCTAGAATTAGCTCTTATATCTGTATCCATTATTGCTCCAATTATTTTGTTAAGCATTTTTCCTGGGAGTAAGTTCATGCTATTTTTGATAAGGACATATTTGACTTCTGTAAAGATACTGACTTGAGAATTTTAGAAATGGGTTTATGTCTACCACGTGCCTCTAATTAAATGTGTGGCCTTGGATAAAAGCCCCTGAACTTTTCAGTTGCTCTCTTTTCTAACCTCCAAAGTTGACTAAAAGTATGAACATCTTGATGTTTCGGCTTTTTAGTCTTAGTTTGGTCAATGAAGCTCTGAAAAGTGTATCATACTGTCTTTATTTTTATCTTTAGCCCATCTATCTAAAATAAGTTATTATTTATGAAGCCAGAGATTTTCTTTTTCTTTCTTTTCTTTTCTTTTCTTTTCTTTTTTTTTTTTTTTTTTACACCTAATCACTGTAAACATTTCTCATGGAACTATTTTAAGAAGGCCTATGAGTAACTTGACCTTTTTTGACTTCCCATTTTGTTTTCTTAACAGCTTGGTTTCCCCATAACTTTCAGAGAAACCTTTTCACCTTTCCCTGGTTCCCCTTTTGACCTCTAGAGAACTTAGCACTTTCAAAAGACATCACACTAATACTATTATTATCACATGCCCTCCAAAAATCCTCAACCTATTTTTGCCTATTTATTAAGTTAATATTTTATCAAAAGTTGTCCAATTGAGTATTTTATGCCCAGTTCTTTGTCGGATATTTTGCATGCCCTGTAATAAAAAGCTGAGAGATTCATTAAGAATTAATTTCCTGGTATATTTTCAGTTTGATACTTTCTTCATTAATGAGTCATCAATTATGTCTTGCCTATAGAAATAGATAAAACTAAGTGAGAAAAGATTTAAGAGAACTGGTGCAGAGTTCCCTCCTTTGCTATATCAGAGATATAACAAGCATTCAATAGATGATAGCTAGTATTCTTAACATCATCATTATCACCTCAGCTCATGTGTTTGATGACTTCATTACTGGACTCAGCTCTTACCTCTATGTCTTATTAGATCCTCACAGCAACACTCGAGGAAGCTAGATTTTTGTCCCCATTTTACTGATTGGGATATGGAAGCCTAGAGAGTTTAAGTAAATTTACTGGTTAAGAGTCAAGAACATAGTTTGAATTTGTCACATCCACTTGCACATACTCTACTGTGGCAATACCCCCTGTCATGCACCCAGCTTCACCAGTCCTGTCAGTGCTCTTTTCTTTTCTTTCTTTCTTCCTTTTTTTTTAAAAAAAAAAAAAAAAAAAAAAAAAAAATTTAGATAGAATCTCTTACTGCTGCCCTGTAGTACAGTGGTGCAGTCACAGCTCCTGGGCTCAAGTGACACTCCTGCCTTAGCCTCCAGAGTGGCTGGGAGGTTGGTACCACCACACCTGTTCCCCCTGCAGTAGCCAAAATAGATACCCCCAGCCAACCTATTTTTGGGAAGTAACTTTTTCTTGACACTGTCATCCTTGTCCCCCAAGTTAAGTTCACTTTTATTTTCCTATTCTTGGGGAAGAGAGTAGAAGGTGGAAACTGAGGTTCAAGGAGGGAACTCTGACGTTATCCAAATACTATACTAACTTCAGTCACACACAAAACAGTCACTGTTTCTACCATATGCTCTGCCCTGCTTTTTTTTTTTTTTTTTTTTTTTTTTTTTTTTTTTTTGTCTTTGTTCCATTGCTTTATCTCTGCTTGGAATGACACTCCTTTGTCCTTGGTCTCTCACCAATCCCTACTTCGTAGCCATCATTAAAATCAAAATCTTCTGGCTGGACGCGGTGGCTGAAACCTGTAATCCCAGCACTTTGGGAGGCCGAGGCAGGTGGATCACGTCAAGAGATCGAGACCATCCTGGTCAACAAGGTGAAACCCCATCTCTACTAAAAATACAAAAAAAATCAGCTGGGCATGGAGGTGCATGCCTATAATCCCAGCTACTCAGGAGGCTGAGGCGAGAGAATTGCCTGAACCAGGAGGCGGAGGTTGCAGAGAGCAGAGATCGCGCCATTGCACTCCAGTCTGGGTAACAAGAGCGAAATTCCGTATCAAAAAAAAAAAAAAAAAAAAAAAAAAAAACCGAAATCTTCCTTTCACACCCAATTCAAACACCAGTTCTACCCTGAAGCCTCCTGTGTCTACTGACTAAGCACTAATTACTTGTCTCTCTATGCTTCTATAGTGACCATTACATGAGAATGACAAGTAATTTTACAGCTGGCAAAATATATATATATTATCAGCCCTTCCAAATTCTTTCTCCATCCAGCTCTGTGCCCTGGATGTCTTGCATGGCCTAGCCTGATGAATGTACTTGCCTTCTAGCTTCTTATTGGGTTCACTAATGGAGAACACCCATGGGAGATTGGGGAAAAGGTGAAAGAAGAGTGAAGTCAGGGTGTTTATTCCTTTGGTTTCCTCCCTGCTAAGTTGCTGAAGGATGGCTGCATCCCTCAACTTAAGGTCACAGCTTCTATGGGGAGGCCCCCACTCTCCAGCAATGCCTTCCTTCTCTTTCCCTTCCAGACTGAGTGATAAAAGTAGCCAAGCTTTACTGACACACTAATGTTACACTATCTCTGTTTCCCTACCTCAGGCTCAAATTTTTCTTTTCAGGTTACCACAGATTTCCTGCTGAAATCTTGTTTCATAAACTTAATATATTTCTTCTAAGCTGCTAACTTTATAAACCACATTACTACCTTTATGTGAAGTAGGTCTTCAGGATGAGTCAAAACATTATAAGTGATGATAATGGTAACAGCTAGCATTTATTGAACATGTACTATGTTTCAGGCACTCTCCCCAATGAGCTATTCTAATGTAATTATCCCTATAACCTAAGCAAGATACAAAAATGGCAAGGAGGTACCAGAAGTAACTTGCTCAGGTCATGCTAGTAGCTGAGTGGAGCTTAGGACTCAGGTGTGCTCCAAGCTTAATGCTTAAGCTCTGGATCTAAACTGGTGGTTAGATACAGATACTTAGGTAACTGGTGGATAACTAAGTATTCGAGAAAGAAGAATTATTTTTCATGTGGTTCCAGAGTAATTTGATAACCAGTGGTTCTTAAACTTGAGTAGGCATTGAAGTTACCTGGAACATTTGTTAAAACACAGATATTGGGGCTCAATCCCAGAGTCCCTGACTCTTCCTGTCTTGGGCAAGGCCCAAGAATTTGCAACTCCCTGGTGATGCTGATGTGCTGGTCTGTGTAGCACACTTTGAGAACTGCTAGAACACAAAGTATTGCTTCCCATACACAAGGACTAAAATGCTGCTCAACAGTGTGAGGTACAGAAATTTTAGGATTCATTTCCAGCTTATTTCCTAGCTGGAGGTCAAAAGAACAGTGAGACATTATTGTCTATATATTGGCAATAAAATGTAATTCAATTCAGCTAGTATCCTAGGAACACCCACTATGTGTTGGAGTAATTTGCTCAAATAATTGTCAAACAGAAATACACCACGCTCAAGAATTTCTCCCGATCTTTCAAACACTTAGGCAAACAAATAACTATGATATAATATGATTGCTGTTACAACAGAGCACACACATACATTTATATAATACATGATTGGTGGAGCACAGTTGAAGAAGAAATAAATTTTCTTTGTCGGGGGTAATAAATGCAATGTCAAGAAGTTAGTAATGGGACTAAGTATTCAAGAAAGAAGAGCTATTTTCCAGGAAAACAAGTGGAGATAGGCATTTTCAGGAGGAAAAAAAAAAAGAAAAATCTTAAACCTGCTCTCAAAGGGAAATGAAGAATAATATATAAAGATTCTGGTAACCAGTGTTCACCAGATACAAGAGTGAGTGAATACCTTGCCTCTCTCTAAAGGCGGAAAGCAAACCTCACTACGACTTATTGAACATCTCCTAAATGCTAGACATTGAACTCAAAATAGGTCACACTGATGATGCAGGTGCGATGCTTGCCCTGCAGGGACTTGCATTTTAGATTATACACATCACCTAGGCAGACCGAATTGCGGTTAACATATTGGGTTACAACTTATCTCAAGAAAAATCTATTCATGAAAATGATCCAGGAGTCAAATTACATAAGACTTCACCTGCAAATCAAATGTTCATTTTATGAAATGGTACGTAAAAATTATTTTATATGCCAAATAGGCTTGGCTTAGAAGAGACACATTTTTCCATTCATACTATATGAGCAAGCCCATAAACATGTCACTTTTTTCCAGAAGAAACTATCCCTTCTTTCATAAGAAGCTAGAAGTAAGGGGAAGGCATGGGAATACTTTCATCAAAAGCAGAGTCTCATTGCCACGGTTCGGCACAGCTCTAATTCACATCCTACTGAACGGCTTCCAAACTAAGTAATTTAACAAACTGAAGAAGAAAAAAATGGCCTATTAATCTTATGCTGCATGTTATAATTTAACTCAGGTTTAGCACAGGAAAATATTATTTGCATTGATTAGAAATATGCTTTATGGTTGCATTCATTATAGACTTGGAACATTTCAAAATTATTGACTGGGCTGACATGATGAACTACATAAGAGGACTACTAGAAGGCATCTCAATATCATCTGCACCTCATGTTATATTGGGCAAGGAATAAATATGCATTTTACTCAATGGGCAATCTTATTCTAAACAGCAAAACATGTTCATTTCTATTCAGTTTTTGTAATCATGCAGCTATCAGCTAAATATTATTTAGATAACTTAGATGCAAGTAAATTCTTGTATTTACAATTCAAATATTCTTATACCATTTTCCCACTTTGCTTAACCTAATATAATTACCTGATCAGTCTGATTAGGAGGGCTTTTTAAAATTAATTTACTCAAATGCTCTAAGGTAGATTCTGAAGGACTCGAATTATGGTCTTTGGCATCCAACAGAAAGGGTTCAGGCTTATCTGTTACTAGCTGTGTGACCTTGGCCAAATGACAGCATCTCTGAGCCTCACTTTCCTAATTTGTAAAATGGAAATAATAATAGAACTTGAGTTGTAAAGTTGAAGAAAAAAATAAGTTTGACAATGTGTTTACCATATGGCAGAAAAGAGCAGTTATTCTGATAATCATTATTACACATGTGGTTGCTAAGATTATTGAAAACCTATTGTTTGTTCCCTGGTCAAAGAGCTAGAATTTTAAGGCAGCTTCCCATCCTTTCCCCCAATTTCACCCCTAATATTCTGTCACACACTGGCAAGAACATGTTGGCATTTCTGGGGAAGGGGTCCACTGAGGTGACATCTTTGTTGTACCAAGTATATAAGGTATAGACATCTTTGGAGTCTTTCTTTAGACTTCTATTTACTTTCCACTAGATTGAGGGTTAATAATCATCCTGTCTCCCACTGTGGATAGCTGAGACCTGGTTAATGTATTGGCATCTTCTCTGTTTCATAGACAAGGGGCAGAAACCCAGTAAGAGAGGCCTTTCTTTTCTATTACTATTGCTAAGAACCCTCTTGGATAAAGACAATCTTAAACAGATTATTAGATTGCTACTTGTTATAGGATCAAAGCAGTGTCTCAAAAAAGAACAATGGCTTCTGTTTATCATACTTAGATTTCATTTGAGATACCTTTCCATTCCCTAGAGAAAACAGATGTTTCAACACCTTCCAAGCACTAGAATAATACATTCGGGGCATCTCTACAACTGCATGTTTAATCATACTGTTCCATCCAGATGAATGTTTTTCCATCAAGATCAGACTAACTGACCATTTGAAATGCTTGATATTATCCAAAAGTCAGAATCAAGTAAAGAGTCAGAAAGCCTACCCAGTTTACCTCCTATCTTCTCTGCAAAACATGCTCTGAGCATGGAAGTTGAGACTGCACTTATATGTGTGCATGTGTGTATATGCAATGTATATGAGTATGTATTTATATATACATATATACATACCTATGTAGATATGTGCACATATACACAGTATGCAAATTATATTTCATGTATATGTATGTATGTGTATATATTTCTTTAATAAATTATAGCTCCATGTCTTCTCTAACTGGATTCCTTTGTAATTACAGTGTTCATGTACATTATGATATTCTCCAAAATATCCAGAATAATGTCATATATTTGGTACCTGGTTGATTAATAGAAAATCATCAGCCAGTACAGAACACGATGATCTCCTAATGTGTTTTCTGGACTATGACCCCTGGGAGAGTGTCTATGAAAGAAAAGATTCAGAGTCCAGCAAATCTGGGGCCTGCTGCTCTTCACATCTCCTACTCAGAGATTCATAATTCACCATGACTATTTGAGAAGCTCTGTAGCTAATAAATGATTTGATTTTGTTTAAACCAGTATTTCTCTTATATCTAAATAGCAGCTCCAGGGGACAAGGGCATTTTCTATGTTGAATGTAATATCTCCACTGCTTAGAGTAATACCTATACTTAGTTGATACCTAATAAATATTTGAATGCTTTTGAACAAAGTCAAGCCCTATATTGAAAATAATGTATATTTTAATTTATTTTAGGAAGTATAGTTATCTACTATGTTATAAAGATATACAGATAAACTAACAAAATCATTTTTTAAATAATATATATGAATATGATAGTGTTTTATTTTTTGTAAATCTATACAGTAGTGTACTTACTATTTAGTGGTGATGGTAAATGGGCTACATTTGCTGTAGAAACTCATTAAGAATGGCTACTAAAAACTACAACTTCAATCCAAAACAATTAACTAAGTTTATTTGTTCCCATTCTAGCATTTTTAGGATAGAAATAGCAGATATAAATTCCTTTTCTGCCACAATATAGTATCACCTAAAGAATCATGTTTTATTAGCTAGAAATAGGATTTGCTTTTGTTATTGCAGTGCATTTGATAACATAAGAATATTTCTGTTCTTAGTGAATTTCTTTTTTTTTTTTTTTTGAGACAGAGTTTTGCTCTTGTTACCCAGGCTGGAGTGCAATGGCGCCATCTCGGCTCACCGCAACCTCCGCCTCCTGGGTTCAGGCAATTCTTCTGCCTCAGCCTCCTGAGTAGCTGGGATTACAGGCACACGCCACCATGCCCAGCTAATTTTTTGTATTTTTAGTAGAGACGGGGTTTCACCATGTTGACCAGGGTGGTCTCGATCTCTTGACCTCGTGATCCACCCACCTCGGCCTCCCAAAGTGCTGGGATTACAGGCTTGAGCCACCGCGCCCGGCTTCTTAGTGAATTTCATAGCATCTTCATCTAAAATTTACTTTGGAGACTCAGAACAAATGTCATATCAATTTCCTGGACTACTTAATATGTAATTCTGCTACAGATTTTAATCTCTATGTAACAAGGGAGAGAGAAATGAACCAAGTGTGCTCAGGATCACTCTCTGCTATTGAAATTTCCCCAAATCTGGGTGGTTTCATCTATGCATAGAAAGATTTTCACTATGGAACATATAGTGGTTGAACTTTTCAAGAAGAGTTGACTTATTATCTAAAAGTTTTCCATATTTCCTTTTCTAGGTCTGCATTCAAGGACTGCCACTTACTCTAATGGAAACTGTTCATGTGCCCCAGAAAAGAATGAATAATTTAATAGAAAATGCTAAAGGAGTGTGATATTAGGATAGCCTCTCATGCCATGTGAAAGAAAAACATAGATTTTCTACTCTCTACTTTATTTCCCACCTTACTTTCAAGATGTGGGGATAAAAATGTAAAGTCTAATGAATTTTTAAACAACTTATAATTATTAGTGTTATTGTTAGAATAGCAGAATATAACTAATAATCATATGTAAAATGTTTGGTAAGGAAATTGCTATATTAAAAATATAAATCAGATTGGTGTTAGTAAATGCTAAAAGGGATTGCCAATATAAAAGGTACAAAAATTGATGACTGTATTTCAAATTCTGAGAGATATATTTGTGTGTCTTTTTCTCTTTCTCACTAGTATTCAGCACCTCTACAACTAAAGGCATATATTTACAAGATGGTGGGCATGTTTTGCATGCTCAGTTTACATCTGTAGGAAAGAAAACAACACAAAGAAAATTGCCTCAAATTAGATCAATTATTATATAAGAGATGAATTAGAGGCGAAACTAGGTTTCTCAACAGTTGCCAATAGAATCAATGACAGATGTAAGAGTGTAGTGCAATATATGCCAAGATACTTTAATTTACTTTATATTAATATTATCTATTAAGATATCTTAGTTCAACCACACTCAGCTGCTCTGCAATGACAGAGTCAGAATTAGGTACAAATTTCATTGCTTTAGCAGTAATTAAATGGCTCTGCTCATACAATAAAATTCAGGCAGATCCAGTGTCCAGTCATTGTGTCCTAACACCCAATTGTGATCCAGAATAAATTCCTTAATTTTTTATCTTTGAGGACACTGAAATAATAATGCTTACTTAACAGGGTCATGGTGGAGATTAAAGGTTATTAAGATAATATGTCATTCATCTAGGAAACATCAATAAATGTTACTGATGCTATCATCATCATCATCATCATCATCATCATCATCATCATCATCATCAAGGTCATGACAGAAAGAGGACGCATTACCACATGAAATCTCAATCTTGTCCCTGGGCCATGCACACCTTTCTCTTCAAACTTACATGTCAGATCCTAACATTGTCAAATGACAGAAAATATAAGTCCTTATGCTTTATTCTGTAGCTAATTTTGGCATCTTTCCATTTGAGTTTTTGGTTGAGCACATTCCTGTCCCACACAACAGAAGCTGATGTCTAAAGAGAGAAATTATGTAGCCTCAAGTGACAAAGACATTAAGTGAAGTCTTTCACATCCTAGTATGGCTGTGGCCCAGCACAGAGGGCTGCTGGGTTGCCAGCACACAGTTTACCCCTCTTGTATCTGTAATTGTGTAAAAAGATGTGAAGCTTAGCATGTGATATGTAAAATGGGTAGCTACAAATACAATTGTAAAACAAGCAGAATTGGCTTTAATTCTCAATTATTCCTTCTTTTTCCCCACTCTCAGATGCACAGGAAGCTTGTCTGCTCTTGTCCCGGACAGGAACATATTATACCTTCCTGGATATGTAGGTGGATATCAAGCAAGTGCTTATTTTCAAGTAACAGGTGCCAGATATGGCTGATTTGAGCAGAAAATAATTTTTGAAAAGTTATTGGTTAAGTTTCAGTAACTAGCAGCAGACTAAAGAACCAAAACCCAAGATACACTATCAAAATCACAGAATCATGCAAAATTGAAGTGTATGTGCAGGCCTGCCTGGCTGCCCCGACAGGAACAGGATACGAGATGCTGACCCAGGAACTGCTGCTATCACAATTACTCCAGTAAGGGCTTCTCTGAAGCCCTTGATTCCTCATATCATTTGTTTCTAATTCAAAATCTAAGACATGAGTGTAATTGGCCAATCCTAGGTCATCTGACTCTCTTCTGATTGCAAGAAAGACTGATAAGAGAGTCAAGTTTACTTTACATTGTTTACATAAAAATGTGTCTGGTATTTTCAGTTTACACAGAGGGAGGAGGGCACTGTCCCTAATCAAGACTCATAAAGTTCCACATATTTATAAAAGAATTTCAAATCAAATGTTTGGAAGTTAACAATAAATTCAGAGGTAGAATTATCGACATTTTGTAGTTTAAAAACATATGTTTAGAGTAATTCTGACCAATTCATATGTTTTTTTTTTTTTTTTTTTTTTTTTTTTTTTTTGAGACGGAGTTTCGCTCTTGTTACCCGGGCTGGAGTGCAATGGCGCGATCTCGGCTCACCGCAACCTCCGCCTCCTGGGTTCAGGCAATTCTCCTGCCTCAGCCTCCTGAGTAGCTGGGACTACAGGCACGCGCCACCATGCCCAGCTAATTTTTTGTATATTTAGTAGAGACGGGGTTTCACCATGTTGACCAGGATGGTCTCGATCTCTTGACCTCGTGATCCACCCACCTCAGCCTCCCAAAGTGCTGGGATTACAGGCTTGAGCCACCGCGCCCGGCCAATTCATATGTTAAGCAAACTACTCAGTCTTGCTGATCCTCAATGTCCTCTGAAAAAAACAATTTGGAAGATAATATCTATATAAAACTGTCGTATAGATTAAATGAGATTATATATACAAAGTGCTTAGCACATCCTAAGCATGTTATTAAACTGTTTATTATTATTGTTACTGATCACTTAAATGACTGCAAGAATTAACAGAGTAATGATATAACACAGTACTAAATGTCACATTTATCATCTTAGTTAAGCATGTGTTGATTCAACAAATATTCTATTTATCAGACAACAATTCATTAGTATTTTTAAAAGAAAAAATCATGATGAATATGAAGCATAAGCAATGGACCAAAAGCCACACAATTAAGACATATTGGAAATGAGATTCCAACCCAGAATTAGAATCATTGAGCTTGAGAAACAACAGTCTTAACCATAAAAATATGGTGCCCTGCAGATCGAATGTACAATATGGTGACTATAGCTAATAATACTGCAGGGTTTACTTGAAATTTCCCAAGAGAGAAAATGTTAAGTGTCCTTACTGCACACACACACACACACACACACACACACACACACACACTGATAACTATGTATGGCAACAGATGTGCTAATGATTTAGATTGTGGCAAACATTCCACAATGTATACATATATCAAACCATTTTGTGGTACATGTTGAATATATACAAATTATAATTATCAATTATATGTCAATAAAGCTGGAAAAAGCTCAAACTACGGAACAATATAGCATCTCTCAATATGTTAATGATTATAAAATACTTAATAGATTGGAGACCTTCAATAAGTAATATTTATTGTAACCATAACTATTATTACTTATTAGCTATGTGGCATAGTTTACTCCTAATGACAAGGATATAAGATGGGGCTTGTTGCTGCAAAACTTCAGAGCCCTATGGGCATTTGTGGGGTAAACACAGCAGGAAATGAGGTCTCTCAATTCCAAACACAAACTCCTCATGTATGTTGGTCTTCATAATATGTCCTTTATGATATGAAAATAATGCCTTTCCTACATTTGCACTGGGCATGGGAATAAATACATATTTCTGAGTGTGAGGTAGGAGGCAGGACTAGATTTTGGGGGTGGGTCTTGGATAGCTGATCAAATGAAGGACTAGCTAAAACAGGTCAGGTTGGAAACACCTCCGCATATGACACTCCCACCAGTGTGTCATTTTGATTTATCATTGCCATGGCAATACCCAGAAATTACTGCTCTTTTTCATGGCAACAACCTAGACAACCTGGAAGTTACAACCTTCATCCTAGAAAGTTCTGCATAAGTTGTCCCTGAATTTGCATATAATTAAAAGTTGGCCTAAGTATGATGGCAAAACTGCCTCCAAGCTACCTAAGCTAGGTACAGTGCCTATGGAGTAGCCCCGCTCTGCAAGAAGCAGTACCTCTGCTGCTGCTGTAGGTTACTGCTTCAATAAAAGTTGCAATTTAATACCACCAGCTTGTCTTTGAATTCTTTCCTGAGTGACACTAAGAACCCTCTTGGGCTAAGCCTCAATTTGGGGGCTTGCCTGTCCTGCATCAGGTGTGTATAGTAACTTCACTTAAATTCTCATCTACTCAGACTTATACTAAGAATGCTTTATTTCATTAATGCAAATTAGCTATAGAAATAAGGGATACATGTGGAGTATTGGAGGAGTTCACGAACACCACTCATCTTTCGGTAGTCTTTAAAGGCATGTGTTATTTCTACCTCACATAAAGAAAACTGTCCTGCCAGGCACGGTGGCTCATGTCAGTAATCCCAGAACTTTGGGAGGCCGAGGCAGGTGGATCACGAGGCCAGGAGTTTGAGACCAGCCTGGTTAACATGGTGAAAACCTGTCTCTACTCAAAGTACAAAAACTAGCCGAGTGTGGTGGCGGGTGTCTGTAAACCCAGCTATTCAGGAGGCTGAGGCAGGAGAATTGCTTGAACCCAAAGGCAAGAACTGCAGTGAGTTGAGATTTTTATACACTGCACTCCAGCCTGGGAGACAGAGCAAGACTCCATCTCAGACTGACTCACTGACTGACTGACTGGCTGACTGACTAAATAAATAAATAAATAAATAAAACCCGTGTGACTTGCCCAAGACTACACAGTTAGGTCACAAAAGAAAATAAAGCCATATTTACATGATCAAAATGGTGATTTTTTTTATAAGATTGTGCCTAATCAAATAAAAATATTTAAAACTGTCCTATTACATTGTGAGGAATTCTTTATACTAACCTGACTGTCCTAGTGTGTACAATATCACAGAAATAATAAATAGGCTCTTTAACTCGCTGGTGATACAAACCTACTTAATACTTCCAATGACAAGGAACTAACTACCTGATGAAGCAGCTCCTTCCATTTTTGGACAGCTCCAGGGGTCAAATGTGGTAACATCTCACTGCCTGCAATGTCATCTAGTTCTACCTGGACAAATAAAACAGAACAAGTAGCCACTGTTCCTGATAAATGGATATAATTTCAGTTTTTCAAAATGTGAGTGTCAGATTCATTCATTGTACTGAATAGATCTGTCAAATGGCTTTGCCCATTTGCCAATGGATGGCACACTGCAAAAACATGTTGGAATTTTAGAGGACTAAATGTCATCTCATTGATACTGCCATCAATGTAATATATATGGACATTTTGTCTCACACTGACTTTAAGGATTGTAGGGGAGTTGGGGAGTTCCAAGTCTCCAGATCTTGTGTTGATCATCTCTGCCCTACACAGTACTTTTCTGCTCATTTCCAGAGGAGACCAAGGATAACTTCTCAGACTTCTCAAATCTACTTTCCCTACTTGACAACACATGTTGGGTAGGCTGACCAGATCGAGATCCTATAAGCAGGATACTCATGGTTTAAAGTCCTTGCTGTTCTGGAGGAGACAGGGGCTATTTCCTGCTCCCGCAACCACTCACTTCTTTCTGTGAAGCTTTCCTGGGCTGTTTTTGCTAATGCCAACAAAATTAATGATGCTTCAGATGACAAGTATACAACCTAAAATGCCTTCTTTATAAATAAGGCAATCACCAATGGACTGTGATTTATGGCCTTTCATTTTTTCTGTATATTCTATGTGCCCTATAAAATCCCGCTTTACAGCTTCATAGAGGCTATAATCCTTTTCAGAGGGAATAAATTATTCCAGCCATAATATAAAAGAGGGAGTTATATTCACATACTGGCAAAGGAAATACATTAATTATAAAATGTAAGAAAGTGACTAATGATTTCTCCCTGTGTCTGCATTATTAAAGTGTTTTGTAATAGAATGGACAATATTAAAGAATTTCTATAAACATGAGATTATAATTTATAAATCAAAAAAGAAAAATTACATTGAAAACAATATAACAAACAATAAACACTTTAATATATAAAAAGTTACTGTAAATCAATGTGAAAAAATGGATAAAGGTCATAAAGTCACAAAGGAAGAAATACAAAGGGCCAATAAATATGTTAAAATAAGTTTAATCTCACTCTTATTAACCAAAAAAATATAGTTAGAATCATGTAGGTCTCATGTTTTACCATCAGAGTGGCACAAATGAAATAAATGGATAATGCTGATACAGGAGAGAGTGTGAGAAACTACACATGACGTTAAATTGCTGATAGAAGGGTAAGGTAGTGCAACTGCTCTGTAGGACCATATGTCAATATGTACCCAAATTGAAAAGTGGCCATTTAATACCTAAAACGTCATTCTAAGGAAATGTATAAATGCAGAAAGGCATATGAACAAGAACGTTTTTCTCATTTTTTGTAGTGCCAAAGAAAAGAGAGAGACAAACCTAAATTTTGAGTGTTAAGAAACTGGTTACATAAATAATGAAAGCTGCTGAACTACTTAAATTTATGATATAGTCTTATTAAATGACATGGAATTATGCTTAGTATATACTAATAAGTAAAAACTGATATAAAACATTTTTATGATTTAGTCTAATAATTAAAAGTATCATATATTTGCTTGTACCCCTACAAACAAACAAAAAAATTCAAGAATGTTATGAAGATCATTTATTGGAAATGGGATAATAGGATTTAAAGTTATTTATACTTTTTATTTATTTATATATATATTTTTTGGAGACAGGGTCTTGTTGTATTGCCCAGGCTGGAGGGCAGTGGTACAACGATAGCCCAGAGCAGGCTGAAACTCCTGGGCTCAAGCAGATCCAGCCTTAGGCTCTGGAGAAACTGAGACTACAGGCGAATGCTACCATTCCTGGGTTATACTTTTTCCTTTATATCTTTTTAATTTTTGTAGTTTCCACAATGAGTTTTTGCTACTTTCATAATTAAAAGTATCTTAATTTTCAACAAGAAGCTTTAGATTTCCCTAATTTTCCAATTACCCTGTACCATGACTCAGAGTGTTTGTGCAAAAGAAAATCAGCCTTTTTTTTCTGTGTTCGTTTTCCACAGATTCAACATTTGGATTTGGTAAAAGTTGTACAGAGTAAAACTGTTAGGGTCTGGGTATGCTATACCTTTTAAAGCATTGGAGACCTTGGAATAACTTCCTTCAGTTTTTACCACACTGATACTAAGGTGGATGTGAGGTAGAGGATGAAGAGAAACAGTAATCATCTTCAACTGGGAAAAATAAACAGTGAACAGCAATTGGATTTATATACATTTTGTAAGGTGGACTTCATCAAGTTTCAGCTCACACTAATACACATACACACACACACACACACACACACACACACACACACACACACACACTTCAATTGCCTGAGACTAATTGGTAATTGTGGTAGAAATGACCACCTATTGACTAAACATTTTTAGCACCCCCAGATTGTAGAGGTGTTGCGATAAGGATGCCTAGGATAGTATTCCCCACCTCCACGCATCTAGGTATGGCCACATTACTGCTTAGTGGCCCACAGAATGTTACCAGAAATTTTACAAGAATGCATATTTAATTTGTATTTCTCTAATGATCAGTGATGTTTAGCATTTTTCATGTTTGTTACTTTCATAAATGTCTTCTTTTGGGAAGTATCTGTTTGTGTCCTTTGCCCATTTTTAATTAGGTTTTTTTCCCTGTAAATTTGTTTGAGTTCCTTGTAGATTCTGGGTGTTAGACCCAATGCCTATCACCAATAGACTGAATAAAAAAAATGTGGTACATATAAACCATCGAATACTATGCAGTCATAAAATGAGCAGTATCAAGTCCTTTGCAGGGACATGGATGAAGCTGGAAGCCATCATCCTTAGCAAACTAACACAGGAATAGAAAACCAAATACCACATGTTCTCATTTATAAATGGGAGCCAAAAAATGTGAACACATGGACACAGGGAGGGGAATAACACACACTGAGGCCTATCAGGGGTGGGGTGGAGGGAAGGAGAGCATTAGGAAACATGGCTAATGCATGCTGGATTTAATACCTACGTGATGGGTTGATACGTGCAACAAACCACCATGGTACATGTTTACCTATGTAACAAACCAGCACATCCTACACATGTACCTCAGAACTAAAAATAAAAATTAAAAGAAAAAAACATAATGTATATGTGAGGAATAATGAGTGTACAATTGAGCTTGAAATTTCCTTCCTCCTTTCCCTTTTGAGATAACGGATAGGCGCATAATGGAAATGGTAGGCTCTTAAATCACTGAACAGAAAACTGATTGGCAAGCCAGTGAAGTACAAACTGAACTACAGAGTAACTGAGAGATAAACGTATAATGAATTATAACTTATAATAAATATAATAGACTTTTAATAAATTATTAAAAGCATTACATGCATTGCTTACTTTTTAAGTTAATAGCTCTACATTTTTTTTTTTTTTTTTGCAAAGGGAAGTTCTCCAAGCTTTTGGAGGAGCCATAGCAGCAATCTCCTTTTTTAGTTTAAGAGATGAGTCCAAAAATGAGATGACAAAGAATAAAGACTCTGAGAAATGTTTTTGACAAAGAGGAGTGAGAGATGGAATGCTGAAGAATTCTTAGTAATAAAGAATTCTGACAGAAGAAGTGAATGGGGTGATATCAAACAGATTTGCTCAAAGGCATGTGGGGAAGGAAAATTTGTGAAAATATATAGAGAGGAAAAAAATCAGTCATAAATGGCCTTTTAGTCCCTGAATAAATTTTTCTTCCAAAAGATTCATATTGTTTATATGCGAACTGTAAGAATTCTCTGTCCACTTCTTCCAGAATTTTCTAAGCCCAACAGGACATCTGCAGAGAAAGAGAATGTCATTCCAGGATAATCAACTACAAGTTACTAAATTAAGATCAAAATATCCTCAACCTTGAACATTTTTCAAAGAGTTTTTAGAAGAAAGAGACTCTCTAGGGGGTTGAATAATTATATAATTGTACCCTTTGCAGGAGGCTATTTACAGATAAGTAATTTTCGCCACTATTCTTCAAAGTGAAATGTATGAAATAAAGTAGAATTTGGAGTTATTTGTCGAGGAGACTGGGAAGGAAGTCTGTGCACACTCTGCGAGCTGTCTGATTAACAACCCACTCTCCCCTCATTTCCTGCTATCAAAACCCTGATTGTCAAATCCCTAATATCCTTAAAACTAAGGTGACCAGTTTAAAGCCCTAGCTAATAAGATCTAAGTGAAAGTCCGATGATGATATTTGATAAATACTTTGCTCCAGGATTGAGATGCAGCTCCCCTTTTAAATACTCTTTCTTCCACCTTAAACGTTGGGAATGCAACTGCAGATTCAGTAATCATCTTGCCTCTATGGAGGTCACTGTGACACACTAGAGGTGAGAGGACAGAAAGATAAGAGAATCTGTTCCTTTATGGACACCACTTAGCAGCTGAATTAACACAGAAACAATCTCCAAACTGTTACATGAGGAAAGTCAGGTCAGTAACTTTTATTTAGGTTCTATTATTTCAGTCAAACTTGTTATAAATAGATACTGAATTCTAACCTCAGGTTTCCAGAATTCTTCCCAGCATCCCATAGTTATCTCCCTATTCTAGACTTTGATCATCAGATTTGCTTGAGGTAACTGTGTGGTGAGGTCTGGCTGCTTTAAAAGTCTTGATACTATTCACAACATCTTTTAAAAAATAGTAATACTTTTATGTCCACTCATCTTTCTAATTACACTCAGAGGTCAATTCCTCCAGAAAGCCTTGGCTGACCACATTTACTCCTGTATAAGCAGAATGATTAAGCAAAATAAGTAAAACAGAACAATTAAAGGTGTAGTATATGTTTGAAAATAACTAAGCGAATACATTTCAAATGTATTGCCATAAAACAATGTCAAGTAAGTGTGATTTTCTTGATCTAATCACTCCACTGTGTTCATATATCAAAAACATCACAATGCATTCTATAAATGTAATACAATTCCCATTTTTCAATTGAAAACAATGTAAGTGTAAAAAAGTATCTGGGCTCTGAAATCAGACTTTCTAGATTTGAATTCTTAATTTGCTATTTACTGGTTATATGACTTGGGTAAATCAATTTATCTGTAAATTGGGGACATTAAGTAGGACTTACGTATCTTACTGAAAATATTAAATGGGGTAATTCAAATAAAGTTCTCATAATCTTGCTTGTTTCAGTAAAATCTAGCTAATTTTTAGATTACCTTTGGCCAATTTTGGGTAGAGGCCCTTTGCACTCCTGTGGTTCTCTGTACACCTTTCTTTCATGAAAGACAAATCCACTACTGAACGTATTTTCTGTAAGCAAGGGGTTTTTTAAACATGGTCATTGGACCAGTGACATCAGCAACACCTGGGAACTCGTCAGAAATGCAATAGTGATCCCGAAACTCTGAAGGTGGAGATCAGCAATGTGTGTTTTAACAAGACTTTCAGGCATATCTGATGCAGACTAAAGGTTGAGGACAACTGAAAACACCCATCTCAGAATCTCCTGAGAACATTCAAGAAAAATATACTTTCTAGAGCCTTATACCTGTCCAGCAGGAGACGGGATCTGTAATTTGCCTGCTTAGCATGTCTGGGATGTGATTCTTCAGCAACATGATGTTTAAGAGCCTTTGCTATTTTACTAGTGTGTGATGTATTGGTCCATTTCCCCAGTGAAATTTTCCTCCATGTCTAAGAGGATATGTTGCTGTTTTTGCATTATTTTTATTATTTTATGTTAATCTCTTAAATATCGAGTTAATACTGCAGTCCCAGGCACAAAGTATTTGCTCATTAAACTAGGTGTCCCTAAAATCTTAGTAAGGCTTCAAGATCAATTTTTTCAGAAAAAAAAAAAAAAATTACTACACACACACGCACACACACACACACAATCACCCTTCAAAAGTCTAATCATTTCAATTTCTTGGTCATCTTTTTAGTTTTGATAATTTTGAGTAACATATATTTAGTTACAACTTTTTGGTCTTCAACTCAATGTTTGTCATCTTCAATTAGAAGGACAGAAACAAACAAATACAATTAAATACTGATTTTTCAAAATACACAAATATAAATATATAGAGAAATTTAAATAATTAAACTTTCAAATCATTTTTTGGGAACATGTTTGTAATTTCACACTTCTGAAGCTATTAAAAATTAAAATTGCACTAAGGCATTTGGGATATGTTGTATTAGACTTAAATAAGTGGAATTTTGTTGTGGAAGGCAGAAGAAATATTTTCTCCAGCAAATGTATCTGTAGCTAGAATTATAACCACAAATTCATAAAAAAAAGTAAGTTATTGAATCAAATCTGATCAGCTACTTCCCTGCTTATATGTGTGTACAGAGCTACTAATAATTTCATTTGTTACTTACTAGCAGAAGTCATAGGTGTGTGTGTGTGTGTGTGTGTGTGTGTGTGTGTGTGTGTTTGTATCTGTGGAGGCATATATGTGTGTATATATCCTCAATTTAAAATTGTTCATATACATCTACATGAAAATTTTTAAATTGAGGAAATTAAATCCAGTGGCCTATTTTATTCCCATGAATTATAAAGAAAGACTATTTTCTACTCTTGCAAGAAAATCTCAATCTACCTCAGGAGTCTATCAAAGGGCAAATTTGAAAAACCACTGCTTTAGTCAGTGATATGGTTACTAGGTGATGCTAGGCCCCATTGCTATTGTTAAAATCTTATTCATAAGTGAGATGAGAAGGCCCTTGCTTGGCATGTAGAAGTGGGAGCAGCAGGAGATGGAAGGTAGCTGCAGGCTGATGATATATGATGTATCTACATATCTATATAGAACCATCAAGTCCATGAATATACCCACTTTTCATAACAAACCCAAAGCTATTTTATCATTAATCCCAGTCAACAATAGTAAGATCCAAGTGTGCTGCTGTATCCTGGCATGGAGGGGCCTATTAACTCCTGTGAGTTTGTCTTGGTTTTGACAGTGTGGGACTAGCTAGGCTCCCAGCATCAAATCCCTCCATACAGCAGGCAAATGAGTACCAGAATTTTCTGCCTGCTGTGGTAAGTTTAAGAAAGTGGAGCTCACTAACCTGATTCATGTGCTGAGAAATGTCTTTGCACATAGTAGCTACTCAATATATTTTGAATGAATGAATTTGTTGGTGTCATAAAATAGCCCTCACCCATATTGAGGAAAATTCCATTCAATTGTCTGAAATTCCTCTCCACACTCCTCACCTCCTGTAAGCTTGCAACCAGACAAAAACTTAATTAAAAAGAGCTGAGGAAATTAGAGAAGCTACATAATTCACTCTGGTAGGGTCACACAACTTTAATTTATTGGTAGGCCAGGTGTGATGGTTCTCCCCTATAATCCTAGCACTTTGGGAGGCTGAGGTGGGTGGATCACCTGAGGTCAAAAATTTGAGACCAGCCTGGACAACATGGTAAAACCCCGTCTCTACTAAAAATACAAAAATTTGCTGGGGGTGGTGGTGGGCACTTGTAATCCCAGCTACTCAGGAGGATGAGGCATAAGAATGGCTTGAACCCAGGAGGTGGAGGTTGCAGTGAGCCCAGATGGCACCACTGCACGCTAGCCTGGATGACAGAGCAAGATTCTGTCTAAAAAAAAAAATTAGTCGTAAAGACCTCTAACTTGTCAGTCACATGGACCTGAGTTCAAGTTCCACCTTCATCATATTTTAACATGAGTATATATGCACTTCAAAGGCTCTGCTCCATGTATGCAATGTAGGGGTCATAATGCCATGCATTTTCACTGTATGACTCTCAAAAAATTTGGATGAAACAATCCATTTGCCATAGCCAGCAAAGTGTCTTGTACCCAGAAAGCACCCAACACATTAGCTAATATTAATGGGGGAGAAATAAACAAGCAGAAAAGCTCAAGGCCCTGACACCTACCCAGTAACCTTTGATTCATGCCATAATAACTTTCTTCCATTCATCCTAATAGCTTCCCATCAAGACTGAGGAGAGAAATATGAACAAATTGAGATTAAACCCTTTTAAGAAAGCTTTGTACCTCCTGAATGAATAAAATTATAAAAATAAGACAATTAATGAGTTTTACAGAAATATGAGAAAACTCCAGTTCTTTATGCTACTTTTCTAGAAAACCAATTTATGGTTCTAAAATGTACTTCCCCTCCATACTATATCTCTGACATGATCAAATGATATCTTTTTAAATGGATAAGTTAACAACATAATCAATAAACTAAATTATAAGCAAGTGAAACTTCATAGTATTGATGAAGAAAACTCAGTGGATTAGTCTGTTCTCATGCTGCTAATAAAGACATACTCAAGACTGGATAATTTATAAAGAAAATAGGTTTAACACATTCACAGTTCCGCATGGCTGGGGAGGCCTCACACCTGGAGGAAGGCCAATGAAGAGCAAAGCCATGCCTTGTATGACAGCAGGCAAGAGAGCTTGTGCAGGGGAACTCTCACTTATAAAACCATCAGATCTCATGAGATTTATTCTCTACCAGGAGAACCTTATAAGGGAAACCACCCCCATGATTCAATTTACCTCAACCTGGCCCCACCCTTGACACATGGGGATTATTACAATTCAACATGAGATTTGGGTGGGGACACAGTCAAACCGTATCATCAGGCTTATCAATACATATTAAAATAAGGTAATATGAAATACCTAATCATTAAAAAAAAAGTCTACAGAACCAAGACCTCTGTGGTCCTATTTTAAAAACAGTTACAATTTTAGTTAGGATGTTTCCCTTCTGAGAAAATAATTTCTGCATAACTTTTAATGTACTGTTGATGAGCACAATTCATCAAAACTCAAATAAATATTTGCAGAAGTCCTGCAAGATGTAAAGCGTAGAGTTAGATGCTATAGAGGATAATTGTACTTCAGGATGAGTAAGACCCCACACTTGACCTCAAATAAATTAACTTTAAATAGAGTGGATGACTCATGTGCAGAATGTAAGAATAATAAAAGGTCAAGGTAACTAGCAAAAAGGAACATGTTTAACATTCTTAAAAAGGAAATAAAATATTAGTTGATTCAGGAAGGGTTGAAAGGAGCAAGTTTTCCTTGAATGGTCTTCGAAAAGGTCCCCTTCACTATCTCCTAGTACTGAGACTACAGTGTCATAGGCTACAGAAAGATATGGAGAGCAAGAATCATCTCTACTCTTATAGAAGTGGCTGAAAGAATATTTTATTACCAGGATGTAGTGTAATAACATTTAAGGGCTTATAAAGTCAGAGAGACAGGTTCAAATATCCTAGCTCCATCTCTCTCACTAAGGGTCAAGTTGCTTATCCTGTTAACACCTCAGGGTCTTTATCAGTAAAATGTTAAGATTCTTTTCCTACCTGAGTGGGAGAAGAAAATGATTCATTCCTTTGGGAGACCAAGGTGGGCAGATCGCGAGGTGAAGAGATCAAGACCATCCTGGCCAATGTGGTGAAACCCCATCTCTACTAAAAATATAAAAATTAGCTGGACGTGGTGGTGCATACCTGTAATCCCAGCTACTTGGGAGGGTGAGGCAGGAGAATCACCTGAACCTGATATACAGAGGTAGCAATGAGCTAAGATTGTCTCATTGCACTCCAGCATGTCAAAACAGAAGCACTCTGTCTCAGAAAAAAAAAAAAAAAAAAAAAAAAAGGAAATGATGCAATCCATATACAGGGACAAGTTTGGTATCTGGCACAGAGAAAGTACTGAATATGACTAGTTGATTGATGATGATGGCAATGATGATGGTGGTAGTGGTGGTACTAATGTGGCCTGCCCAGAGCTGGCTCTGACTGGAAGTACAGTGAAAGACTTCTGGGCTCCTGAGGTTTTCCATATAAATGACACTTAATAAATGTAAACTGTCCAAAAGATCATGTGAAATTTAAGAAAAGGAATTACCTCAGAGTTGTTCAACTACTTAATACGAATAGTGGAAGCAGTTATGGCAGCTAACATTTATTGAGCACTTACTATATGCCAAACACGTGCCTAGTGCTTTAGAAGGATTTCCTCATTCATTCTTCACAACAGTAGGCAGTACGTCCTATGTTCTAATATTATTATTTCTTTCTTTCAGAGGCAGACACAGGCTTAGAGAAGTTACAGTAAACACTTAAGTTCCTCAGTCAGTATATGCTGGAAAGGAGTTAAAATTGAGTCTCTCCAGCTTGATGTCAATTACCAAACTACTAATTAAGCATTTTGCCCATTGCCTGATTCTCCTTCTGATGTGAGAATACTTGGCTCAATCCCCTAGGTAAAGAAGAGAGAAAATTCTCTCTCTTTGACCCTGCTTTGCCTTAACACCCAACTTCCCTTCTCCAACCAGGGATTGTTTCAATGCACAGCAATAAATGCCAGGAACTGGCCCAGCCTCATCGATGACTAGGGGTCAGATACCAGCAGAGGTAAACGTCTGTGACAACCTCACCCTTGTACAGGGTGCGTGACAGGAATGAGAGTTAGGGGATCGTGGAAGAAGGCTAGGAAAGATAGCACCAGGCATGCTGAAAATACTGACACTAATAATATTAATAATAAATAATAGGCCTCACTGTGCTGTAGACATTCTATTAGGAAGACCTTTATTTAACCCTGAAAACAGGCCTAAGCGACAGATCTATTGTTGTCATTATTTCTCCATGTGGGATAGTGAGGCCCTGATAATCAGATGATTGCTCAAGCTCATGTGGTTAGCAAGTGGAAAGCAGGGATTTGAACTATGTTCAGCACCTGCATTCTTAATCATTATGCTATATTGCTTTTCATAGATACAAAAATTACTGTCGGCAACGGTGGCTCACACCTGTAATCCAGTCACTTTGGGAGGCCGAGGCCGGTGGATCACCTGAGGTCAGGAGTTTGGGACCAGCCTGACAGATACGGTAAAACCCCATCTCTACTAAAAAATACAAAAAATTAGCCGGGCATGGTGGTGGGTGCCTGTAATCCCAGCTACTCAGGAGACCAAGATGGGTGAATCGCTGGAATCCAGGAGGTGGAGACTGCAGTGAGATGAGATCACACTACTGCACTCCAGGGTATGACAGAGCAGGACTCTGTCGTCTAAAAAAATAAAAATTACAACGATCTTTTTCCATAAGCCATTTTTTCACGCCAGACTCCGTCCAAGTCCATGGAAGAGAGAGAGTGAGATGAAGACAGAAAAAGAGCAAGATTGACAGTGAGAGAGAGAGAGAATATGAGCATACAGGCTTGGAGAGGCCAGCTGAGGAAACAGCAATCATTTCAAAACAATGTACTTTGTCTCATACAATACAGTGTTTGTGATAATCTTCTCAATGAAACAGGGTGCTATGATTAGAGTATAAGTATGACCCTCCTCTTGAGGATGGAGAGATAGCATTTTTGACCTTTAGCTTAACTGTTAAAGAAATTGTGGTCCCAGGAAGGCATACAAACTAGTGGATCTTCCCCACCTCCCAAATCCAAAAGAAATGTTTTATTTCCATGTTTCTTTCCAAAGTTTCACTCTTCTCATCCCTATCATTCATTTACTTGCCTGTTTTTTTCTTGTTTTCTATACAGAAAGATGCTACCCCTGTGTTCTTTGATGTGCAAAAGGGTGGAGGAGAGGGAGCTATGGCGCCTCAATGGTTTGGGGATTTTTCAAATCTTAATTTTATTATGCCAACTCCACTGAACTTAATTATGGTAAATACAGAATTACACAATTACCCTGTGTTTCCTTCTTCAGAAGCTATATTTTGATAAAATTCACTACACACCACTTTTCCCCTGAACACTTGAAATGGATGTGTGTTGATATAAAACATGTTATAATTACAATTAAAATATAGCTTACATAATGATAGTATCAAAATAAAATTATAGATGTATCGAGACAACACAGTCATGCATTTTTATTATAAATACATGCTTGGACCAATATCTGGTAGACAAATGAAAAGTGAACAGAATTTTGGTTAAACCACAAAAGCTGTTTAATGGTTTCCCAATACCTAAAGGGAGCTGACAACCTATGAAATAAAATATCCCCAGTCATATTTTCAATTTAAAAAGTCAAGGAAATACATGAAATGTCTGGTGAAATTGTTGAAAAAAAGCATGCATATGCATATTTTAAAATAAGCCCTTTTTTTTTCTTAAATACCTATGTAACTGCCTAAATTTCATCATGTGTATCATTGACGACAAATTCACAACTAAGTTTAATGAAAAGCATAAAATAATAATAAATAGCATGCTATTACATTAACTAAGTAGTTCAGAATAGATTCTCATTAAAGAGCCACCCTATCATAATGAACTTAAACCTTACAAAATATGGTTGCAATTATAACATCAGAGAGAAACGCAGGAAACAGAAACATTTCTTCTAAATGTTTGTAGTTATGGTGTCTGACTAGAATAACTGTGTCACAAATATTATTAAAGTAATTAGATATTTTGTTCAGTTTTACTGCAGAAGCAAACTACAGAATTTTCTTTTCATTTCAGGTAATTATTTTTCAGTAATTAATAAGTGTTTTTGGAACCTACAGTGCTAATTCCACTTCCTCATTTAATCTTGAAAATAACACTTTCAGATAATTATTCATGATATATCTATTTTACACAATGTATCTCTAGTTTAGATCTTCCTTCAGACGTGCAGACTTCTGGGACTTTCTGTCTCCAAAGCTGATTCTTAACCCTCAACCCTGTTCCACCTCAATCTTTTCAATTTCAGACGGTAATAATCTCACCTTTCTGGTTGCCCAGGCCCAAAATCTTAGATTAACCCTTGATCCCTTTCTTTTTTTCACATCCTACATTCTATCTGCCTGGAAATCCTGTTTCAACCTTCAAAATGTTTCCCCTTCTTAGAAGCTCAAGCCACCAAACCATCGATCTTACCTGGAAATGCCTCCTATCTGTTCTCCCTAGAGTAGTATGATTCTACTTTTTGATCTTACCCTCAATACTGCTGAGAGTGTTATCCTTTTCAAACAAGAGAAAGCCCATCTCATACCTCTGCTAAAATCCTACCTCTGGCTGTCTACATTTAGAGTAAATGATAAAATGCCTGTGATTGCCCTGCAGGAATTAGCCCCCTCATGTCTCTGACCTCAAGACCTCCTGCTGTCCCTCTTCACTGACTCTCCTCAGCCACAGCAGCCTCCACACTACTCCTCCAACATGCCAGGCCCATGTTTGCCTTGGAGTTTTGGAACCAGTCATTCCTACTCCCAAGGAGTGGTCTTACCATAAATCCACTGTACCAATTCCCTCACTTCAAGTCTTTGCTCAATTGTGACCCCATCAAGTCTACCCTATTACCCTACTTAAAAGTAGAGGCCACATGTATAGCCCTTCACACTATCAAACTAATAATCTTCAGCAAGTTCCACACTCTCTTTCTTACCCATAATGTTCACCAACTTGTAACATGCCATAGGATGTATTTATAACATCCATCTGTTTTCACACATGAGAGTATAAGCTGAGAGATAGAGGAGGGAGGAGAGAGGGGGGAAGGAAAAAAGGAGAGGGAGAAGAAAAAAGGGAAGAGGAAAGGAGAGAGAGGGAAAAGCTTTTACTTTTATACAGGTGTGTCCAAGCACTTAGAAAAGTTCACATGGAAGGTGCTTAATAAATATTTCTAGGAAAAATATAGATAAGGAAAACAGGAGTAAAGCTTATAAAATTATCAGTAACTTTCCCAAAGCTCTGCAGATAGAAGGAGTCTGCAATGGAATTCAAGCGTGAGGCTGCCAGACTTCCACTGCTCTTAGCCTTTCTGTTATCTTAAGTCCATGAAATTCATGATTTTCTTTAATCAGTTCCATAAAAATTTTCATTCCACTGAGTAACATCACTAAAATGTTGTGTGTGTGTGTGTGTGTGTGTGTGTCTCTTACTCTTCATCTCCCTGTCTCTCTCACTATTCTCTCTTTTGCACGCTCTCTCTCTCTCCCTCTCTCTCTCTCTCTCTCTCTGTGTGTGTGTGTGTGTAAATTTTCAGTGTAGCAGAAGAAACAGAGAAGAAATAATGATTATTTAAGGAATATTGACAATGACCACCTAGTAACTTAAACACAGCTTTTAAATTTATTAAACATGTTAATCTCAGTGCTAAAATATGTCCATGCTTATTTCATGAAATCCTTGCAATTACTCTATTAGACAGGTACATTTTTATTATACCCATTCCAAAGATAAGTAAACTGGTGAAAAATGTGGTACTTTTTTGATCCATGTCAGACAGGCAGTCAGTGGATGAGCTAACACCTTCAGAACATAGTCAAGTTTAAAACATGACAAAAACATTTAAAGAGTAATTTAAAAATGGAAATATTTTTATTTAAACTATAATGCAGAAGACTACACTGAGCCCTTTAAGTGACTTTCTTGCTACCATCTATCAAGAATAAAAGAAAGAGTCAGCAGCCGTGGAATGGCAAAAGCTCAACACTCAAAGATGGAGAATTCTGCAAATGACCAATTATAAGTCTATTAAGCTGCAGCTCTTTTACAGCAAGAGGCAAAATAATCCATTAAACTGAAAAGTCTCCTACCCTTTCTTCCAAGGCCCACACAAACATTAATGTTGCATTTATTAGGATGTACTTCCTGAGCTCTACAATTTGACTTTCAGCAATGGTATTAATACAGTCCTCTCACTTTGCAGATATATCTGAATGATGCATCTCCCCACTTGAGGTTTGTAGAAAGTGGAGTGAATGAAATAAAGTTTAGGAAGAGCCATCATAATCCATAATGGTGGGTACTGAATCAAGACAAGAAGAAACATCTTTTCTCAATTATTTGAATGAAAAGTCTACAGTATATTTATTACTTTTTATATTTATTTATACTTGTTGTATGATGGAGAACAAGCCTTTTTCACTTGGAGGTAAGGGTTTGTGTGCTCAAGATTCTATGGACCGACAGAATTAAGTCTTGTTTTAGGATTAAAATAAAGCATATATTTCTGTAAATAGATATGTTTAAAGAATCAGCAACTGTGATATCTTTAAACCACTATGCATTTAGGATAGAAAAACCTATAATTTCTTTAAGCATTTATGCATTTGTGCAACAATTGAGCAGTGTACATAGTGATTAACAACCTGGGTGTTGTCGGACAAATCTAAGTTTGAATCCAGGCTTTGTCACTTACTAGCTATGTGACTTTGTGCTATGAGAATCAGTTTCCTTAGCTCAACAATAGGGATGAAAATATGAGCATTGCAGGAATACTGTGAGAACTAAATGAAATACTTTTAGCACATGGCTCAATGACTCACAGTAAAGACTCAAATTATTATTATGGTTACTACTACTTTTATTGAAAAAAGATTAGAAAGTCTGTTTGCATAAATATAGTATGTATCCTATATCACTGAAATTTCATCTATTTAGTTTTTGACTTTATAATCTAAGAATGCAATTCAAAAAACATTTAGTCATCAATCTAGTTGAAAGCAGGTTACTTGTCAAACATGGAAATATAATATGAAGAAGGCTGACTCAATACTCTTTCAGACAAATATTTACCTGTACATAGGTTTTATTGTTTTGATTTTTTAAGTGCAGGAAAAGTATATATTGACTATGTCAATTCACAAAAGGTACATTAATTAACCAGTCTGACTATATGTTGCATAAATGTCATTTTAAATAGAGGTCATATGTGCATTTTAGTGATTAGGAAATATGTTTGCAGCTGTTTTTAATTGCCTAATTAATGTAAAAAGGAACAAGAGGCAGAGTTAGGCTTGTTGCTTACTGTAGAGTGACCCAGGAGTTTAATGTGCTTTATATTCCATTATGCCATGAAAATGTTTCTGTGCCCTGGGGATTTCAAAGAAAAATTTACTTTAATGAAAGGAACCAAATGTGCTTCCAAAGCTTTCAGACAGGAGGCCTATATATTCTGCAGTTTACATCAGAAGTGTCCACCTTCTCTCTCAACTGCATCGAGATAGGGAAGATGTAATCACAAAGGCTGAAAGCAATTACAGTAAATGTTGGGAAGAGAAGGACATCGAGTTTTGAATGTCCCAAAGCTGGGCTAAAAGAATTATGTTTAAAGTAAAGAAAATGTCAGCTACAGTATGATTTTTCACTGAATGAATGCCAGTCAGTGAACCTTACCTTAATGTAGAAAATCGGCTGTTTTTGCTATAATGCTTTCAACTGCACATGGCTAAAATCAAACTCAAAATAGTAAAAAGAAATGCGTTTCGGAAAATAACATGTCCTAGAAACTCAAAGACACATCTAGATTCAGATATAGTTGAACATAGGAGTTCCAGAATATCAGCAGGGCTCGCCCTGTCTCCCACCACTCAGCCCTGCTCACATCTACTTGACTTTATGCCACAGCAAGTCTCTCCTTGTGCTGGATGGCCACTGGGAGCCACAGAATCATATCTCCCCAGCTTAGAAATTCCAGAGAGAGGAGATAATGTTCCCATTTATCTCTGAAAGAAACATCTTGAGGAAGATTATAATTGGCCTAGATGAGGTCAAATGAACTACAAAGGAAACAATCACCTGCTTTGCTTGACCTGGGACAGATACCTCATCCCTGGGGCCAGGAAGATAGGCTAGATGTCATCATTTCTCAGTTTGGGGAGAGAAAGGTCTAATATTTTTGCCAGATGGAAGGGAATAGGACATGGAGATATGAAAGCTATAGCTTGCTGCTACTGTAAATGCCACAATTATCACCCCCTGCCTTGTGTCTATGATCATGCAGTAAGCTGACCTGTGAGATCATTTTCCCTGTCAATAGCCTTGATATGTAAGATTGAGAAGCAAGTTGCAAAATAATACAGAAGTAGTCTGAATATAGGAAATTAACTGGACTAGTAATGACCAAAATAGCTGTGTGAAAATATATTTTAAAAGTTCCCACAAACTCACCAAAAGTTCAAAGTGGGAGTTGGAAATGCAAAGACAGTTTTGACAAGAGCAAGTTTTTTTCCAAGCTAAACAAAAAAGATTACAGACTTTTAGAAACTACATTTTTAAAGAAAAAACAAATAAAGAAAATGAGGCCTATTAAAATTAAGAGATTTATTTAGGGTAACTTAGCCAATCAATGAAAGGATTGAAACAAGAACACACTGTATAATTCAAGTGTGGTCTTTGAAATCTATGATACAACCTGTATATATGTAGGAAATACAACACTTATAATTTGTTAATCTCTAAATGTTCATTAAGTTGAAGTAAATGTATTCATTGCTCCAATTATTCTTAAAGAGAAAAATGCCCAAAGACATAACTGGACGGGTATGTATACATGAAATACACATGGAGATATCTTCAAATATAATATGTGCATGTCTTCATTCCTTTCCTCTGCTCTTTTTAAAAATGCCCCTTTAAAAATTTCCTACTCACCATCTGTTAGGTAAATTTCCTAGAACACAGTAAATGTGGAGGCAGGGATTGTTATAGAGACTATTCTGAATGGCAATGACACCTATACTTATGAAATTATAAAAAAGTATAGGTTAAAGTTATTTTTTTAACAAATTTCACCACTGTAGTAATACCACACCACCTATGTGCTCAGCTCTACAGGATTACATAAGCTGGAGAGAGAAAAAAGGGAAAAAAAGCTAGGTATTTATGTATAAAATGTTATCCCAAAAGTTTGATATCACATTCAAGCTTCAATTAACAGAAGGAAAACACTGACACATTCACTAAAGCATTTCATTTATAGTACAAGGTCCACAGACTTAGATTTGCATTATTCTCCAACAAGGGTAGAGTTGACCACTTTTTCCGTCTACTTCCTTTGGGAGGAAAAAAAAATCCACCTGAATCAGATGCCATTCAATTCCAAGTCTACAGCTTAGATCATGTCACTACACATGAAATATTATTCATTCAGAGTCAGGATGTAGCAAGAGTAATTTATACTCTCGGAGTGTTTGCTCTCAAGTCAATAACAGAGAAGCCTTGAATAAAAATGTTCCCATTACTTTCTGCTATAATATATCTTACTTACTCCCCATAAAACAGTGGTCAGAGAAGATTTATCTAATGGTTACCATATTATATAACCTCTCCACTTTAAGCCATCCCACCTCTGTGATGATTTTTTTAAAAAATGTTACTTATAGTCAATATTAATTTATATTTAATCTTTCTTAGCATTAGGAGAGTATTAGTTTGCACAAGCTCGGAACAAATCTCCAGAAATTCCTCCCTGATGTTTCTTTGAGGCTGAAAATACATTGCAGGGCAGTTGCAGTGATTTAATTCTAGTTGGCAGAGCCCTGGCCACATACTAATTTCTTTAGCCTCAAATTTCTGGATTGATTTGAAGACCCACTGGATATGATTCCTGTCCTCAGACATGTCACCTACTAACCCACTCAGTGTGTAAGGAGAGGAGAGGAAGGGGACTTGCAAAGCTCGTCTCTTCAATCTGGTATACCAGCATGCCCATAAAAATTCAAAGTCACAGACACTATTTATATCTCAGTATTCATTCTTGCCCAGGTCCAAATTTTGAGGGAAGAACTTCATTCCTGGCTTTGCTGGTGGCAGCAGCATTTGTTACATCTATTACCATCTCATTTCTCCCTCCTTCCCTGCAGTGTTCAGCATCCCCATTTAAGTCCCTAAGTATTCCTTCTCCTAGCCTACAGGCTTAATTTACTACAAATGTATATCTCAAGTGATCCGTTTGGCATGATCCCTACAGCTACCTGCAGGGACCAGAGGAAAAAAGAAAACTCACTGGAGAGCTAGGAATTCAATCATTTGGAGGAATTTCTTTTATATAGGACAATCTTAATTGAACTGAACCTTGGAATCCCAGAGAAGATTCACTACGTCCTTTTTCTCTCCAAGAGTGCCTTTGAACAATAGGTATGTGTACCATTATTCTCTGTATTCATTTTGCCGGCTTATGGAAACCGGAAAAGTGGGTACTGGAATTACATGACAGGAGCTTCTAAGATCACATGCCAAAAGGGCTACTGGAAGAGATTGTTGGTATACAAAATGCAGATTCTAACATTGGCAGTGATTAACCAGGACACACACCAACCGCTTTATCTAGCTTGCATGCATGCTAAGCTACAAGTTGGTGCATTTCTCAGACTACCAGCCTCTTCTCAATAAATGCAGGTAAAAACTGGAGGCTCTTTTTTCCTCAGCTATTCAATCCAACATGAATAGCTGCAATTTACAAATTAGAGGAAAATGACTGTGTTTTCTTTGGATGGTTTTAGTCCCAAGCCAGAATGCTAATGCTAGCGTTGGGTTCCTTTCTACTCAGTTCAGGGAATGGAGAAATTAGTGTAAGGCCAGCACTGCCCCTCCTTGTTCCCCCCTAGCAAGTTGCCTCAGGTTCACACAACAGGAGGAATCAGCTCCCCCTGGAATCTTTTTCAGCAAACACAGTCCCTCAGCCTAATCTGCAATCCCTTTCTTGACTTTAACATTTCACTCTTTTTTTCAGACAGAGACAGACTCATCTGCAGTACTGCCCATGTTGAGTGAAGAAACAGGCAGCAAAATAATTTTAAAATTCTAAACACAAAATATTTTGTGCCTTTAACCCCAGGGGCTAACAGGGAAAACACTGTAACTTCCCCCAGCCCCCAGTGGTTCTCAGGGAATGTCTCTGACCTCACCGTCTCCCACTGCACTGCTACCTCAACTTGTCTAGCTTTAAACTCAAAGATGAAGGAAGCATTCTGGGTTTCAGCTACAAATCAAGTTCTTCCTTAAAGCAAGGAACTCAGAGTGATGGCTAGCCTCAAAGCACTTTTGGATTTGCAAACCTTTAAGGATCTCCATGATAGAACTCAGAAACTGTCAGGGATGCTCAGAGGATCAGAGGGGTCATACAAGCCGCAGCCTAAGATGAGCACTCCTCTCTCCGAAATGCAAACTTCACACTCCTGGAGGTGATGTGGTGACAGCCCTGGGTCTCACAGAGTCCCCGTCTGAAGCCCAACACCTTTCCGGGAAGCACTTGAGAGGGGCCGGTTCTCTACATATGAGGAGCATAAACGTGCCAGGATCAACGTGTACATCTGCGGAAGAGATTAGCTGGGTTTGGGTACCATCAGGCAGGGAGAGAGCCGCTAGGCATTGGGAAAGGGTCATATTAATACTGAGAGGAACCAAGAACTTGGGAGTGAAGACAGAGGGGAAAAGGAGGCAAAGATTGAAAGGGAGGGGGAGAAAGCAGCAAAGGAGACAGAGACAGAAAGAGAGAGTGATGCACATATAGGGAGACACAGAGGAGGGAACCTACAATCACAGAGACCCTGAAACTCAATTTCCAAACCCCAAAGCCACTCATTTCTATTCAATGCAGATCGGGAGCCGTGGGGCAGAGGCTGCAGGAGCAGGAGGCAAGAGAACACTGCGGTAGAACCCACCGCTCAGCGGCCCCGATCCGCCTTCCTCCCATTTTTTCTTAGTCGCCCTCCAGCACAGGAGCCGGAGGACCAGGGGGCCCTGCTCCACGCACCTCTCTGCCTCTCTGCCTCCCAACGGGCGGGCGCCTTCATGCCTTGCTCCGGGAATCCTCCTCCAAACCGAGATTTGGCTTGGGGTCTGCATCAGGGAGGTGGTGGGTGAGCGGGGGGGGGGGGGGGGGGGGTGGGGGGGCGGAGGGAGGAGGCAGGGAGAGCTATTTGTTTCGCAGTTAGCATGAGCTCATCCCTGGGCTGAGGTCTGAAGTGGCAGGAGTGGAAAGCTGATCGCCCAGCTCAGCTCCGGCCAGTGGCCGGATCGCAAATGCAATTTAGACGGTGCAAAAAATTGCCCGGAGCAAACCAACTGAGGGTCACGTCTGCGGGCAGCATCTCTCCACATGAGGAAGGTCCCAGCACCTCAGGACCTGGGCTCTTGCAGAGGCTGGCTACAGGTCAGGAAATCAACCCAAGGGAAATGGGGACTTAATATCCACTTCTAGGTGAAGACCAAGCCCTCGATTTAAGAAGTGCCTCCTTAAGGTCCTCTCCAAATTTTCCAGGGGAGTGCAGGTTTGCAGGCTGGCTTGGGGGTGGTGGGAAGCTGGCGAGTTGGGAAATGCCCGGTTTCCAGGCATCTTCTCATCTTTCCTATTCCATTCCTCTTAACTAGCTCTCCTAGGAGCCTGGCACTTTCACAAGCCTGTTTTCAGACCATATTTCACTGTAATGCAAACCCATTTAAATCATCGCCTTGTTTTTCGCAGATTGCTTCTTGTAAATGGGGCCATAAATCCAGGATGTCAAGCCGGATGGAGTGGAGCGTGGACAGGGGAGAGATGGAAGGGAAATAAACCAAGCAGGGAAGGTATCTCCTTGGGGGAGAGGGGGAGGGATTCGGCAGGATCTCCAGGGTGGAAATGAGCGAAGGCTGACCTGACCCGAACCATCAGAGTCCAAGCGCGCTTTTAGGGTTAAGGGCGCAGGTAGCCACGGTGTGCTCCGCCCCGGAGGGAGCGCCTCCCTACCTGAAAGAGCCTCAGGATGTTGGCTACCATGATGGACACCGAACTCCCCGAAGCCCCAATCACTCCAACTACTTTCTCCGGCTTGACGAAAACCGGGGGTTCACCGTTGGTGCAGCGCACGTCGGAGGTGTCCTTCTGGATGAGCGCCTGGACGAAAGTGAGCGACTGTTCGAGCGCGTAAGTGTCCCTGGAACAAGTGTCCAGGATCCGCGCGCCCAGCGTCACGTTGGGCAGTAGGTTGGGATCACTGTTGATCTGGTCCAGGGCGTAGAGCATCGCTTCCAGCCTGTGGATCCCGTTCTCCCTCTTGATGTCGCCGCAGGGCACTCCGCTGGGACCCTTGGCGTGCACGGGGAACAGCCCCCCAAGGGTGACGTCCCCCTCGATCCGGATTGAGTGTGGGGCGTACATCTCCTGGCCGTGCGCCGCCGCCGCCAGCGCGCACAGGAGCACCTCCAGCACGCAGCAGGGGAACTTCATCAAAGTCAGGACGCGGAGCAGCTTCCTCAGCTGGACCATGCTGCTCCGGCTGCTGCGGTGGCGGCGGCGGCGCTGGAGGGGAGGGTGGTGGGCTCACCGAGGTCCGGGTCCCTCTGGGCGAGCTCCTCTGGGAAAGCCCGGGGGCTCCTCCAGGCACGAAGGGTGGGAGAGTCCGGGGAGGGGCCACCGGAGAGGGTGAGGGGTCCCGAGGTGTCTGCCAGCCTGGGGCGCCTCGCGCTCTCTGGTTCGCCGCCGGCCGGCGTGCTGCGCTCGCGCTCACCAGCGTGCAGCTCGCTCTCTCCAACAGCCCAGCACTGGGGAGAGGGCAGGGATTGCTATCGCTTTAAATGGTCGTTCGGCTCCCTCTCCTCCTCCTCCCACTCCCTCCCTCCCTCGCTGGCTTTGCTGCTCTCCCCACCCTTCCCAGCGCCCGCCCTCCCCACTGGTTTGCATCATCACGCAGGGAGGGGCTGCGTGCTGAGGTAAGGGGGGAGAAATGGGTGGGCGGCTGGGGAATGGGGGGAGGTTTCCTCCGAATGGGAGTTTCGTGGTCCCCAGGGAATCGGGATTGTGAGCTGGGCTTTCGCCCCCAACTCACTGTTGAAGCCTCTGGCCTGCCTGCACCCACACCCACGTTCTGGGCATGGGTGTCATCAGCGACGGGATAGGGCGAGGACGTCGGGCTGACTGCTCCCAAACCCTAGGTCCGGAGCCTAGGCTCTTAGCTTTGGGAGAACCCGAGGGAGAGGCAGAGAAACCAGTGAGGGAGGGGTGCAGGAAGACCCTAGCTAGGCTCTACTCCTGAGCCGCCTTGCTAGTTTTTGCTAAGAAAGCCACACATGCACACAAGAGCCTGATTCATGACTTAAAGGGGGTCTCCAGGGCCAGGCGCTGAGCTTGGCTACAAGGAAACAGAAGCCAAGAGGAGACATCAGGCATGGGAGTGCATCCTTGGTCTTCAGTGGTCACTCTAGCCAGAGCTCCCTGAACGGATGCGTTTCCCCAGCACTTCTGTGTCGGAAACCTCGGATGCATCCCTTCTCTTTTCTTCTTTGCAGAGATGGAAGAACTGAGAACTCCACAGAGTGTACTTTCTTCTCTAGTACTGACAGATTTAAGACTCCCTCCTGTTTCTAGAGCTGTATCTGGTGCACCTGGTGACAGTTTTTGCTTGTAAGAAACTGCAGGAAAGAGATGATGTCAGGAATAAGAAAGGGGGGGGGGGGCAGGCAGAAGTGTCCCCATAGATTGGGAATGCCTTTCTCTTTCACTGGCTGGGGTTTAGGGACAATGTCAGGATGCCAGAACAGGTTGCAGTGCTATTGAGAAGCTCTTTATGAAAGGTGCCTCCTCCTGCAGGTCCAGATACATTTGGCCTATTAAAGCAACAAATGGCTCTACTTCTAATACAAGGAAAGTGATTGTCTCTGTCCAAGGGGATGGGAGTGGACTTGAGGAAGTTAAACCAAATCATGCTGAGGCTTTCTGTTGGCGTGTGGCAAAATCATATCATACAGACATTAGGGCGGAAAGAAAACCAGAAGCAAGACTATACTTTTTTGTTTCTGTTGATGATGTAATGAAGAAACGTATCATTGTAGGGAGAAAAAAAAAGTCAAAAGGCACGTAATTGGTTGTCTCTGCCACCGAATAGTTGTGTGCTCTCAGCACTTCTGTTCCTCTGTCTGGGTTTTAGTTTCCCCATCTGGAAAATGATGAGATTGAATTGGATGATCTCCAAGTTATCTTTTAACTCTCAAATCATCTGTTAAAATAGGTCATGTCCCTTTGGCCGTGGTGCTGTTTTTAGGCCAATATTTTCTACTGTAGTATGTGTAGACCAGTTTTTGTATATCCAAAGAACACTATGAAGATTTCTTGGTATAGAAGGATTTTTTTTTTTCTTGTTCAGCATCTATTCGTTTTTCCTGTCAGGGACGTTCCATCAATTCCTTTTTGAATATGCCCTTCTTGCTTGTTTAAATGTTTATGGTTTCAAGAGAACTGATCCCACTCCCTGTAAGCAAGTCTTGGCTGATCAGAACATCAGATCCTTCTGGCTGTTGTGATGTTCCAGGATGGGCAGTAAGTCCAATCAGAGCCATTCAGGGATAATCCTGGACTTTTGCTGGGGCAGCCAGGATGGAGGCATAGGGGTACCATTATCACATAGGTAATCTCTGTTTAAGTCAGATAAGAAGGGGCCCCTTCTACAAAATAACTTTATTTCTTTTTTGGAAAATTATTGTGCTATTCTGATTTTGTCAAAACAAGATATTTTGTGTCACCTTCCAGAAAACAGTGCTGTAATTAATATACAGAGCTACTCTGTGTACAATGTGCCTACGAATCACCTTCAGACTCAATGCCTTGCTACGTAAATACACAGGTTGAATTACCATATGCCATGATGGTCCCTGCTCCTTCTTGCATGTCGTGGAGCTGTGAGAATATAAGCCTGAAGTTGTGCCAGAGGCTTCCACAAGAACAGGGAGATATTTGAACCCCAAAGTAAGAGAGAGAGAGAGAGAGAGAGAGAGAGAGAGAGAGAGATACAGAGATAGAGATAGATTTAAAAAAAAATGTGAGAGAGATTGAGGCTTAATTAAAACATTTGCATTCCTGGATCCAGGCATGCTTTAAGAATTGCCTCTGGACTTTTTAAATTATATAGCACTTACTTTCTGTTTGAAGCCAAAAGGATCTCCTTCTAATTCACCTGTTACAATACACAAGATCTAAAAGGTTAGATGGCTGAACAGATATTCTGTAGGGCAGCATCAACTCATTTGGAAGAAGATACAAATAAAGCAATAGAGAGGCATACTTGGAAACACATGTATTACGATCCTAGTATTTAAGCATTAGCACCTAAGGCTGTCTTGGACAGATACTATTGCATCCTTATTTCATTTTTAATTCCAGTCTATTTATTACAAACTTGGTGACAAAAATATTTGGAGAATTGGAGTAAAAAGTAATGTCACTTGGTTTTTCACCTGCACATGTCTCGCTTCATACTCTGTGCTTCCATTTTCATCTCCCATCCAATGATTGCTCAATAAATATTTCTTGGCTGACTGTTGAATGCTGCCTTATTCTGCCTCCTCTCTTTGCTCTGCTCTTTCTCCCCAAACATCTGGCAGCGATCATTATCTTTCCTTTATTATTGTCATCTGAGTGCATGTCTTATTTCCCTTGCCAAGTTCTAAGATCCTTGAGGGTAAGGGCTGGGTATTATTTATCTTTTTATTGGGACCATGTTTCAAATGATGTTTTGTGCCTAAGAAGTACTCATGTGTTGAATGATTCAGAACTGGTTTTGCCATTCTCTACTGCCTTTATTTGACAGTGACCAAAACTTAAAGTGGGAAGAGCAGGAATGCAACAGATAAATCACTTCCCTCTTAGTTGCTACAGACAGTTTCTAGAACTTAAAGATAATTAGTAAATTTTGAAGTAATTTCGTTTTTTAAAAAAATGTGCAGGACTAAAATATTCTAACCTTAAAAAACTTGCTTAACTCTCAGGTAAAGCTTTGATTGGTCAAATTTCCTGAGTCCAATGCTCAATGAGGATTCAACAACTGTGGCCATGCCCATAGGCTGGTTCAAAGAGCTCAGAAGCATAGACCTATTTTCTAGCCAGGTACCACCACCTCTTAAACTACCTGGAAAGAGAACTATGTTACCAGAGAAACTGGAAAATGATGCCGTGCTTGCAAAATCACTACAGATCTACTACATATGATTTATAATTCGTATTTATACCTTTTGCCATGGCATAGGATCTGGCACTTGATAAGGAACATGGTATTTTTGTTTTGTTATGTTTTCTGAGATTATATGAATTGAAAATCTCTGTGTAAAATGGGTTTATATAAAACAGGGCCAGTCTTTGTTCTAATGTCAGATTTAATTGGAGGAGAACCTAGTTTTAGGCACAAAGATTGTAAGCTATAAAATGTGTTCACAGGCTTGGTTCTATTTAGTAATCAATCTGTCCTCACTCCTCAGGGGTTAATAAAAAATAACTAAACTTAAGGTCTCAGTCTTACTTCATATTCTTTTTTTTTTTTTTTTTTTTTTGATCATCTTAGTTTCACTTATTTTCTTTGTTGTTCTGCTGCCTGAAGATGTTCTACTCTTCCACATTTTCTGCAGGAAATGATGTTTGCACTTCCAGTTCACACTGTATTTATATAAATTCAGTTTGTAACATACAAATGTGTCTTCCTTAACCACTGCTACTTATGCTATGGCTGCTAATGCACTTTGGCTCTTGGTCTATCCTTATATAATCTTCATCTGTAACTTTTCGAAACACAATCTCACATTTTATTATACTTTTGAATGGAAGTTCACTTTACCTTGGCGACAGATTCTATTCCATTTTCATCTGTTAAACTTTTTTTGCTTTATCTACTTATAATAGGTACCTTGTGTCACTTAACTAGCATCCGTTCATCCATTTTCTGGTTCCATTTGTTAAGAAACCTTGGTATTGTGCAGATAAATTCACTCCACAGATCCTGCAATGGGTGGATTGAAATTGCTTCCTACTGGTAACCCTTTCTTTCTTTCTGGTAGTTCATTTAGGAATTCAAGCCAGTAACATCTAGGGAAAGGCTTGATGAGGCTTTCTGAAAGCACTTCTTGCCTCTGGCAGGATTGTGTGTAGATATGAGACCCAGGGTTATTGTAGTTATTTCACTAGTTGCATGAAGATGAGTTCAATACACAGAGCTTCCCTGCACCACTAGATCAAATCAACCCCAATGCTTCCTCTTTTGATTTCCAGTTACATAAGCCAAGAAATCTGCTCATTGCATAGGCAAGTATTAGTTGAGTTTTCTGTAACTTGCAGCCAAATTCATGCTAGGTGTTACTAAAAGTATTTATATTATTAATAAATAGAATATGAATATATATTACATTAATATTATACATTTTATATGAATAATGAATATTACCAAAAGTTCACATTTTTTCATGTGCTTACTGGGCACCAGGCATTATATATATATCAATTCTCAAGATAACCTCATTTGATATATATCAATTCTCAAGATAACCTCATTTGATATATTATTATTATTGCTATTTTATAGATCAGAAAATGGAGGCCCAGGAAGGTGAAAAGTATAGTTTGATCAATATGCTGTCATTTTTTATTGCTTCTTCAGTTTATCTGCCTTACCATCTTGCTACCTTGAAGCTCTCATATCTTTTTTTTTTTTTTTTTTTTTTTTTGAGACGGAGTTTCACTCTTGTTACCCAGGCTGGAGTGCAATGGCGCGATCTCGGCTCACCGCAACCTCCGCCTCCTGGGTTCAGGCAATTCTACTGCCTCAGCCTCCTGAGTAGCTGGGATTACAGGCATGTGCCACCATGCCCAGCTAATTTTTTGTATCTTTAGTAGAGACGGGGTTTCACCATGTTGACCAGGATGGTCTCGATCTCTTGACCTCGTGATCCACCCGCCTCGGCCTCCCAAAGTGCTGGGATTACAGGCTTGAGCCACTGCGCCCGGCCGAAGCTCTCATATCTTAAGTCCCAACTCCAGATGCTTTGTGAGTGCTCTGTCTCATCAAATGCACTCAATTCAGAAAGACCTCTCTTGTTACATCCCTCAGATCTCGTTGCCCTTTGGATGAAGTATCTGGGAAGCCACAAGGAGAGTCTCACCTAAGGACCAAAGGAAACCTCACTCCCCAGTTTTCTTTCTTCCCAGGTCTCAGTGATTACACTCATTTCTTTTCTTGGTACATAGGGAGGACTATTGTATCCTGCCCTTTGGGTAGGTGAATGAAACAACGCCTTTGGGGAGAGTCACTCATACACTAAGTGATTCTCCAGGTACAAATCTCTCTTTATCATATTTTGTACTGCCATTTAAAAAAACAGTTGTTCCCTCCAGAGCTGTGAGTCAGAGAACAAAATGGCTTTGACTTAACTTAACAGGCGAAAACAATTCTCTGCTTTCAAATTGCTAGACAAGACTACCTGGAAGGTCTTGAACCTCACCCTACCCCTATAATTCTTTCAGTCTCCCTATAGTGTCCCCTAGGTTTTTAGAGCATAGAATGTGCCAACCCTTCTTTTGGTAACATCATCAGCCATTCCTTTGGGAAAGCACCTTTCTCAGTCTTTAGGAATTGAGATGGATCCTAATACCCCATCTACCCAAACTCAGATGTAGGTACACATCTAGTGTTAGCTGAACTGAGCTCTTTCTTCCCCTGGTGAGGCTGATGAGCCCAAAGATAGGTAAAGAACTTGAATTTTATGTATGGATTCCAGAAGGCCGATGTACTTCTCTTAGCCAAATACATATGAAGATAGAGACCTGGGGCTTCTAGCAGGTATTGTTTCCACAACATGAAGAAAACCTGTCTGAGAATAAAATCAACCCCCATGGCTGGACACAGTGACTCATGCCTGTAACCCTAGATCTTTGGGAGGCTAAGGTGGGTGGATCACTTGAGGTCAGGAGTTTGAGACCAGCCTGACCAACATGGTGAGTCCCTGTATCTACTAAAAATACAAAAATTATCTGGGCTTCGTGGCTCATGTCTGTAATCCCAACTACCTGGGAGGCTGAGGCAGGAGAATTATTTGAAGCAGGGAGGCGTAGGTTGCAGCGAGCCGAGATTGCGCCACAGCACTCCAGCCTGGGTGACAGAACAAGATTCCATCCATTTCAAAGAAAAAAAAAATCAACCCACACAAGGAAACAAATCTAAGATATGAAAAGAAAACTAGAACTCTGACAAAGTCTCCTGAGACAGAGGATCCAGCAATGTCTGCAACTGTATTTGCTTTTGAACATTTCCTTCTGTTATCCAATATCTTTTATGCTTTGCTTAAGCTAGTTTGAGTCCAGTCTCTCAAAATTCAGAGCACTAATTTAGATGGTTACTCTTGCAAGATAAGCAGGTATTAATTCTTATGTACTGATTCTTATACTCCTCTGAGAATGAACTATGGAAAGTTTAGAACTCTGTAACGTAAGAATATAGCAGCCCTGCAATCTGTTCTTGATTTGACTCCAGACCTTGAGCATATAATATCAAGCTCCAAATTACAATGGCTTTAAATGACCAGTTAAGTGGGAAGTAAAATCAAAACTTAAAAAGTATTGAGTGTAACTGATGGACTTTAAAATTTTCTTAAAACCACAATTTGTTATGTTTATTTCCTGACAAGAAATGTAGCAATACTACAAAAATGTACAAAAATTAGCCAGATGTAGTGACATGCACCTTTAGTTGCAGCTACTTGAGATGCTGAGGATGGTGAGCCCAGGAGGCCAAGGTTGCAGTGAGCCATAATTGTGCCACTGCACTCCAACCTGGGAGAAAGAGCCAGACCTTGTCTCAAAAAAGAAAGAAAGAAATGCAGCAATAGTATAGATTTGTACATGTGTGTGTTAGATATGTGGGATATATTTTGCCTATTTAGAACTGGTAGTAACTGTAAAGTAATACAGTTTGCTTTACTGTAAGAATCAAACCACATAGCCCTTGCATTCTAAAGACCTGCTTATTTATGGGCAATGGAAGCATTTGAATATGCTGATTTAACCTCATGTATTTCTTGAATCAACCCTGACTAGTGTGTGAGGTTTATGCTGTTTATTGAAGACCTACTCTGTAATAGGCACTGAAATGAGCAATTTATATGCAATGCATCATTTAATCTCTGCAATGAATCTATAAAAGTTTTTGCTATTATTGATATCTTAATTTTAACAGAAATAATGATAGTAAATAACACTTTTCTGCTACTTGCTTTGATCCAGGTACTATTTTAATTATGTACTCAGGCTGATATATTTAATCCTCATAGTAAATTAGGGATTTATTTAATTCCCAAAATATATAAGGTAAGTACTATTATAATTACCCCTATTTTTCAGATAGAGAAATTGAGCTGCAGAGTTGTTAAAAATTTTGCCAATCTCATAAATGTAGTAAGTGCCAGAGCTCAGATTTGAACCCAGAAAAGCTCTCTATCTCCAATGTCTGTGTTTCAGCCCCTGTGCTTCCTAATTTGTAGATAAAGAAGCAGAGCATACCCACATGTGGTCAGCAGACATGCCTTTAACTGCTGTACTCAATTGTTTTTCTGTGTATCAGTAGATGCTCATATATATCAGCTGAGGGGTCCTGAATTTTTACTCTTTGGGAAGGCACATTCAGGACATGGCTAGTGAACCACTCATACTCACTTGTTCAATTGCTGCTTTTTTCCCCTCTTCCCACAGTCACATGCATTGTCCATATAAGAAGTAGAAAATGTCTGTTCTCTATCAGTCTTCTAGGCCTTCATATGGCCATGAATACCTGTACTGTATCTTTAGGTCTTGGACAAGCTGCTTCGTCTTTGTTAGGACCTTCTCCCTGTGTGATGTCTTGTTGTAGTTTATTGAGATGCTGCTTTCAACCACCCCTAAAACCCTAAAGATGTCAAGTTTAAAACCTACCTGAATCAAGCTCAAGTTCAGTGCTTTGTTTGAAGTGAGTTGAGGGCATGTTTTCCATTCTGGTTATTACTTGATTCAGTAAATATTAACTGAGTACTTTAGATTTTATAATAATACTATTTTCACAATACAAAAACTTGGCCATCCAAATAAGCTTTGTGTCTTTCAGTGCAGTCAACTGAGATATTATAGATCTATTTCTAAAATGTTTGAAATATTGGGCAATTCCCTCTGGCAAATGTCTTAATATGTTTTAATATGTCTTATGAGACCATCTACTTTAATATTTCCCTCATTTAAGAATCAACAATATCTCCTTAGTGATTCAAGTATGTTTCTTACAAGTTTTGATTCTTTGTGATTTTGGCCCATTTTTCATTATCCTTTCTACATAGAAAATATGTAAGACATTTTGATGCTAGTGTCTTGGCCATACAAGTTCTTTATTTTATGATTTTGATTGTTCAGTCCCTCAGATCCCACCCCCCCACACACACACAAACAACACAAGATATGTATAAACCATAAAAATTGGGATCTAGCCTCATTTCTGTGGGAGATGGTAGAAGGTAAGCTCTTGTGCACATTCATTCAGCCAATCAATCTCGATTGAGAATGTTTGCTTCATCATGGTGAACTAATTGGTTCCAGACTTTCCCTCTCACTTACTCCCAATCATTAGAAAATCAGACGGAATATACGAAAGAACTTGTTTAAGCCATTGGGTTAATTAGCAACTCTGGACCATGATTCCCAAAGAAAAGGAACAAATTAGGAGAGCTCTATGAATGTCATGACTTTCTGCTTCATGCCACTATTCAGAGCTAAGCTGACCAATATAAAAATGTGAGAGGATAGAGATCAGAGTTCAGGGAGGTTAAGGAGGCTATCACCTGTGTTTTGATAAAGGCTACACATGCAAGATAAAGGCTACACACACAAGATACACAAGATGAAGGCTACACATGAAAAGAGGATCAGAAACCTGTATGAGGTTCCCTTAAGATTTATCTCAACACTAAACTGTGAAAACATAGGATGAGGATTTGGGACACCAGGAAAACAACAGCTATTTGGGAACTGCATCAGAGCTCATGCAGTACCAGGAGACATTTGTGCTCTGACCCTTGTTGACTAGGAGACATTTGTAGAGCCTGTGTTGAATCCTCAGAGCATTTAGAAGAGAGTCTAGAAAGATTACACTTTAGTAATAGGGCTAAATACCCACCCTAAAACATCTTAGAAACAAGTCTGGAAAGGTTCATGCTGTTCTGCAAGTAACGTAAGCCTGCTTAAAAAAAGTTTAACAATTTTTAAAGGTAGACAGTGAAATACTGACACTTAACCCTGTTACATTTACATTGTACAGAATCTAATGAAAATTATAAGGCATGTTAAAAAGTAGGAGAAAAATAAAAGCAGATTTTGGAATTACATATTTTGGAATCACCAGACAAATAGAACAGCAAGGTAGACAGAATACTAAAATAACCCCAGTGGTTCTATTACTGACAATAGAGCTTGTACAGACATAATTAAGGTTATTAATCAGTTGGCTTAGATAGAGAAATTTTCCAGATGAGCCTAACCTAAACACATGAATCCTTTAAATATGGAGGCTTTTCTCTGACTGGTTGCAAAAGAGGAAGTCAGAGAGATCCAAAACATGAGAGAGATTTCATTCTGTAGTTCAACCTACAGAACTGTAAGACAAATGACTGTTGTTTCAAGCCACTAAAACTAATATAAACAACTAATTTAAATATTCTCAAGAATTTGAGGAAAACATGAGCATAATGAGAAGAAAAGTGAAAACATAAAGAACTAATGGAAATATATAGAGCTGAAAAATACAATATAGGAAATAAAATATCTGAAATTCATTGCTTATATGTAACAGCAGTTGCACATTGCAAAAGAAAAGGTCAAAGAACTTGAAGATACATGGAACCCTGATCAAAATAGACTCTATATTATTCTATAAAATAAGTCTGAGTACATTAAAAAATTGAACTAATTTTGACAATGAGGACATTAAATTAAAAATAAAGTAAGAAAATATCCTTGCATTTAAAAATGAAACAATATAATATCAAATAACCTACAGTTCAAACAAATATTTATTTCTTTAAAAAATACCAGAAAATATTTTAAATGACATAACAAAAGCAACCTATTTAAATTTGTAGTGTGTGGCTAATGTATGTCTTGAGAAGATATTGAAAACTTAAATCCTTATATTAGAAAAACATATTTAATTCAAAGTAGAAAAAAATAATAAAAAGCATCTCAATAATAAAAAAGTGTAAAAATAGAGAAAAAAATCAATAACACGAAAGCTGTTCTTGGAAAAGAATAATAAAATTGATAATGTATAGTTGGACATATTAAAAGAGAAGAGAAAAATGACCAATATAAAATGAGTGAACATTGCTCTAGACTCTATACTCATTCAAAAGATGAAGAGGCCGGGTACAGTGGCTCACACCTGTAATCCCAGCACTTTGGGGGATTGAAGTGAGCGGATCAAATGAGGCCAAGAGTTTGAGACCAGCCTGGGCAATATAGCTAAACCCTGTCTCTACTGAAAATACAAAAATTACCCAGGTGTAGTGGTGTATGCCTGCAGTCTCAGCTCTTTGGTGGCCTGAGGTGGGAAGTTCACTTGAACCTGGAAGGTGGAGGTTGCAATGAGCAGAGACCATACCATTGCACTCCAGCCTGGCCAACAGTGAGACTCTGTCTCTAAATAAATAAGAAAATGTTATGAGCAATGTTATGTCCAACAAGTGAATAACCAAATGAAATGAACATATTTATTAAAAGGCACAATTTACTAAAACTGCCACAAACCACCCCTCCAAAATGTTGATGCCTCTTAAATTAAAAACCCACTGTTTGTAATCATAAAGTACATTTAAGAGATATAAACCTTTCCCACTCTTGCCTGGGGATGGAGGTGGGAATTATAATTAACTGTAAATGGGCACGACAGATCTTATGAGGGAAATGAAAATGTTCTAAAACTAACTATGGTGATGGTTTCACAGCTTGGTAACAATAGTAAAAATTATTAAAATTGTACTGTTTAAATGGATGGACTTTATGATAAGTGAAATATATCTCAACAAAACTGTTAAAATAAGGTAAATAAAATCATATATATATATGTACAGTTTCCACAAAGAAAATTTCAGATCTGGATAAATTTTATCACACATTTAAGGAAAAAATGTCAATCCTGGACTCGAATGCCTGACCTCAAGCAATCATCCCACTTGGGCCTCTCACAGTGCTGGAATTACAGTCATAAGTCACTGCACCTGGCCCATCCTCAAGACTCTTAGGAAAAATAGAATGGAGAACATTTCACAAAACATATTTGCTTATTATTGTGTACAGTTAAGTTATATAATATACACATAGGCACACGTGCAAAGAAAAATAACATATATTTACTATGCAGATGATAATAGCCACACAAAAAGATGTTCAACATCTAAGCAAATTAAAACCATGAAGAGATACCACTACCAGTTAGAATAGCCAAAATTAAAAAAAAAAAAGAGAGAGAGAGAGAGACTCAGCATTCCAAAAGCTGGCCAGGACTTGGAGGCAATGGTCGTTTTATATACTACTAGTCAGACTGCAAAAGGGCATTACCACTTTAGAAAACTCTTTAGTTTCTTAAACGGTTAAGCATACACTTAAAATGCAACTCAACATTTCTGCTTTTACTCAAGGACATAAAAATGTATGTCCACACAGGTGTCTATTTGAATGCTTATAGTAATGTTATTCAAAACAGTCACAAAATGGAAACAACTGAAATGGTCATCAACAATATAAATACATTGTCTTATATCCCTACAGTGGAATATTACTCAGCTATAAGAAAATAACAAACTATTAATATGCACAATATAGGTAAATCTCAAAAATGTTATAGCAAAGTAAAAGAACACAGATAAAAAAGTATGTGCCATATAAGACCTTTTATATGAAATGCTGCAAAAGTCAAAATTAATGTTTAGTAATAGCTGATCAGCCCAGCTGTAGGGTTAAGAAGTAGATTTAGTAAATAAGGGTATGAGATAACTGTACAGGAACTAAGCTATACCTTGTTTGTGGTAGTTGTTATTCTATAAATTTTATCTTTATATATTTACAAACTCATCAACCTATACTCTTAATATTTGCTTTTTTATTTATCTAAATTATACCTCAATAAATTTGATGCAAAATGTTAAAAATATCTTGTGGTTTTATACATTTATCTCATTTATAAACTGAAGGGATTTTTTTTACCTCTGAGTTTTAACATTTCTTTCAGCTCTAATTACATGTCATGATTCTTACAACTATTGATAAAATATAAACTTGTATAATGTCTCCTCATGAACTGTTATATTTATATTTGTGCTGCTTCTTGTAAAACAAATTATTTTTCCATAAATCTAACAGCAGTTAATGTTATAACTACAACTTGTAAGAAGGCAATGATAAAAACTGCATTAGAAATCTCTTTCCCACATTGATAAAGTCTCACTTAGAAAGTTAGGATCATACATGTCTTGCTCCTACTTCAGTGACTGAAGAAAAGAGCACACCTCAGAAATATTTGAAGATAAAATATCATTCAATTCTCTTGCTTTCCTTGCTCTTTAGAAAGTAACCTTCCATAATTTCATCCCGAATAGCTTATTCTATGCCATATTTGCCAAAGTCATGCCAGTTTTTTCACATTCTTTTCACACACTCAGCAGTTATGAGGTAAGCTATTGGTTCCTGTGACTTATTTTGTTATTCTTTTTTTCTGACAGTAGAATTAAACTTTTGCTTATCATCAATTGATTTTTCTTTTCTTTTTCTATTTCTTTTAATTTTTGTAGAGATGGCATCTGTGTTGCCCATGCCGGATGTGAATGCCTGACCTCAAGCAATCCTCCTCTCACAGTGCTGGGATTATAGGCAAAAATCACTACACCTGGCTCATCCTCAAGCTTTTATGTATGGGACAAAGTTAAAAGTCCCTGGGATGGTAGAGCTGCATGTCCTGGTTAATCCAGTCAGGAAAAATAGATGGAGAAACACCCAGTCTATTAAAGGTAACCCAATAGAATCAAGTCGTTAACAACCGGAATACTTACTTGCAGAGCAACTCAAAATGTATGATATGCATGACAGAGTTTGGGCACTTATGACTCAATTATAACTAAAAGAATATTTTAGCGACTTCATGAAATCAAAAGATTGAATTATGAAGAGTTAAAACAACTTAAAAAAAGGTTAATTAAAATCACTTTGAGTAAGACATACGTAAAACATATGGAAGTTCATATAAGTACATGGAAGAGGAAGTTCATATAAGTACATGGAAGAGGAAGTTCATATAAGTAAATGGAAGAGGCAGGGTGATCATATAATTATTGTCCAAACCTGGACATGTGTTGTTAATAACCATTTAAGGATAGGAAGATAAAATATGGGTCACCCTAAATGAAAGCATATTAAATATTCAAGTTTTGGTTTTACACTTCCAGTGTTTCAGTCCAATCTCTGCCACTTGCTTGTTTTATAAATTACTTCACTGAATATTATTTCCAATTTGGGAAGGACAGTACTATTTTCCTTACAAATTTTGGGAGGACAAATAAGGCAATTTAAGTGTTTACTTAACACAATTACCGGCACATAATAAATACTCAATAAATCATAGATTACATTTATGCATATCTAGACCTTAGTCATTTTGCTAAAAAGTACCTTTATAGTTACACAGATTTCTATACTAATGTGTCCTCTTGATTTTAATACTAACCCAACAGTGGTCATATGAATACTTAACTCTGTAACAGATAGGATAGATATTACCTGACAACATACGTGTTCCACCTGGTATTTGCTAGGACATTTGCAATAATGCTAATGAAGACAAAAAATAATAATAGTGAATAATTTTGGTTGCATGGCCTTTTTTCCTTTGGATCACTCTCCCCATCTTACTTCTCCTGATCATGCTGGATCTGACAGTCTGAGTTCCAGCACCTAGATGCAGATGTAGCACACGAATGTGACTGAAGCACAACCTCTTAGAAACAATGATTGGTTCAAAAATAAACCTAAGACTACAGGAGAGTCCATCAGACTCATGTGGGAAAGAGAGGTAACCCTTGTTATTGGATTCATGACTTGTAATGATGTTTACCCCAGGCTGACAATAGTCTTTTTTGCCACAGTATGAAGAGAAATTTCCTGAGGATGAAGCCAATGTAGAAGCAAGCAAAATAAGAGGTTGGCCCAGCATGGTGGCTCACACCTGTAATTCCAGCACTTTGGGAGGCCAAGGCGGGCGGATCACCTGAGGTCAGAAGTTCAAGACCAGCTTGACCAACATGGAGAAACCCAGTCTCTACTAACAATACAAAATTAGCTGGGCACAGTGGCACATGCCTGTAACCCGAGCTACTCGGGAGGCTGAGGCAGGAAAATCTCTTGAATCCGGGAGGTGGAGGTTGCCATGAGCCGAGATTGTGCCATTGCACTCCAGACTGGGGAACAAGAGCAAAACTCTCTCTCAAAACAAAATTAAGACTGAGATATTAAGAGAAAGGTAGATAAGGGTCCTGGGGCCATGGTTTGAACTCCTGGGTCTAGTTGTACCTGAATGCATTCTGCCATGCAAGTTGTTTCTCACCCGTCCCACACCCCACCTAAGCTGACTTGATTTTTTTTTCCGTCTCTTACAACTGCAGAAACCGTAAGTAATAAGGCACATTTCCCATCTCACTCTGTGCTTGCCCGCATTTTGATAGCGACCATACTATGCATGAATCCTTTCACTATTTCTTTCTTCCTTAGACTAATCTCTTTTTAAGTCCAGAGATGCAGTCTTTATCAAATTATAATCCCTCCTTTTTAACAAACAATGTATAATGCTGGCAGAAAAAACTAAATTGTAACATTTTCACACAGTTGGGTTGAACAATTGGTCTTCCACCATTAGAATGTGCAAACAGTAGGTGAACAGAAGGACAAAGTCTTCAGTTTGATTCTGGAAATTTTTCTCCTCCATTATCGTCTCTATTTCAATCTGCTATGAGGTCATTTTTCTCTGATGCCTTGTTTGTCCTTGAAGAACAAGCTTGCAAGATAACCCATCACTCCCTCTTTATTTGTTCATTATTTCTGCATTAAAATTCAAGGGGCTTTCTACCCCTTCTTGTTAGACCTGTTTGTCTTTTATCTGTGTATCTGTCACTCTGCTGTCTATTTGCATTTCTAATTTATTGTCCACATTTGCTCAATGAGAATATTCACTGTAATCAGCAGATCTCTTTCCTCTGCAAGTGATGCAAACCTAGTGCAAACTAGATGAAGCAAAAATGGAATTTTGTTGACTCATGTTACCAGATAGCCAAAGGAAAAAACTAGCTTCAGATATGGCTGTATCTAGGTGCTTGAAAAAGTCATGAGACTTTTTTTTTTTTTCTATCAGAGTTCACCTACCTTTGTATCTCTTTGCTCGTTCACTCGATTCCTTCTTGTAATGTGGCCAGGCTCTCTGCACCTGCATGAAAGACAAGCAAGAATAGCAGACAGCTGCCTTACAGAGTCCTTAAAGGTCAAAATACAAAGCAATAGAGATCTCTATGCCAATGTCCATAGAAGATATTTAAAAATCATAAACATAATCTGATTGGGCAAAATTGAGCTATATTTTCCTCCAGGAAGTGATCAGACATTGTGGTTAAGACACACACTAGAACTCTGCTCATGATAGAAGAGTAATTCCTCACTGAAAATAGCAGGTGTTTATTCAATATAAAGTAAAATGTGACTAAAAAATAAATAAGCCAACAAATAACTTACTTTTATTGTAACTATGGGAAACTGATTTACAAACTTCTCTGGTTTTAGGTAGTAAAGGAATAAGTTCGAGATGGAAGCTACATACAATGCTATAGCCTTCTGCAAGACAGTCCTTTCTTCATGACATTTTCCATTTTCCACTATAAAACATGTCTCGCCCAGCCATGAAAGACAAATACTTAATTATTTTATGCTCAAAATTTCTAGGGTCACATACAGAAATTACCAAGAGCTGAGTTCTATTAAATTACCATATTAAACATTTTTCCTGACTCATCACACCCACCAGGCATATAGTCAACTCACATTCAGCCTGCTTTACCTCTTTGCATTAAGCCATGATCCCACACTTTCCTCACTTCTTACAGTCCCAGTTATAATTCTTAGAATTCCTAAAATAGCTTATTGTATTGCTTAAAACCTCACAACAAATGGCCATAAATGAAAATTATCATATGTTCAGATACTTCAGTTAGGTCTCTCAATTCTAATTTAGATCTTATGTCATCAAGATTAGTGATTCTCAGCTAGGATGATGTCACCCCCCAGATATATCTGGCATTGTCTGGAGACATTTTTAATTGTCGTGACTGGTATCTTTCCTGGTGTCTAGTGGGTTGAGGGCTGAGATGGTGCTAAACATCTTATAAAGCAAAGGACAGCAATAACAAAAAATGATTCAACCTAAAATTTCACTGGTGCTAAGTTTGACAAACCCTGATCTAGATTAATAACCCAGGGATTATGACCAAAATTATATCTCTATCACTTCATTTGATATTCACAATATACTCAAATAGGTCGATAAATAATTACATGAAGGCAAAATTCAGTAGAAAATACTAACCATTAATGATCTCAGTCTTCTATATGGTTTATTTCTTTCATTTTTTTTTTCGATTTTTGTCAAGCCTTCATGTTCTATTATGGCATTCCAGTTGAGTTCTTAGACCATCAACAGAATAAAAAAGTGAAATGAAATCATGGTGCACTAAAACTCAAGAAACACTGGTACTAGTTCCATATATGTCTTGTACTAGAGTTATAACTTGGTAAAATAATTTACTCCCTTAGAAACATATTTTCTACTTGTTTAAAATGAAATATTTAGATTACATCATTTTTAGTACTTTTTCATCTAATAAAGAAGAACAAAATGTAAAAAGAAACCTACAGAAACACAATGGTGAAAAAAACATTCAAGAAGCCAGAAGCCGGACTGATTCAGCTTGTCTCTCTTTCCCAACAATGACACCAAAAGGGAAATTCTTCTAAATTAATTTGGTTAATAACTGAATTCATTGACTTCTATTCTTCTTTTGAGTTCTAGTGTTTGATGAATAAAGCAAAATTTATTCATTGTCGGTTCCATTTTATAATGAAGCAGGACATTTCCCTTTACCCCTTTGGGGTTGGGAACTGGAGTGCAGACAATGGGGTTAGCTGGCTGCTTTGATGCCAGCAAGGGCAAACTCCACTCACTTGAAGGCATTGCTCTCAACCCCTTGCAGGAAGGAGCATGCAGGTGAGAAGGTGCAGGAGTCAGGTCATTTTGGGCACCGGCAGGAGCAGAAACTCCATGTAAGCCCTGTGGTAGTGTCTAGCAGGGAGTACCCACAATCCTCAAAGCCCCAGAGGGCACAGGTTACAGTGCTCTTTTAGCTTTGCCATCCACAGTGGTTTAGGTGTTAATTCAGTGGGCCCTCTGGTTTTTCACATGAGGTGATTGTTCTCCACCAGTGAGGACAGAGGGTCAGGATAACAGCCTTTAGCATCTATACCCATGACACCTAAGTTCTTATTTGGCATCCAGGAAAAATAAGGTCACATGGATGAATTGAAGGGTGGCTAATGTGGAGGATTTTATTGCTGAGGAAACTGACTCTTAAGGGGGAAGGGGAGCTAAAGGGGGGATGGAGCAGGAAGGTGATCTTCCCCTAGCATCCAGCTGTCCTCAGCAGGACTCCTCTCCAAAGCAACACTGTCCCTCTGAAGTCAAGCTACTTGTCTTTGATGTCAACCCATAGTTTCTGATGTCTACCTGCTTCTCCTTTGCCTCTCCTCCTCTGCTGGTGGAGCCTGGGGATTTTATGGGTTACAGGATGAGGGATGGAGTGGGCCATGGGTAGTTTTAGAAAAGGCAGTGTGGGAGCAGGAGAACAGGAATGCATGTTTTCACTTTGGGCTGTGATTCCAGGCTTGAGGGTGGGGTCCTCACCAGGGACCTGCTATCTTCTGCCCAGAATTTCCCTGCCTCCTGTCTCTATCAATAACACTTTGCTCTCTATTTAGAACTAAGTCGTACCTAATAAAATAACTAAATTGTCTTAGATTCCATAATATGGTACCATTTCTGAGGTCAATATATAGAGGCTTCTTCAGAAATTATTCTAAGATCTATAGTCTCATTTACAATGCCAATCTAGTACAGGTGGCATTTCAGGTGAGAGCACCATTTTGCTTCTGTCAAATTATTTGAGAAGGCTTATTCAAGATTTGCCTAAAAGGAACAATTCTAATATGCCAAGCCACAGAGAAAACCATGTTCTAGAGACAGGAAAAAGAGATAGAAGATTTTTCCCAACAGCAATCACTTGATACAGGAAAAAATATGTTTGGCAAATAAAATCATTCTAAATTCTAAAGTAATCAAAGAAATTAAAATTACAAAACAAAATTTTCTTTGTTAACCAATGGATCCTTTAAACAATGTTTACACAAAAATCTGCAAATGAGATTTTGGAATGCCAGAAAATGAGCAACAGTATAAGACCAGCAAGAGTATTTACTGCGATTTTTTTTTCTCTCTGTTTTCTCTTCTCTGTATATAGGTTTGATAATAATAAAAACCTATATTAAATAAATTTATATGCTTTTTTTCATTAATTCATCTTTTGTTACAGGCCCCAGAGGAGAACCAAGAAGGGCTGAAGGAAAATACTTTTTCTCCCTATAGTTTCTGATAATAAGGAGGAGATACCAGTGACCAGGACATCTTTCTCTGTCCAGAAGCTGCAGGTGAAATCTGGAACCTTGGCCAGGAGTGGTGGCTCATGCCTGTAATCCCCGCACTTAGGCAGGCCAAGGCTGGAGGACCACCTGAGGTCAGGAGTTCAAGACCAGCCTGGCCAACTGTAGTAAATAAGAGTATAATGTTTCTCTTCAAAGCTTTCGTTTTAGTTCATTATGAATAAATAAGTTTCTTCAAAGGTCAATTTAATGCTCTTGCTAATAATCTTAAAGTAGCTGTCAGTCATAATAAAGAAATAAGTGTATCCTGTGTTCTTAGTTTTTACACCTTAACCTAGTTATTTTCCCTGATATGCCTGGACAAGCCAAGGCAAGTGTTAGGTCATAGCTTATTCCCCTTCCTTATTTGGAAATTTATTGCTTCTCTAAGCATTCCTCAAGTTACTTCCTCTTTTCCTTTCTTCTCCTCTGCCTTTACATCTTTAGAAAAGTTTTAAGTTCTTAGTCAACTGGGTGAAGCCTAGACTGTGAAGTCCAGTTCAAGCCAGTAGAATCAGGATACAGCAGTAGGGCAGATGGTTAGATATAAACGGCCCTGCCTTGTTTGTTCAGTGTCCTCTCGTGGCAAGACAGCTAACAGGGGCACCCTTTCTGCGGAAAGTAAACCTGCCTTGCTGAGAAAAATAAAATTGACGTTCAAGTGCTACTGCTTTTGCGGCACCAAAAATTTACATATAACACCATCATAGTGAAACCCCATCTCTACTAAGTACAAAATTAGCTGGGTGTGGTAGCATATACCTGTAGTTCCAGCTACTTGGGAGGCTGAGACAGGAGTATCACTTGAACACAGGAGGTGAAGGCTGCAGTGAGCAGAGATCACATGACTGCCCTCCAGCCTTGGCAAGACAGAAACTGTCAAAACAAAACAAAACAAAAATACAGAAATCTGGAAACTTTGACGAAGTTGGCCAAGGTAAACATTTGTTAAAAGGTTTATTGGGCTTGAATTTCATTCACAATTTATTACTTTGAAGATTTGGACTTTTATATCCAATTTTTCTTTCTTCAGAGTTCTCATTATGAACAAATGTCCCCTAAGTATCTATAGGAATATCAGATTGAAAGAAAAAGCAAATGAAAAAGAAACAGAATTGCTCGACTGGTCTGAGAAAAACACGTGAAAACACCAATAATAATAATAATAATAATAATAATAAAAATAAAACTTCTTTACAAAGATTAGGAAGTAGAGCTCAGACTTAGAACAAAAGTTATGAATTACAAAAGGCATTCAGACAGGCTAAGACTTAGGTTAAAACGGATAGCCAAGAAATAGCTTTGAAAAAGGCCTTAGAGAACCCAGCAAGGCTGTTTTACAGTCCCTTATAAAGTCCACTTATTTCATGAGACTCTATAATCTAACATGTTCAGCTCTAGGCCTTCCCATTCAAATTACATTGCAAAGGTATTTTGGACCCCAATCATAAAAGTTTACTTAATGGGGAAAAAAAAGATCTTATATAATAATTACCCTAGATTTCTGACACTATAATAAGCAAATATGTTCCTGAATTCCTTCATGGAGAAAACCTATATCATTTCTCTTTCACTTGGAGGTATAAATCTTATCACCTCTTTGGAAATGCAAACTTCCAAGAAAATAACTCTTGCATTCAAGTCAAATGGAGAAAGAAGGGAGACATTTTGGAAATAAACTGCTACTTGATCTTTTCACAGGGTCCCTCACTCCAAATTTAGTCCACAGCTTCCATAAGATTACTTATCAAGTTCATATGAAATTCTTAAAAGTCTTTTTCACAAATATTGGTTAAAAAAAAAAAAAAAAAAAAAAAAAAAAAAAAAAAACTTTAGCTATCATTGAGCAAGTCATCTTGACTTATTTGGTCCATCTGCTAGAAATGTAATAAGGCAAAGATGAGAATCAACTCTTACATAAATGAGCAAATTTTTTATTTCTGTGTTTGCACCTAATTCATGGTTAAGATTTAGAATGAAATCTATAAAATCTCTATTTGCATCTTTCTGTATATTTATGTGTATAGGTATTTCTGTACACATAATACTTTCTGTCCTTGAATGGCTGAAAATTAATTTTAGAAATTAATTACTTTCTACCATAGTAATTTATAAAATTCTCTAAAGAAATTCTATTCAAACTGGCTTTGAGATAAATGCACACTTATATAAATTGTCCTAGGTGCATCTGGCTGGGACTCGTGTCCTGGACAGTAAAATAGTTTACCAAAACAGTCATGGATAAAGAAAGGCAGATTTATTAGAAAAAGCATGAAGCTACATTGCAAACGTGCAATGGGCCACACAGCAGAGAAGGGGCTGTCTGCCAAGAGGCAAGGACTGAAGGGAAGTTTTATAGAGTTGCACTGGAGGGGCTATGTGCAGATAAGGTGTGCAGATAAGGTCCTGCTGCTGGGGCTATATGCAGAACCAGGTATTTGAGAATAGGATGTCTTACCAGTGGGCTGTCTGTGATTAGCCACTTCTCAGAACAATTGTTCTTTTCCACCTAGGACCTCTTCCTTGTTGCTGCTTACTTATCTTATCAGAAATCAACATTTAGTATTCCTAAACGTCTCAGAAATCTAAAAACTAACCCAAATGCTTTTCAAATTCATGTGGCTTGAACAAATCTTTAATAAATAAGGTTACTTTAATATTGTTAGTGTAATAAAAACAGCTATATCTTCTGAGTTGTCAACATTAAGTATAATACATTTTTATTCTACTTGAGTTTACCAGTCAAATGAGGTTAAAATAGTTAACAAGGAAAGAATTTGAGATGATAACTAGCATTGTTTGGTGTTATAATTATAAGTTTGCCTACAAAATATCTTCCAAAATTCTTTTGGTAATTATCATCATTGAAGTTACACTAAGTTAAATTAAATAATAGATATTAATTAAATGTCTGGGTCAGTTCTCAAATAAAGCACTAAAACACTACTTTTGGCATCTTGTTTTTATATGGTATAAAGAAGTTAAATATATTTGGGTCTGTTAATAAACATGAAGAATTGTACTATGTGGAAGTATATTCTCGTAAAAAATAGGAGATAATATATTAACAAAATCTGATAGTCTGCTATAGATTACTAGTATTTGGGAGACAATTCACAGTTGTCTACTTTCTAGTTTTTTCAGTTAAAAAAAGGATACCAATGGCTAAAAATTATAATCAATATATAAAATAAAACTACTAAAATAAAGGAAACAATTTTGTATACAAAGTATACAATGAACATAGCATATATATTCAATAAAGAAATATACAAGATATGGATACAGGAAAGTATATAAGATATAAAAGATGAGTTATTGTTAGGGAAAAAAAGAGTAATTTTATTCTAAAGAATAAAGGTGACTAGCTTTTCCAGAATTAAGGAAAGACAAATCCTGAATAGAAAGTTTTAAACGTCTTGCATAAAAGATACCTTATCTCATGTAGTTAATTAAGCTGGCTAAGACTTAAATGAATTTAGTATAAGGTTTTAAAATTAGCTTTTAAATCAATAGAATACCTATGCAAAGTTAAAATTTAACTTTCTCTGTTAAAAGAACAAAGATTTCTTGGATTATTTAAAAAATATATTTGTTCACCTATTAAGTAATGTGCCTAAGAAACAAAAATTGTTTAATCAAAAAAGTTTTCCCATGCTTCATATTATTTTATTAGACCTTGATTACTTCAAAAAGCTCAGTCTCAATATTAAAAAATAAGAGTCGAGGTTTTATTTGCTGTTTTTTCAGGAAGTATGTTACTTTCTATATTTGCCTTTAAAATAGTTGTCACTTTGGTTAAATGGATAACTATTGTTTTATAGTAATCTGTGATTCTGCTTAATGAAGTGTTCAAATATTTAAATATTTTTTGACAAATTTCCCAAAATCAAATGCTAAATGTAGTCTTTTCAACCACAATCTAACTTTGAGATTTTTTAGAGAGCCCCTAGAAAATAGCTAATAATTTCTCAACTTGTAAAGAGAGAAATGTTTAAGTAGATTTGATATGTTAAATTACATAGTTACTAAATGTTTACTAATTACATAGTTACTAAATATTTAACTAATTAGATTTATTTGATATTTTAAATTACAGAGCAAGAACACTGACAAATTTCTAGGAATTTCCTACAATTTGTGATCCATGTATTAATAACATATCTATACAAATATAACATGAAGGTTTATAATGACTTCTTATTTGATAATGCAATTATGGGTTACATGGTACTAAATTGAGAAAAAAAAGGCTTATGATTTTCATGGCTCTTTTGTTAAAAACCTTGTGGTTCTCAAATATTTTGTTTTCTAGATTGAAGAAACTCTTTTTCCCTTTCCTCTTAAACTATCTACAGCTTAGAGCTATTTGATAAATTATGCCTTTATATTAAAAAAAATAAGAAATATTTTCTCTTTCTCCATACCTATCCCTTTACAAATGAAAAACTACTATTGAGTATTCTTATTTTTCTGGCAATACAATTATTTGTGCTAAGTTTAGTAAGAATCTGTTCTTGTAACAGAACATAACTGTCAACATTGGCTATGTTACCTGTAATGTTGTATACAGAATTAAATACAACCAGAGAGTTTTCAGGAACTAAGGCTGATTTTATAGAGCCAATGCTTATAAAATCCCTTGGAATATGGCATGATACCTAGTTACAGGATTCACAGCCTTATGGGTGAGTAGAGGAGCTCACTTTCTGCCAGGTCCAAGAATCTCAGATTATGTTGGAAACCTCAAGAAAAGAAGGATTCACTCAAACCTATAAATATTATAGGAAAAGTCTAATGTCCAGTTCCTGGCTTGTCTTTATAGCCTCAAGAGGCTTTTCAAAGTCCAATCTGAGATTCCTTATAAAAAATTACAGCAAAGCAAACTAAAAAATCCCACATAGTAAATGTTTTTCCTATGCATATGTAAATAACAGGCCATGTATAATGAGACAAGATTTAGTTGCAAACAAATTAGTCTACTTTGATTATCTTTGATAGAAATGGAGGTGACTATAGAGACAAAAATTATATTTCAATGGCAAATTATATCACATCATGTGAATTAATACAATTCCATTCCCACTGTTCATTGGATTTGAAGTTTTGTTATCTACTGTAAACTGGATGGATCCTGCTCAGTTCTTTTAGCTTCCTTGAAAATGTGGTTACAACTCTTTAACATTTTACATTATTCTTTTATCCTCCTGATGATTGGCACCATTGAGAGCTAAAACCTGATTGCTCACATCCTTATTTGGAATACCTAAGCCTTGCAAGCTGAAACCAGGCACTTCCATACTTTGCTCTAAGAGTACACTTAATGGTGTGGTACAGTTTGGGGATATGTACCCTCCAAATCTCATGTTGAAATTCCATACACAATGTTGGAGGTGGGGCTGAATGGAAGATGTTTGTGTTATGTGGGCAGATCCCTCATGAATGGTTTGGTGCTATTCTTGTAATCAGTGAGTTATTGGTCTATTTGTTCCCATGAAAGCTGATTGTTTAAAAGAGCATGGCACTTCCTTCCCTCTCCTTTATGCTTCTCTCTTGTCATGTGACATGCCTGCTGTCCTTTGCCTTCCACCATGAGTGGAAGTTCCCTGAAGCCTTCACTAAAACCATGCTGGTGCCATGCTTTTTGTACACCCTGCAGAACTTTGAGCCAAATAAGCCTCTTTTCTTTAAAAATTATCCAGCTTCAGGTATTCCTTTGCAGCAACACAAACAAACTATGACACAGTGCCACAACTAGAGGCATTCAAATGGCAAACCAAGACATGTGTTGGATGTCCACTGTTATGGTCACTCTGCTATCTCAAGATACTTTCAGCTCAATATCTAGAATTTTTTTTTTTTTTTTTTCCTTTTTAAGACAGTGTTTCACTCTTGTTTCCCAGGCTGGAGTGCAATGATGTGATCTCAGCTCACTGCAACTTCTGCCTCCTGGGTTCAAGTGATTCTCTTCCCTCAGCCTCCTTAGTGGCTGGGATTACAGGTGCATGCCACCATGCACAGCTGATTTTGTATTTTTAGTAGAGGTGAGGTTTCTCAATGTTAATCAGGCTGGTCTCAAAATCCTGACCTCAGGTGATCTGCACTCTCAGCCTCCCAAAGTGCTAGGATTACAGATGTGAGCCACTGCACCCAGCCTAGAATTTTTTAATTACACTCTGAATTCAAAAAGTGAGTTTGTAGCTTGCTTTAACAATTAACCTTTTTTTATTTGTGTTTTCATAGAAATACCCCTACTTAAATGCCTTCTTGCTCACACCTCATAGAGGTTTAGGTAGGCATCCTACTTCTGCCTATACTACTAAGTCCAGAAATAAGACACAACTGTTTAAGTAGACTAATCAAATCCCAGGACTGAGAGACTGGTTCGGTGGCATATGGGACAATCTGCCAACTCAGTTTCTGGGCTGTAAAACCTTTGTGGAAAAGTTTCAGATGGGTAAATAATAGCGTTCAGAACATACTACCCAAAAATATGATGTCTTCATACATTAAATGTTTTAAGCTGAAAGAATTTGAGAAAGAGTAAGTTCAGGAATGACTCTGACTTTACCTGAAGAAGTCATAAGACCTTTGTATGAGAGGCATCCTTCTTATACCTGGGAGAAAGTAGCATCCTTATCTCTGAAGATGAAGAGAAACTGAGAGGTATCTTAATCAACAAGCCTTGATATGTTAACCCCAGTTCACCACTCTTATCTCATTAACCTTAGTCCTACCGTATTTTTATATAACTTTGTACTCTTCCTCAAACCTAGTATAAAAATACTCAGATTTAACCATTTTTTCTATGGGATCTTCATTTCGTTATGGAGTATCCTATGTCACATTAAACTTATATTAAGCAAATGCACCAGGGTTGGTGGTGCAAGCCTGTAATCCAGCACTTTGGGAGGCTGAGGTGAGTGAATCACTTGATCCCAGGAGTTTGAGCCCAGCCTGGGCAACATGATGAAACTCCATCTCTACAAAAAATACAAAAATTAGTTGGGTGTGGTGGTATACCTGTAGTCCCAGATACTTGGGAGGCTGAGGTGGGAGGATTACTCGACCCTGGGAGGCAGAGGTCGCAGTGAGCTGAGATTGTGTCTCTGCACTCCAGCATGGGAGACGGAACGAGACTCCATTAAAAAAAATGTTTTTGTTTTGTTTTGTTTTTGTTTGTTTTAGTTAATCTGTCTTTTCTTTTAGGTCTCAACTGAAATCCTAGAAGTGTATAAGGAAAATATTTGTTTTCCTCCCCTACAAAATACTGAAATATTAATCCTTCAAATCTGGTTAAACCTATTCAATGCTAGAAAGAATTTGTGCCTCAACTCATACAAGGGTTTTCTTCAAGCTGTCAAAACATCCCTCCTTCCTTCCTTCTTTCCTTCGCTCTTTCCCTCTTTCCTTCCTTCCTTCTTTCCTTCCCTCTTTCCTTCATCCTTCCTTCCTGCCTCCCTCCCTTTCTTCTTTTCTCTCCTTTGTTCGTTTTGAGACAGAGACTTGCTCTGTCGCCCAGGCTGAAGTACAGTGGTGCAATCTCAGCTCAGTGCAACCTCTGCTGTCTCCCAGGTTCAAGCAATTCTTCTGCCTCAGCCTCCTGAGTAGCTGGGATTACGAGCATGAGCCACCACTCCTGGCTAGTTTTCATATTTTTAGCAGAGATGGTATGTCACTATGCTGGCCAGGCTGGTCTCAAACTACTGGCATCAAGAGCTCAAGAGATCTGCCTACTTCGGCCTCCCAAACTGCTGGGATTAAAAGTATTAGCCACCATACTGGGTCTTCTTCTCTCTTCTTTCCTTTCCTTTCTTTCTGTGTAGTGTCAAATACCTTGGCTTTCTTAAAATTCCAAAACAAAATTTCTCAAGTAACTACTGTAGAATATTAATCCCCCAATATATTCATTTATTAGAAACTAGATGACCAAATACACACACTTGTGGATATTTTTTCATTCCCATTTGCCAAAAGAATTTTCTGGGAAGTCTTGCAGTAAAAATAATGTTAAATTGTTTTCCCAATTTATTTCACCAAGAGACTCTGTCTCAACCTTTTCCTGTGTATTTTTTCAAGTAATAGCTACTAACACCTGTGATGGTAGCAGGAAAAACTGGAAAATACTGGTCTTTGATTTTTATCTTCCTTTCCATCTCTTTTCTTTCTTTCAAAATCTTTTGAAACTGCACTTTGGCCCTTCAGTATGCTACTCCCTTAGTAGCAAAAGCACTTCTGCAAGAATCTCCAATGATTCTGAATTTTTTATTTAAATAATGTCTTTTAATTCTCCACTCTAACTGGGCCTCTGTAGTATACAAAATCATCCATTACTCATTACTTGTTTATCTTGTGCCCTCCATCACAAGATTAAAATATATATGTCATGGGAGAGGAACCAGTGGCTTTATAAGAAGAAGAGATCTGAGCTAGTGTGTGAGCACACCAAGCCCCCTTCCCTGTTACCTGCATCATCTCATAACCCACTAGAGAGTCTACACCAGTAAGAAGGCTCTCACCAGATGCAGCCCTCAGCCTCGGCTTAGCCTCCATAATTTTAAAAATAAATCTCCTTTATTTATAAATTACCTAGTTTTACGTATTCTCTAATAAACAACAGAAAGTGAGCTAATACATATATACACCAAGAGCATGTTGCCATCAGAATTCCATCCTCAGTTCTGTTATTTATTTTGTTTTATTCCCTTTCCTTCTGTGATTTCATTCACTATGTGTTTTTAGTTATGACTGGATGCTAATGACTCTTAAAGAAGTATTTCCAGCCCATATTCCAGTCTTGATCTTGGGAATCAAACTTCAGTTGTTCCCAAATACTACTCAGAGTTCACAAAATCTTTCTGGGTAGAGATCCCCTCCTTCTCCTCCTCCCCATCGCCCTTATTTGTCTTCTTCCTCTTGTTCTTCCTCTTCGTCTCCTCCTTCATCTTCTTCTCTTTCTTCTTCTTATCTTTGTCACTCAGGCTGGAATCTAGTGGTATAATTACTGCTCACTGCAACTTCAACCTCCTGGGCTTCAGTAATCTTCCTCTCTCTGCCTCCTGAGTATCTGGGACTACAGGCATGCACCACCATACTTGGCTATTGTTTTTTGTAGAGACACGGTTTCACCGTGTTGCCCAGGCTGGTCTCAATCTCCTGGGTTCAATCAATTTAAGTGCCTCAGCTTCCCTAAATACTAAATACTAAAGTGCTGGGATTATAGGCTTGAGCAACACTCCCTTTCTCCTTCCTCCCTTCCCTTTTTTTCTTTTCTTTTCTGTTTTTTTTTTTTTTTTTTTTTTTTTTTTTTTTTTTTGCAGCACTTAGTATAGTGCCTTTATAATTGCACAGACCTAATACTTGTTGGTTAAATCAAAATTTAGAACCAAATAAACTACATGGATTAGTAATTCATCTAAGAGTTTGAACTCAGATTAATTTGTCATTGGTCAAATCACTTAATTTATTCATCTGTCAGTTTCATCTGAAAATTGGAGAAGGTGAACTAGATAATTGTTATGCTCACTATTAGCATTATATATTTCTTTAAATTTTTCTATTATCTCTTTTATAAAATAAAATGTTAAAAGTTATTTAAAACAAGAGAAGCTTTGCCTATGAAGTTATGGTATTTAAGTATAAACATATTCATTTAATAAACTTTTCTGAATGACAAATTAATGTCAGGTATTGGGATAGACATTTTAAGATGAATAAAACATGCTAAGGATGAGTAAAAAAAAAATTCTAAAGAAAGTGATTTACATTTCTATTTAAAGTTTATGTTCTCCATACATATGTTAAAAAAATATGTTCCACCAAGTCTTAATTAAAACTAAAAAGAGCTTAAAAGGTGATGGAAAAACATCATAAATTTACTGCCAGGTGAGGTGGCTCAGTCATGTAATCCCAGCATTTTGGGAGGCTGAGGCAGGCGGATCACCTGAGGTCGGGAGTTCAAGACCAGCCTAACCAACAGGAGAAACCCCATCTCTACTAAAAATACAAAAAATTAGCCAGACTTGGTGACACATGCCCGTAATCCCAGCTACTCAGGAGGCTGAAGCAGGAGAATCGCTTCAGCCAGGAGGCAGAGGTTGTGGTGAGCTGAGATCGCACCATTGCACTCCAGCCTGGGCAACAAGAGCAAAACTCCATGAAAGAAAGGAAAGAAGGAAGGATGGAAGGGAAGGAGGGTGGGAGGGAGGGAGGGAGGGAGGAATGTATCATACTAAATACTAAAAGCTTTGACAATTTTGAAGCACCAAATAAAATTTGTCCTAGTTGCAAAGACTTAAGAATACAGTTTCCTTAAAAAAAAATTGGACCACTTTAACCCCTAAATAATTATTTCATTTCTTGTTTATCATAAATTTTGAAAAACTTAAGGAAAGTCAGAGAGAAAATAATATTGGCCTAATATTAATCAGAAATGCTGGAACATCAAATAATGTCACCTGCCTACTCATTATTCATGTTAATGGTGGGGTTATGAATAAGGCATGTTGCATATAGTAGTTCATAAGTAAAAACCATCTGTAATAGCATTGGACACCTCGCTGGTGTAAAGTATCACAGTATTTCAGAGCCACATATGAACCAGAAATCTTAGGGGATTGAGAAAGATTTCAACTTAACTCTTCACACTGGAGTGAAGAATAATAAGAAAAAATTGTCACTGATATAGATTGACAATCAGTGGTAAGGGCACACATTTTATCCAGCTATTTTTATGTTTTTAAAACTTGGTACAAATTATGCATAAAATATTACATAACATATTTGAAGAAAAAATATAAAAGTAAGTGAGATGGTACCTATTCCTAATAGTCGAACCCGTATTTGTGTGTGTGTGTGTGTGTGTGTGTGTGTGTGTGTGTGTGCTTTATGGCATTCTAAGCATAGAAAATATTGATGGTGTTATCCCCTTTTTGGAACTTTATTGCTTTCAGGGACCAAATCTTTTTCAACATGAACTTCTCAATACATAGCAGAGTATGTGCTCATGAGAAGGTGCTCCAAAAGCTGTTGAATCTAGTTAAACTAAAAGAAAACAAGAGGGAAGTATGTTATATATTCATGATAGTTATTACCATGCCAAAAATAAGTGTGTAAATACAGTAGAATCTCTTTTAACAGGTCCATACTTAAATAACCCATTGGCTTAACTAAGGATTATACTTTTTATTGCAAAACCTAAAACTACGTTCATCATCTAAGGAATGCCCAAGGCTACTTAATTGTATTCTAGTATTCTCACATTTCTGCTACTCCCAGATAAGCTGCATACTGACCAAGAATCATTTTTCCTCCCAGATCCGTTTTTCCCCCCAAGTCCACTTTTTATTACCTCCTTCATTATTTATATAACCTAATATGAGGATGGAAGGAGAGCAGTACCTGCGAAAACTATGTTTAAGGGCTTCAAAGTACTAATAAAGGCAAGTTACAAAAAATAGTCTTGAATTATGTGCAGAAAAAAGCAAAATAAATAAGATTGTGGGTGGGAATATAAGATCTCTGAGGATCGTAATCTTGCATTGTTGCACAAATATGTCTGAGTTCTCATTTCACTTAAAACAACAACAGGGAAATAGATGACAATATATTATGAGTATAGTTCATACAAGGAAAATAACCTAGCTCTTTAATCAGCCATCTTATTAAAATAAATGTCCTACTTCAAAATATTGGAAAATGAATAACAGCTTAAATAGTGTATCTTTATAAAACATTTCATGATTTCTTTTTTTTTTTTTTTTTTTTGAGATGGAGTTTCGCTCTTGTTACCCAGGCTGGAGTGCAATGGCGCGATCTCGGCTCACCGCAACCTCCGCCTCCTGGGTTCAGGCAATTCTCCTGTCTCAGCCTCCTGAGTAGTTGGGATTACAGGCACGTGCCACCATGCCCAGCTAATTTTTTGTATCTTTGGTAGAGATGGGGTTTCACCACGTTGACCAGGATGGTCTTGATCTCTTGACCTCGTGATCCACCCGCCTCGGCCTCCCAAAGTGCTGGGATTACAGGCTTGAGCCACCGTGCCCGGCCACATTTCATGATTTCTATGACTTATATGCTTTTTCTTATTAAATGACCAATTAGACTAATTATGTTGAATAGAATACTTCCATTCTATCCAATTTACGCATGATATAGGATATCAAAAATCTATTTTAAAACTTCTCCTCCTAGGTACCTCTTCTTCCTAGTAAGTCTATTTCTTTCTTTTTACTCATTCTACCATGACAACTTGGCCATGAAATTTATTACCCCAGGTAAAAATAGGGTAAATTCAGCCTAGAATAATGTAATCACTGTTCAGTTTCAAGTTGACTTCAAAGAGACTTGTTTTTCCCCATTGGCAAAAAGAATTTTTATATCCTGATTATGTCAACAGCTACATCAGAATCTCAATATTCCAAAAAATGTTGTACCTAGTAAGATAAATGCCAATGTTGGATCAAAGGTATGTGTCAGGTATGCTTTAGTTAGTGGCCTTGGAATCATTTACGGATAATTATTTTTAAAATTCTGTTCTTGCAAAAAAACGACTCAGAAAATTTTAATTGTGTTGTTTCTGAGGTCTGCTTTTAAAAATCATGTTGTGATGCCTTTTTATCTGCGAAATACCTGGAAAGTTCTTTCCTCTGGGAAGAAATTGCTAACAGGCATTTGCAGCTTGGGAGAGAGAGAACATATTGATATGTCTAAGAAGAGAATAGACATGAGAGAGCATCAAGCCTACACAGAGTGGGAGAGGGATCCAGAAGTACTGAGATACCCCCAGAGGAGAAGCTGAGGCATGAGGGCCAAGCCTGTGGAGAGGCTGGAGCCATTATGGTGAGGGAACAGGTACACTTGCTATGGATGCCTTGACATGGATGGTCTATGTTAGGGCCTGAAGGGTGGCATGTCTGAGACTCAGAAGTTCTGAAGTATCAATGGGGCGAAGTTACTGGGAAAAGAGAACTGCTATACTATGAATATTGCATGAGTGATAATTTCACAAACCTCAAGATTCAGCAACACATAAGGCAAGATGTGAAACCACAGCTCAGAGTTCAGTTGAGTTGTGAGTCATCTGGCCTTTATTTGAAACAAGAAAGAGCAGAGCAGGTAGATTGGGGGCCATTTTCCCAAATCAAATGGAGATAGGTAGGTATCTCTGTGCACCTAAAGTAGACCTGCATCGGGAAGGGGAATGATGAAACACCCTTTGCAATGGGTTCCTATAAATCCATTCTCCCCTACAATGAATTTATAGGAAATTTAAGTTTTTCTGAGATTCACTTATGGAGAAATAAGGAATCTGTATTCTATTATTTCCAATATGAGTGGCAAGGTATACATCATTTTAGACACATACACATACAGACACACACACACACACGCAGACAAATATGTATACACAAACCCAAGAAAAGGGCATGAAGGTATCGGAGAGGAAAACCACGTTGATCTCTTCACAGAGAAAGCAATATGTATTCCCTTGATCCTACAGAAATTGCAGTGAGCAAATATGTGTAGTACTTGCCTTTGTTTTATTAAAATGATTTATGGGAAGTTCTGAAAAATAAAAACTCTCTAATATGCACCCTCAAAATGTCTTTATTTTCTATTTATTTATTTGAGACAAACGTCTCTCTCTGTTGCACAGGCTGGAGTGCAGTGGCATGATCTCTGCTCACTGCAACCTCTGCCTCCTGGGGTTCAAACAACTCTCCTGCCCCAGCCTCCCAAGTAGCTGAGACTATAGACATCTGCCACCACACCCAGCTAATTTTTATATTTTCAGTAGAGGCTGGGTTTCACTAAATTAGCCAGGCTGGCCTCTACTCCTGACCTCAAGTGATCCGCCTGGATTGGCCTTCCAAAATATTGGGAATACAGGCGTGAGCCACTGCTCCCGGCCCTCATTTTCTCATTTTTTAAAGCTCATGGCTGATATATTGGGCCAGTACATTTAATAAGAATAATGCCATCTGATATAGGGAGACATTTTATTAAAAACTTCTGTTTTGTGTGTGTGTTTGTGAAATGCATGACACATCCCTAATAATCATACTCCACCTTTTTGAGATCACTAAAGTATATTTTAAAGAATGAAATATTTAGCAAATCAACAGCTCTGTCATCATGGTGCCAAACAACCAATTTTACTTTTTTTCACCCCAAATTTATTTTGTCATTATCTTAGAGCAAAGAAAGCAAATTGTTTTCTCATATTCTGGCATTAGCAGAATAAAATTTTTCATGTTCAAGCTGCCAAATTTGCTTAATATTTTTTCTTAAATTGGTCATTTTTAAAAAAATTCTGTTATATAATATTGTCAGAGAAATGTAGCAATGAATTTAAGACAAACTTAGAATCTGCGAAGATGCATCTTTCTAAGACTATCTTAGCTGTTATCACGTTCTCTTCATAACCTTCATGCTAATCAGACATGGGTGTTTTCTGAAAGATATGCAACCCTGAGTCAGTTATATCCTATTTGGCATAAGTGAGAATTGCAGATTAATTCTGAAAAATCCAAGAGTAATAAAGTTCTTTCAACAAAGTTACTTTTGTTAAAAGAAATTGTTTTCACATCCTCCGCAATTTATATTCTTATCAATCTAATTTTCTTCTATTACACTTTCTAGTAGTTAAGAGAACATTCTCTAGTTGCAGTTTGGTTGTTCTCCCAAAAGCGTTTTATTCCTTGATCTAATGGGAAAATAAAGGTTTGCTTTTTTGCTAGCACTACATTTTCCAGGTAGCCATGGTCTCCCGTGAGGTCACTAGAATAACACAGAGATGTATCATGTTGTATAGATTCGGTTCTCATTATAGCTGTTCAACTCAACGATTGCTTTTTTTTTTCCCCCTAAAAATCATTGGTAGTATTCAATTTCTACCATATACTGGTAATTCAACCTTAACAAATGGAAATAACTCTGCTTCTCATGGCAACTACCTTCTAATGAAAGAAAGAGATGAAAAGAAGAAAATACATATATAGAAATATAACATCATTTAAATAAGACTTAGGAGAAAATTAGATATTGAGGCAGATAATATCAGAGGATATGGTGGGGAAGCCTATTTTAAATGATAGGTGGGGCCTGGAGGTGAGAAAGGGCTTATTACAAGAGGGAATGCGAGAGAGAAAAAAAGATAGAAAGCAGAAAAAAAAAAAAAAAAAAAAAAAAAAAAAAGAAAAGGGGTAAAAGAGAGGAAGGAAAATGAAAGGGAAAAGGAAGGGAAAGGGACAGGGAAAGGGAAAAAGAAAGGGAAGGGGAAGGGAAGGGAAGGGAGGGGAGGGGAGGGGAGGAAAATGGAGGAGAGGGGAGGGGAAGGGAGGGGAGGGGAAGAAAGGAAAAGAGGAGGGAGGGGAAGGGAAGGGAGGGGAAGGGAAGGGAGGGGAAGGGAGGGGAGGGGAAGGGAGGGGAGGGGAAGGGAGGGGAGGGGAGGGGAGATTAGAGATTTTATCTGATGAAAAATAAGAGTCTAGATGAAGGGAAAGAGCTTGGAGTAAAGAACTAAAACAAGACCAGGGTAGCCTCAGGGCAGCAGGCAAGGCAGAAAGCAATCCTGGATGAAGCTGGAGCCTTAGTAAATAGCCAGGACATAAGATTCATGATAAGGTCTGACTATAATCACAAAAATGTGAGAGCTGTTTATTTTTTAATATGAAGTGTTCCTACAGGACAAAAAATAATGGGTTCTTTGTTACATTTGTAGAATTCTGTAATGACAATTGCCTTCCAAACTCCTGAAATCCTGCTTTTCACAAACACATCTCCAATTGATGTCTCACTTGAGGCCATCCCTATTATCAGCTTCCTAAAAATGCGAAGATGTCCATCATACACGTTGTACAATGTACGGTACATTTTTTTCTAGCCGGTGCTGTTCTCTTCAGTAGGAACAAGATCTTTCTGAGGTGCAAGACTGTGAGCACACACAGTGCAACAGAATGACTTCAGGACATGCACCCAGTGTAGCTCTCAGATCTATGCTTCTAGCCTCCTAATTGTGGTCTATCATAGGCACAGGCCATGAGTTCTACAAACTGTGTTCTCACTCTAGTTTTAATTATAATTTCCATATTTATCTCATTTGTTATAACTTTCAAATCGGTGATCCAATCTCCCATTCTCTTATGGATAAATTAGCCAACCTATTCTATACTCTGTTAATACTACCCTGTTTTCATTTTTCTAAATCTCACTTTTGTAAGCACAGTTTATTAAATTATTTCCAAGAACAGTCAGAAATAATTGTGTTTATAACCAGAAAGTTTTAAGTGAAATTCATTTCTGAGGAATACATAAATTTCTCATGGGGGGGGGGGCTATGATGAGTTTATAGACCTTTTCGCAAAATTTGGCATTTAGGGAAATAAATTAGAGATTTCAATGTTTTATGAGGAAAACAGCAACAGCAATGGAACAACTCCAAGCACTATGAAATATTACGATTAATTAAAGTTCAAACATCCGAGAGTTATGTCATCTTTATTTTGTTACTATTATAAACAATTATAAAACATAATGTGTTTTGGAATTCTTTTGCATCCATTAATTGTATTTACACTTAATAACCACTGGAGCTTGGTAACCTCTCACTAGACTATTTATTTTTTCCATTTTATAAGGCCAGATTATAGCATACTAAAAGATGAATGAGCTATCTCTAACTTCTACTAATGAAGACATTTAATTTTTAGACTTATTCTCCCTCCGCCTTTTCCTTCAAGTGTGCTTTGCTTAAGGTTATTTTTCAACATAAGATAAACTTTTCCAAAATTTTAGTTAGGGCAAGTCCAGCCAAGATAATTTTATTTCAGACATGCAATGAATAGTATATTTTTCAAACTTCCTAGTAGCAGTAAATTAAAAAGAAACAGAGAACACAGCATACTGAGCCCCAGTGCTGTGCCTGTTGCTCAGGCATTGTTCTTGTCTGCCCAACAGTCTGTAGGTATCTCTATAGATGGCTCCTAATAAATCATGTCATAGATTCTTATTCCAAATACTTAAGGAGTGAAAAATTATCATGGTCAAATGAAAAACTAAAAACTAAAGTTGCATCAGAACCCCAAAACTGGGAATAGCAGGATTGTTAACTTACTATCTGAGTATGGTTTCCAGCAGGAACCAATGTGTGCTTCATGCCTAGGCATGAGTATGAGCAATCATCTTGGCTGGAGTTTGATGGGCAGAAATCCAAGTATCATCACTGTATGACACTGAGAATATAGTGACATTTGGTGGCTGAATCAAGCACTATGTGAATCTTTGATTCATGGTTTTTGTCTTGTATCCTGGGATGAGCCAAGAAATTAGTGTGTTCTCTTTCATTACTGAAATGAGCAGCCAATTCTCTGTGGGTGGTTTCCCATTAGGAAGTGGAAAACTCACTGTCCACCAGAAATGGGCAGCTATCCTAATTTTTTACAGAATAAATCGAACAATATCATTGAGGTGATACTTCCGCATGGGGCGAGCCAAAGGCAATGGCAATGCTGGATCAAAAAATATAAATCCAAGTGCATTTAAGTTAGTGACCTCACAATCACTTATGGATAACCTTCAAAAATAGTCTCTTTTTTCAGAAAAGGTACCTTGAAGATATTGTTTGTATTTCAAGTCACCTTTCTAAATAAGGGTGTCACATCTCTTCACCTACTAAATACCCTGAAAATTCTTCCTTCTGAAAAGGATTTGCTAGAAGTCATTTACATCTACAATGAACTAAAGTCACTGAGTTTCCCAAGTAAATACATGCTTGTAGCCAGAATGCTGGACAAACTATTTTTCCCAATGAGGAAGGCACAAGTATTGAAAAGAAGGAATACAATGTAAAAAGTATGTTGTTTACTTAAATTTGTTAAGAGAATAAATCTTAAATGACGTCACCACACACAAACACACACACACACACACACACACACACACACACACACACACAGTGACCGTGTGGTGATGGAAGTACTGATCAATTCAATTGTGATATACTTTCACAATGTATAAATATATCAAATAATCACAATGTACACCACATAATCATGCTGTATGTCATGCATATATACAATTTTTATTTGTCAACTATAGCAAAGCTGGGAAAATAAATAAATAAATGAAAAATTTAAAAAGAAAAGATGGGGTTGAGAGGGAAATTAAAAGAGAATTCAGGGAAGGAGAAATAAACTATTTTTTCAACATAAAGTAAGAGACAAATGTGGAACTAATAACTTTCATATTCCTAATGCCATTTCATTCCCTAACCACAGTTAGTATCTCAGATGAATTCTGAGCTCCAATCTGAGATTTTTCTTATCCTGAATTTTCTTGTTGCCCTGAGATCCTTCACCATTTGCATCGGTGACAGGTACTGGATTATAGGCCCTACGGGAGACTGTCAAGGTAGCAACATGTCAATTTGTATCTTCTGAGCTTCCCAGCTCATCTTTGGGATTCTGTTGCACAAGCAGTAACTTTTAGGGAAAAGATCTTTTGTGAATCAAGACTCAAGTTTCTGGTACAAACAATATAGAGAAATATTTACCTAATCAGGTTTTATCACTAGGACAGTACAAAGGAAAATCATTTTTAGTTCTAGAGAACATTAGAATTAGTTGCTGGGTTGTATCTCATTCTGAAAAATGAAGCCATAATCCCACAGCCCTGTGTCAGGCTCAGGCAGGAAAAGGGTAAAATAATGAGCAAATAGAGTCATCATTTAACTCGCACAGGCTATTGTTAATTATAATAACATTAGGTTGTCCCTCATTTCACCCTGCATAAAAACCTCAGAGGCGTTAACAGATGACTAGTTTTTTTTTCTATTATGTACTTAGTAATTACGGATATAATTATAAGGGAAACATAGAATGTTTATAATATTTGTAATTTGAGAATTCTGAACGCCTTTATTACCATGTAAAATGATACACCTTAAAAAGATTGAAAGTAATTCATCCAAGTCATATTCTCTTTTTAGAAACACCTAACTTTGACAAAATTCAAAACACTTTCTAAACAATTGTATTTGCCCTCATATCACACCTGGGAAGTCTTTAACTTCTATTTTACAGCAAAAAAAAATCTTCTCATCTCTGTTGTTCTTAGGGCTTACAAAGTTTAGCCACTTTTATTATTTAACTTTATCTTTGTAACACGTGTGTGTCAAGCTAAACAGTCATTAATATTTCCATTTTATAAATTATGCAAACAGGGCTAAATTTTTTCACATGCTCTTCTTCAAGGATCACAACTAGCAATTGTCAGATTTAAATTCAGAGTGAGTCTCCACCTCTAAGACTAACTTATTTTATTTATCAAATCATAGGACACAAGAAAGTTTATATGGCTTGCCCAAGACACTGGGCAGAGCAGCAATAAGAAAAAAATATCTTTAGATTTCATACTTCAGTATGCCTAACAATCATGTTTTTATGAAAAACACAAATTGCCAAAACTTATCCCCAGTGATTTCTACTTGGTAGGTCCGTCTGGGGCCTAGGAATCTACTTATTTGGAAGATCCAGTTGTTTCTGGTGCTGATAGACTACAGAGAGCACTCTGAGAGACGAAAGGCCCAAGCACCAAAGTCATATTTTATCAAGCAGAGAAGCATATTTATCAAGGACTCTAAGTAACATGAATATCCTATACAGTTTATTTCATAGGAGTTTTCTTTGTGTAAGAAGAACATATATTTAAGTATATATAATGTATGAACTATATATAATGTAGGTAATTATATATTTATATTATATATGTTTCTTGTTAGCAGGTATTCTTTTCCATTTTAGAAATATTAGTTAACCTGGCTGGATGTGGTGACTCATGTCTGTAATTCCAACACTTTGGGAGGCTGAGAAGGGCAGATTAGTTTGGCTTAGGAGTTTGAGACTAGCCTGGCCTACATGGTGAAATGCTGTCTCTACTAAAAATACAAAAAGTTAGCTAAGTGTGGTGACATGCCTCTGTAATCCCAACTACTCAGGAGGCTAAGGTAGGAGAATAGCTTGAGCATGGGAGGCAAATGCTGCCATGAGCTGAGATGGCAACAAGAGCGAGACTGTCTCGAAAAATATATATATTCACCATATTAAAGGCAAGGTGGTAGAAGAGAACAAACTAACTAGCCTTTTTTTTTTTTTTTTAATTTGCCCATGGTTTATGCATAGGCTTCCCATTTGTTTACGACAAAAACTTGTAATTTATCTATCCATCCATCTGATCTATCTCTCTATGCCTTTGTATTTATTTTGTGGAGACAATACTATGTGAAACCACAAAAATGCTATAGGCTTTAGATATAAAGCTCAACCTAAGGGGAAGGATCTAAATGTATCTATTCCCCTGAGAGAGGTGAGCCAATATCTGCTAAGACATGGAACAGGGTCCTCACTAGAAAATGTCATTCACACTTGACACCTTTCTGTGTACAGCCCAAATATGAGACAATGACATTTTCTACTCTAAAGCTTGAGGTAGGTTGAGAAGGTATCAACCTCAACTGGAATACTTATTAAAATGAACAAATGCACAAAGAGTCCAGAAATCATGCTCACTCTTCTTTTTCCCTTCAAATTGGCAGTTCATTACTTTGAATAATCTCATTTTACCCATACATAGAATTCTTGTCTTCTGTACCTAAAGGGCACTCATATGGACATGATGCTCTTCATCTAAAATTCAAAATAGTGTTCATATTTATTTTCTGAGCCCACATCTGCACCAGGGAAAGGTGAGTCCCAGGTTAGCATTTATCAGATGGTTTTAGTCAATATAGATTATTTACATGATTCAGGCTAAGAAAACTTATCCTTTTCCTCAATTATTTAAGTAATTCAGACCACAGCAGCTTTCACATCCGCCTATCAGATAATTAAAAATGAGGAGATCCAATTCAAAAGAGAAGTAAGAGGGCCTAGTTAACCTGGTCATATTCCGGATTCTGCTGATAGCCATTTTTTGCACTTAATGGTAGCTAGGGGAGTTGTTTGTTCGTTGTATTTTAAGTTTCACATAAGAAAATGTCTTTTTGTATATTAATTACTGAGGGACATAATTACTCTATCTTGATTCATTAATTGTACTTTTTTATATATCCCCACCACAATCATTTGCAGTTGCAGCTGCCTGTTTTTAGAATCCTTTCACTGTGTATTCAAACGTCATGTCCAACTCAGCAAGCCCGAACTCAACAACCCTTCACCATTGAAACCAACTCCTACACCAACAAAGAGAAGCCATGATTGCATGCTCTGAACTGGGAAAGACCTATTAAGACATGGAAAATTGTCTTTAGTCTGTGTGTCCTTTAATTTTCTCATACATGAAATGAGAACTTTGAACCTTATAACTTCTAAATCCATTCCAGCTGTCACTTCCTGTTACTTCTCTTTAGTGTCATGTTTTAGTTTATTTACTGTTCAGCTACCTTTGAATCTATACTATATTACTCTCAGGCCAGGAATAAGTATATATGTATCCACTTGCAAAGACTGACCTTTAAGCTTTATTTTTATTACACTCGTATTCCTTCTATTAATTGCAGAGGTCCAAGAGAGTTAGCTGTCTTTTCTTAATGTCATAAACATTCCCTCCTCCTCTCAATACGACCTGTGATAATGCTTCATGGCCACCACCATGCAAGAAATCTTTATGGCATGAATGGTTTTCAGTCAAACGAACCATGGATTTGTGAATCATTATTAAATATTGGGCTCACCTTTTGCAAAATGTCAGGCACATTTAGTCATTCAATAAATATTTGTTGACTAAATGAATGAATATGTTAATTCAAGTATGGTACAAAATTTGACACAGAACAGGGTACCAGTTCCTATATGAGTAACAAGAAAAATATCATGCTCCTGCTATGATATTTTTAAAAATATCTCTCTTGCCTTTTAAAAGGACTTATCATTTTATATTTCCGAATAGATGAGAATTCTTATTGAAGAAAGTAAGAAAAATACTTTTTTAAAAATAAGTACAGATAATGTGTATATGTTTATATGCGTATGTGTATGTGTGTATCTCTGTGCTTGTGTGTGTGTCTTGAAAAGGAGAGAGCTGGGAAGATTAAAAAAAAAACCAGAAATAAGCTTGACTTTGCAGCTTGACTACAAAGTCCCCTGAGAAAGAGAAGAAGTACTGTTTATGGAGATGGGAGGTAAGATAGAGAATATAGAAAGAAAATGTAAATGTTTTCATGAAGTTTTGTCATGTAGTGTCTAATATAGATTGTCTTTCAGTGATTGTCATGTAATAGTAAAAATGTTTATTTCTCTTTCATATAATATAGAGATAGCTGCTCCTAGGATATATCAGAATGCTGAGATCTGCTTCTCCGAAGGAAGTGAATGAGAAGCTTGTCAGATTTCAGTTATCGATGTTAACAGTGCTACTTGCTCTAGGCACTCTCATGGAAACCAAACTCATTGTGCCTTTTATATCAGCTCTTTTGATTTTTAACTTTCTTCAACTGGGAAATAAAAAGTACTAAATAATCTGCCCCTCCCCGCAGCCCCACCACATACACACAAATCTCAGCACACTATAACACTAAACCCACACATCCCTAGAGGGATGAGGCTGGTCAGAGAACGCTATCAGAGGTCTGACATCAATCTGCTAGATGTCAAAGGAACACTAAGGAAAATGAGGTGGGGGCCAGAGGAGACTCATCTCAAGGGAGTGTTTGCCTTGGGGTTTGCAGCTATACTATATGGTAACCGTTTGCATATGCGTCAGTATAACACTTGGGCTCTTTGACTTGGAGGCTGAATGTTTTGCTGAAAAAGAAATGAGTAGTTAATGCACTTTGAAAGTAAGACATGCTGAAAAGAGAATCATAATAAATATTTAAATATATCATAGTCAAGCACATATAAATCGACAGCTTAAATATAAATGTTAAAAGATAATTATATTAAATTCAAATGAAGTCTACCTGCATACCTACTAGCTCATGGTCAACCTGGCTAAGTGTTCCAAATTGTTTAAATACATCTAAAATGAGACTGATGGCAGATCATTTAAAACTTGGCTAATGATAAGAAAAGAAAACAGATTTATTGAATTATCTATGGGAATTTCACTTCATTTCACAAATGAGCAGATAAATTTCTACAAGTGAGGTATACATTTCAAGAAGTAGAATCTTTTGACTGGCATTGCTAGCTTTCTTATCAAAATATGAACTTAAATGAAATCAGATTTCTTTGAAAAAATGTTATTATAGTTCAGCCTTTCTAGTAATTCAGTTTTCCCTTATAGACTTCATAGTTTATTTTAAAAGTTTGATAATGATAATAAGAAAAAAGCAGATTTAGTGAATGATCTATAAGAATTTCACTTCATTTCACAAATGAGCAGGTAAATTTCTACGTGTAAGGTATACATTTCAAGAAGGATAATCTTTTGACTGACATTGCTAGCTTTCTTATCATTTATATGAACTTAAAATCAAATTTCTTTGAAATACGCAGTGTATTTCACCCTTCTAGTGATTCAGATTTCCCTTACAGACTTCATAATTAGTTTAAACTAATGATATTTACTATTCCTTTTATTTATGCACTCATCCCAAAATTTAGCTAAGTGCTATTACTTAGTCATTTTGCTAAGCACTGATTTTAAATAATGAATAAAACAAACCTCTCTTGAACTCACTAGCAAAAGTAGATAAATGATTATGCAAAGAAAAAACGAAGAAACCTAACAAATATTAATTCAATGCCTTCTATGTGCCAGATATTAGTTTTGGTACTGGGAATACAACAGTTAGTGAAATTCAAGTGTCCTAAACCTATGAACTTGTATTGAAGAGGGTTAGTAAGTGTTAAGAATATGGACATATCCAGGGCATTATCAAAATGAAAGTTGTAAATATGTTGCTTTGTACGTAGAAAATTATTGAAATTCCAGTTGAAGTTCTTCAAAAACTATAGTTATTGTTACAGTATTCCAAAGGACACTCTATGGTATAACAGAAAAGATGCTGATTGAGAATCAGTGTTCACCTTTGACATTAACTCAGTTTGTGCAATTAGGAAGTAATTTAACATAGCCAGGTCACATTTCCCTCATCTATTTTATCTGTAAAGTGAGAGGATGGATCAAATATTCTCTAAGATCTCCCCAGCAGTAAAACTCAGCGTTTCTTAAACTACAGCTTTCATCCAATCCAGAGGTCTTTGTTGGGATAATATTAAGGAGTGAGAAAGAAAGAGGGGTGGGGGATGTCAAAGAGTGAAGTGCACATCTTTAGAGGAACAGTGTTCATGAGGGTGATCGGTTTGGAGGTTTGCCCCCTACAAATCCCATGTTGAAATGTGATCCACAGTGTTGAAGGTAGAGCCTGGAGGGAGGTGTTTGGGTCATGGGGGCAAAACCCCCATGAATGGGTTTGTGCCCTCCCCATAGTTATGAGTTCACACAAGATCTGGTTGTTTAAAAAGTGTCTGGACCTCCCTCTTCTCTCTTGCTTCCTTTCTCACCATGTGACACACCTGCTCCACTCTTCAACTTTCACCGTGAGTAAAACATTCCTGAGCCCTCAAAAGAAGCTGAACAGATGCTGCTACCATACTTGTACAGCCTACGGAACTATGAGCCAAATAAACCTCTTTTCATTATAAGTTACCCAGTCTCAGGTGTTCTTTTACAGAAATGAAGAATGGAATAACTCATAAGAAAAGATGAGTCTTAGGATGTGGCAGTTATTGTGACTATTTACCAGGCATTTCTGGTTTTCCTCATTCTAATTGTGTGGTAGGATTGCACTTGAAGTTGGGCCTGCAGGTGACCTACTTAGACCTATAATATGTGAAGCGGAGTCTTTATTAACTGAGACACAATTCATCACCTTTCCTTACATCTGCAAAAGTGACAGAGATATTCCACATAGTGGAAAGTCCATCAACCTGTGCACTGAGTGAAGACAATAGGAAGCAGAGGGCTTGAGAAAGTCCATTGTCAGTTGGGCACAGTGGCTCACACCTGTAACCCCTGCACTTTGGGAGGCTGAGGTGGGCAGATGACTTGATGCCAGGAGTTCAAGGTCAGCCTGGCCAACATGGCTAAACCCTGTCTCTACTAAAAATACAAAAAATGGCCAGGTGTGGTGGTGCAGGCCTAGTCCCAGCTACTCGGGAGGTTGAGGCAGGAGAATCACTTGAACCCGGGAGGCAGAGGTTGCAGTGAGCTGAGACTGCGCCACTGCACTTCAGCCTGGGTGACAGAGTGAGACTCCATCTCAAGGTGTGTGTGTGTGTGTGTGTGTGTGTGTGAGAGAGAGAGAGAGAGAGAGAGAGAGAGAGAGAGAGAGAGAGAAAGCCCATTGTTGCTTTGAACCACTGAGATCTGGAGGATTTTTTTTTTCCAGACAGGGTCTTTCTCTGTCACCCAGGCTGGAGTGCAGTGGCATGCTCACAGCTAAATGTAGCCTCAATCTGAGCTCACTGCAGCCTCTATCTCCTGGGTGCAAACAATCCTCTCACCTCAGCTAGGAGTAGCTGTGACTACAGGTGTGTGTCACCACGTCCAGCTATTTTTTTTTTTTTTTTGTAGTAGTAGAGATGAGGTCTTGCTCTATTGCCGAGGCTGGTCTTGAACTCCTGAGCTCAAGAAATCTGCCTGCCTCAACCTCCCAAAGTCCCAAAGTGCTGGAATTACAGGTGTGAGTCACCATTATCAGCTAGGGGATTTTTTTTTTTTTTTTTTTTTAAGAAAGCAGAACCATATTCATCCTGACTGATGGAAAGACTATATTGGCAAATGGACTATTACCAACAGTTCTGTTCTTGCCTTCACTTTTCTTGGTAAAGCTCTAAAGGTTGACTCCTACTAGTTTATGGCTAATACCAGAAAGGGAAAGAAACATTTGATGTTATTCTAGGCACAATTTGATAGAAGTTTATTAAGCTTCTCAAACTTAAAATTATATGTTCTTTTATCATTCATCCAGTAACTAGATTTGGTCAACTTAGGTAGATTTTATGAGCAGAATTATTTAAACATATGAACTCAAAAGGTTTATCATGGATTGAAAAAGCTCAGCAGAGATTTATTGTAGATGCCAAACAAGATATTCCTACTTTGTTTCCCCTTTCCTGCCAGAAAAAAACCCTGCATCATTCTTTATAATGTTCTTTCTCTCAATTAGAGGTCCTTTATGATTTAATAATTTCAAGGTCTTGGAGACTCAGAGTTAAGTCATTATTATCCACCAAAAGTTTCCTCAACCATGTAAAAATGCTAACTCTATGTCAGGCTGACTCATGTAGAACCTGTCGGTGCATATACCACCCACCCCTAACATGTGAAGCTCCAGCACCAAGCTGGATGCTCCCACACATCGAATCCCAGTTTACAAAATCCAACCCACAATATAACACCTGCCAGCGATAATATTATGACTGTAACTCACATTGTTAAAGTGCGGACCACAGCACTATGAAAAGCTTATCTTTTGCGATATTTTTATGACTGATCCTGAAGTAAAGGAGCGGGGGAGAAAGAACTATGGATGGTCACGAATTGCTGGTAACTGGCTTTTACTGATCTGCTCCAAATGTTCAGGCCTAAAACACAATTTGAGAACTTGTATGGAGAGGAATAACAATCCCATTCATCAGTCTTTATTAATAATTCATAAAGTCTGAACTATGTTACTGATCATGTGTCTTTCTATGCCAGCTTTATATCTGCTGGTAAATAACAATCCATTTAATTACTGAAATAAATCTGCTCCGGCATCACCATGAACTTGAAAGTGATAAAAAAGCTTAATAAAATAAGCCCTAGAAATAGAGAACTCAGATGCCTTACTTTGGCCTCAATGTCTTTATTTTAGTTCTTTAAAGACCTTCTGATCCTCTCTAAACATGGCTGCCCAGTGGAGATAATTGCTAGTCTTTCTTATTGGCAGTTTTCATTTTATAACTGCTTAGTTTCTTATTATTCTCAGATTCTTTATCAGACAGTCTGAACTCTTGCCTATATTGTATATTTTTTTCTCTTTCTCTCACCATTTTTTTTGTCTCCTCTTTTTTTTTTTTGCTCTAATCTTCTCGTCCTAGAAAAGGTAATTTCACACATACTGAATTACTGCAATTTAGGTCAGAGAGACCAGGCACCATGAAAATAAGTTCTTTATTTAGAAAAAAAAAAGTTTCTGATCTATTTCTCCTGTTAAGCTTGTGAGAGTCTCACCTTCCTTGTGTTGTGGATATTGCAAAGAAGATATTTTTAAAGCATCCTTTAAAAAAGTCCCAAGAGGTACCAAAGATGCTAATACCTTTCCACCATGCTGTTTGGGAAAAGAAAGAACATGTTAGAGGAAGCAAAATCTCTTATTTTGATCCTTCTCTTAATGTCATTGGTAAACCTTCCATGACCTGACAAAAACCAAATCTGATCTTCTGCCTTTTTATGCTAAAATCAAAAGGGAGTTTCTGTACTATGACTATATGTTTTATGAGGGTTTAGGAGATTACTGTGGAGTGTCAAATTTTACTGTGTATTTGTTAATAAATATTCATTTATCATTTGTAGGGGAGTGTGCATATATGTTCACATATTCCATGGGTACTATGCCAAAACCTTTGCAAAAATTATATCGTTTTGTTAAATATGACATTATTTTATAAATCAGAAACTAAAATTTTGAGAGTACAAGCAGCTGAATCAAGGTCACACAGCTCAAAAGTGCCACTGTCCACACTAACCCCTCAAATTTGGGCAGTGCAATGGTCTAACTCCATGACTCCTCTTTTTTTTTCCTTCTACTTCCCCTAAATTTGCCTCCAAATAGCTGAATAGAGTGACTGAGTTCAAGTCAACAGGAATTTCTGAGGGCATTCTGTGGAGTGCCATGCCACATGCTGTAGGACACGCACAGGGGAACCAACGTGAACTTGTAACCACGTCACCAGGAAGTGGTGCAGCTATCGTCTCAGTCAGAAGCCTCTGAAGAGAGAACAAGAAAGCCTCTGAACCGAGACACAGCCGTTTTCCTTCTTTTGGGTGGACAACATGGTCTAGTCAACATTTACTCTTTACTCTGGAGGGAGCTGCCATCAACTGAAAGATGAGATGGTTTGCTACATCTTATTTATTATTATTTTTTGCTAGATTTCACTCATATGTTTCCACCACATGACTTGACTCTCTTGAGGGCTTTATAGCATGGACACCACTTTGAGATATTAAGGATGCCTAAAGGAGTATGTGAAAATAAAACGTGAAAAAGAAAAGAAGCTCTGAATTCAACTCCTGTGACTCTGTTGCCAGGGAGAAGACAACGCTGGTGACCTGAGTGTCCACTGAAGACCTGGATTCTAAGCTTGGGAACTGCTGTGGTTTGGATATCCTACCCTTCCAAATCTCCTGTCAAAAATGTGATCCTAATGTTGGAGTTGGGGGCCTAATGGGAAGTGTTTGGGTCAGGGAGGTGGCAGGACCCCTCATGAATAGATTAATGGCCTCCCTGTGGGGAAGGGGCAGTGAGTGAGTTCTTGTTCTATTAACTCCTGTGAGAACCGGGTGTTAAAAGGAGCCTGGCACCTCCCCCATCTCATTCTCTTGCTTCCTCTCTGGCCATGTGATATCTGCACCTGCCAGCTCCCCTTTACCTTCCGCCATGAGTGGAAGCACCCTGAGGCTCTCACCACATGCAGAAGCCGGTGCCATGCTTCTTGCACAGCCCGAAGAACTGTGAACCAAATACACCTCTTTGATTTTCTAATTACTCAGCCTCAGGCATTCTTTTATAGCACTAAGACAGGAATGATCTCGGCATTGCTCTCATTAGGTTTAAATGGGATATATTTTTCCCAGAATGGCAGTTTTAACCCTTCAAGAAAAACTAGCAAAGCGCCTATCTATATGCAAAGCCTTGTAGTAGTTCCTGGTGATACAGAGAGAAAACAAACACACACACACACACACACACACACACACACACATATATATATATATATACATATATATATATATATATATATATATATATATATATATTCTAAGTAATTATTAAATCCAGGGATAAAATTATGCTATCTGTACAAACCCTATACCACTCATATATAACATAAATTTCATCACATACTAACAGCATACTTTTCCTCAGGTACATCATGTATTTATTGTAGTACTGTGACAGCAGGCAGAATGGTTCGATCTGAAGATATGGGAATGATACTTCCCTCATGTTAATTTGGGGCACTCAAAAGCATGACAGCTGAATCCTGGTATATGTGATTATTCTACTCTTTCACCTACAATGAAAATTTACAGAAGGATGATACAAAGTGATAAAGAAAGCACATTTCTTTTTTCTTGACTTCAGCCAAAATTAGCAATATGTAAACTATTCCGGAAAAGGTGAGGAAATGCTTGCTATCAATGAAATAGTCAGGAGTGCCATGAACAACTGCAGTCCATTTTGTTTCTCTTCAGAAGTTTGAGAGGTTTATTCTTACTAACAAGATTAGACAAACTGTTTTCTTTGTTTCCATTAAAAATAAAAAGAGGCTGGGTATGATGCCTCACGCCTTTAATCCCAGGACTTTATGAGGTCACGGCAGGTAGATCATGAGGTCAAGAGATGGAGACCATCTTGGCCAATGTGGTGAAACCTCATCTCTACTAAAAATACACAAATTAGCTGGGTGTGGTGGCACACACCTGTAGTCCCAACTACTCTGGAGGCTGAGGCAGGACAATCACTTGAACCTGGGAGGCAGAGGTTACAGTAAGTCGAGATCATGCCACTGGACTCCAGCCTGGTGGCAGAGTGAGACTCCATCTCAAAAATAAATAAACAATAAAAAGAATCTTTGATAACACACAAAAAATGTACAATCTGTAATTTATCCTAAATTACAACTTTGAGTTGCAATTTTCAGGTCTGAATATGTTTTACAGTAAGGCCACAGAGCTAAAATCTCAATGGGCAATAATGCATCAGGTTACAGCGGACACTTCTTCCATAACATTTGAAAACAGCCATTATACTGGTGGTTTTCCACATACTCCAAGATTAATCAGAAATTGTCATTTGATGCTTGCTATAGCTTTACATAGGGACACTAAATCTTTTAAATTCATGATATGATGTTCAACATTCTCATTGATTATTTTAATCAATCACACACAGAAGTACTTCAGTCATCCAATACTTCCCAGGAGGCACAGCCTCAATTGCTATCTCTAATCCTTTCAGAGAACCCTCTTCTGCTACTGTTCATTAATTAAACATAGCTCTGCTGATGCTTCTTTTGGCTGCTGCTCCCCTAGAAGCTGCCAGATCGCTTGTCTTCATCTTATTCCCTTCATTCCAACTGAGTTCATTATCAATTATTTTTCTCTTTCAGAACTATCTTTCTCTCTTATAATATTCTTTGATGACTTGATAAGTCTTTAGAGTCAAATTCCACCTCCATTTATTCAAATTACTGCAATCGAAGGCACTAAAAATCTTTCTTTGTAATCTTTAGTCGCCAAAGACGTATAAGAGTCCCATATCATCTGTGGACATACAAAAGTAAATCCCCAGATCGAAGAGTAAAATTTCAAACCAGGGGTCAAGGTTAATACCAAAACTCAGTGTTAATCCAAAAAAATAGAAACTGCAGTAGTAATACTGTAATACTGACTCACTTATGCATTTTCATATGCTGTATGTATTTAATGAGGGAGTATTTATTAAGGAGCAATATTGTGTGAGGCACTGTGCTGGACAGGTGGGCAGGGTAAAAATGACATTTTTGGCAGGATATATTTTTCAAAAAACACTCACATATTTTTTTCTTAATGTGACTTTGACACTTTTTCTATAGAGAGATGAGAGTCTGCGTTCTTTTCCTCTCAATCTTACAACTATGGCTTACAACAATGACAATGCCAATACTATTTGATTCTTAAAACTAGGGCAAAAAGGCTACAGAGCTTTTTGCTTGGTTATTTTGGGACATTCATTTAAACACTTGGTTCTTTAGGACACCCTATACTACTGGGTAAGTTGTTCGACTGTCTTAAGGAAACCATGCTATAAGAAATCCAAATAAACAGCTCAGGAAATGAGGCCTCATATCTTTAACTAGTTCACTACCAACACCCATCACCAACTTGCCAGCTCCAGCCCTGTAAGTGAGCCATCTCGAAAGTGGCTCCCCAGCTCCTAGTCAAACTTCCCTAGATAATGTTGCACAGAGCAGAGATAAGTTGTCACTATTGAGCTCTGCCCAAATTGCCAACTCGAAGATAATTGTTTTTTCAGGCACTAGGTTTTGGAGCGGTCTGCTACTCAGTAATAGATAGCTGATGCAGTCGAAAATGTGCAGGTTGTACAGACTACAGTGGAAGACAACATGTTTTCATGTAGTTCATCATGTATGAATTAGTTGGAATAGATACCTCAGGAAGCCAGACATTCAGCTGAAGCAAGACCTTTGTGTGGACTAGCTCCTTTCTTACAAACTTCACAGCTATTTGCTGGAACACATGAGATAAAAATCTAGGATAACACATGAGATAAAATCTTAGGACCATGAGAAGCACCCTCTAGAGTTGTGTGCACAGTGCAATTATGATCAAAGATAAAAACTGGGCATTCAAAAAGCCACAAAAAGTCGGAAATACAGTCCAGAAAACCAAGTAGAGAACATCAGAAAATAACCTAATTCCCCTTGCCAGAACATGCTTCTTGAACCTTAACATCTTCATGTCCTATTCATTCCAACGTTGGGCAGCTTCTTGTTTTACTTCCAGGTCTTTATTTTAATAATAATAATACTGCTACTACTACATTTATTAATCAGTTACAAATTCTGAAAACCTTTACTAGGTATTTATATGTATTTTCTCATTTAATCATCAAAGAACCCTATGGAATAGATGCTAATGTCCTCAACATTTTATGAAAAGGGAATTGGAGCATAGTGAAGTGAAATCAATTGACCAAGGTCACACAACATGCAAAGAGTGGTTCTGTGTTTGAACTCAGAGTACCTCAATCCACAGCCTGCATTCTTAACCACTGTGCACACTGTCCTCTTTGGTGCTCTGGCAATGCCTAGTGGTGCCATTCTCAGTTTACTCGTTCTAACTGTCAAACTGATGGCAAATTCCTGAGGGCAAGAGTAAGCCCTAGAGACGATTTTATTGGTACCCCCTAATAAAATGCATGGCAATGTGTTGTTGATGCTCAATAAATGTTTGTTGCATAAATGCATGAAGGAACAAAATGTATGTCATGTTTCCTCCATCGATCATGATATTCTCATCAGGAACATGAGGATGTTGCAGTAGATATACAGAGATATATCTTTTGGCTCTGAAATTCTGTGATTCCTTGACTTGAACTACCTCTAAGTGAAGCAGGAACTGAGAATTTTCATTCAATGTTGCCTTGATCCCTAGACTAGAAAATAATAAAAGTTTTATAGGGTTGCACTGAGACGGGCTCTTCTTTTTTTAGCGTTGGGGATTTCCTGTGCTACTTTAAATAGATCATACGCTCTGGATTCTTGAGAGGAACCCAGTTAAAAGGATCACACTTTTGTTCTTTGGGATGAATGGGAAAAAGGAACATCCTCAAGGCCCAAAGGACTTGGCAGCTCTCAAGGCAGATGTGGGTCAGGGTTGGGTGTCAATATCACTCTTTTGGGTCTCTTTGTTCCTCCGGGATAACCCATCTGGGTGGTTCTCATCATATGAAGCACAAGGTAAGAGCAATGGGAAGCTGAAGCTCCTTCTGCAAGGTAGCAAAATGGACTCCACTTTCCATATCACAGTGCTCGGGATTTGACGTATAAACACTGTAGAATGCTAAGTTGGCTTTAGAAGGGCGGTGATCTACCTCTGTTACCTTGTCCAATCTTGCAAGTTTTTTAATTGGGGGAAGGAGAGGAAGGTATTAAGTTCATGGCCAAGCAAAATTACTCAGCACAACTGTCACTCTCTGAGCTCTTGCCAATGAGAGGTGGCTCCCCATGCTAGATTCTATGCTCCAATTAGGTGTCATAGTCATCACATCAGAGTCACTTTGCGATTGTTCCTGTTGTCGTTTTTGCTCAGAAATGCTCATATAGTCTCCCTTTGTAATCTATTGACTACTCTCCCACGCAATTTTCCTGGACTTCTTGGGTTGTTCTGTTTCACTATTTCCTCAGCAATGACTTTAGAAAAGGAATTTGATATTTATAGGACACAGTTCATCCTCTCCTTTCTTAACTGTATATTCTTGCCAAGTTGTCTGTAAAATGAGTCACCTTCTGAACCAGCTAACACAGTAAACTTAAAGTTACTATGTTTGGGAGAGAAGGAAACAACCTAAATGAGTAGAACCCATTATCAATTAAAGGGTTAATACCTGTCAAATTGACACTGTAGATATTTAAACACTTTCACTGTCCATAACTACAGATATTATATTATATTCCTATTGAATCTACCTACGGGAGTCCTTGCCTCTCTTCTCTTCGTGTGTCAAATATGCATTTATTTTATTGCTAGCACTGTGGTCAACTCCTGGAATTTATACCTAGTTTATGACTTATTACTCTGGCATTTTTCTGAGGACCACTCCTAGACGTATCTTACTATACATTCTTACTGAACCTTTAAATATCGACCCCTTGTGTCTGTTATTACAATAGTGATAGACATAAGCTATTTTACAGACCCTGCCAGGATGACAAGCTCTCCCAGGGTTATGCATTCACTTTGCTCACATTAAAACTTTGGACGTCATCCAATTTCCTCCAAATGGATGTGGGAGAATACTGAACCACTGCTTACTGAGTTCCTTCCTTTTTTGTCCTTTCTTTGTTCTTTTACAACAGTGTTAATAACTACACTCTCCCTCCTCTGTTTCCATGGCTAGTAACCCTGAGGTTGCTTTTGACTCAGATTCTTTCTTTGAGATGCACATGAGTCACGCACTTAGCAATTCATGTCTATACAGCTCGGCATGGAGACACACAGAAAATTGGCATGATGGTCACACATTCTCCCAGGTCTTGGTTTTCCTTGTTGCCTTCAGTCTCCATCGCTGTGTGGAAACATTGGGACCCCTGCTTGTTTCTAACCTTTACTGGTTTGGTACATTCTGAATTGCTTGCAGTCATGTTATGAGAGTTGAGTGCACAGATCTTCTTTCATTTATACATATCACATAGAATTATAAAATTTTTGTATCACATGGACAGCCTCTTTGCTCCTTGGCATACATAAATATCCCTTCTATTCTTCCTTTCTTCCTCCCTCTTTCCATTCTTACCCTTCTCCCTCCCTTCTTCCCTCCCTCCTTTGTTTCTTCCATTTCCATTAGTCATTTATTGAGCACCTACTATAAGCCATGTATTATTATAGACACTGGAGAGAGCTTGCTGAAAAAAAGAGAGATGAGATTCCTGGTGCATATATTTCAGGAAGGCAAGAAAAGAAGTCCCAGGAAACATTTAACATGAATAAAACATAAACAGGATAGCTACATGTAGTGATAAATTCTCTAATAGCAAATATAAAGGGTAATGTAATAGTCACTTGGGACAGGTAAGATACTCCAGGGAGACTTCTGAGTGAAAACTATCATGATAAGAAATTAGCTAATCATTCAAGTCTTTAAAATAAAAATATTCCAAGCAAAGGGAACAGCTTATGCTACGATGTGTAAAAAACTTGGCTTGACCAAAAAACGCGGAATAAATTCATTAAAAACAGTAAAATCAAACTTGCAAGCAAGAACACACTCATCTTACCCATGCTAAACATGGTTAATCAGATTTTTAGAAATGCTTAATGGCATTCCAAAGAGGATACTGATGATCTGTTTTCTCCAGTCATTTGTTTCAAGAATACAGTATGGAACTCAATTTCATCTATTAAACATTGAACTAAACGTCTGTGGCACTGTAACCAGATGGCTAGTGTAGTATATCTGGCTCTATTATGTTATTCCAGCTCTCCCCTCCCAACTTTTTAAAATAAGAAAATAACTTTGAACAATGGTACAGAAGCATGAATGCCTGCTATAATACTAAAGTCCAAAAATTAGGAAGTGGAAGTACATACATTCACCTGAGTGCCAATAAGCATGTGTAAGATTATGTAGAATCCTGCTATTCATAACAAAAAACTAAAAATCATTAATAATAAACTGGATACATTGTATACTGTACATATAATGAAATATATTGTGATATGTTCATAAAACAGAATGGGAAAGACCCAAGCATAAATGAATATCATAAATGCAGAATTGAGTGAATGAAGACAGACATAAAATAATATATACTATAAAGATTCAATTTATTGAAACTTCAAAAAATAATAAAGCTCAGTATTTTTGGATGCCTGCTAGCGTAGTAAAACTATAGACACACTCTTTTATGACCATAAAAGGAAGGGTAGTAGGTGGGAAGAAAGGTAGCTGGAATTGGGCTAGGCTGTTTAGCAATTCTGAAGAGCAGACAATTATCAGTTTTTTGTTTTTTGTTTTTTGTTTTTTTGTTTTTAATTTAGGTAGCATCACAGGAGTGTTTTTATTTTGAGGTGGGGACAAATCACTAAGCTACATATTTTTATGGTATACTCATCTATACTTATATTAAATTGTACAATAAAAATAGGAACTAGCATAGTTTTTGGCCCACACTAAATGTTCCATATATTAAAATGGAAGGCATTATAAGCTTGGAAAATACATTTATCCTCCTCATGTATGAAAGGAAGGATTAAGTAAAATGGTTCCTAAATGCTTTCCATTTTTTCTTTCTTTTGAGATGAAGTCTTACTCTGTTGCCCAGACTGGAGTGCAGTGGCGTAATCCTGGCTCACTTCAACCTCCGCCTCTTGGGTTCAAGCAATTCTCCTGCCTCAGCCTCCTGCATAGCTGGGATTGCAGGTGTGCACAACCGCACCCAGCTAATTTTTCTATTTTTAGTAGAGATGAGGTTTCACCATGTTGGCCAGGCTAATCTGGACCTTCTAACCTCAAATGATCCACCTGCCTCGGCTTCACAAAGGGCTGTGATTACAGATGTAAGCCACAAAGCCCAGCCTCTTTTTTCAAAGGAAAAAAAAAATACTTAAGAAATGGTCTGTAGCTGCATCCTGATTCCTGGGCATTGGAGAAAGACAGGAAGAAACAATTTAAACTACTGGTTCTACTGGTTAGTCTACTCTGGACTCAGCTCTCTGCGTATAACATGAAATCCAGATTTATTTTCATCCAAACAAAGATTTGGAAATCTTAAGTATTAATGAATAAAAATATTTGTCAACCCCAGAGTAGTTTAAATCTTACTATATTATATGCTCCATCCGGACTAAATGTCTACTTTGCATTTCATTACATGCATAGAGTTAAATGATTGTTAATAGTTTGAAGTGTGTCTGTTTTTTTCCTGCTACTTTATCAAGCCATTCTTGTCTGGTTACCAGAGTCCTTGGAATCTGCATTGTAAGGCACATAGTAAACAGTCAAGAATATCTGTTGTTCTACTGATTGAAGTCATCCTGTCTTGTAACTAATACATGACACATCTGTAAGTCAAGGTCAAATACGCCGTTGGAACAGATACACCCAAATTCTCAGTGATAAACAATAGTTGCTTTGTCAGGGATCTAGAGAGTCACGGGTAACGGAGGCCACGCAGTGACTGGTGATGGAGGCTTTGACAAAGCATCACTTTTCCCCAGGTTGAGGGCTTACTGGTATCCAATGGACAGAGGAGGAAGAGAAAGAGACAGACGGGAGTACACTGCTCAGGTGACAGGTGCACCAAAATCTCAGAAATCACCGCAAAAGAACTTTTCAATGTAGGCAAAAACCACCTGTACTCCAAAAACTATTGAAATAAAAGAATGTAAAAATTATAAAAGAAAAATAGAGAGATAGGCACATTGGAAATCACACAGAAGATCTTGTAGGCCAGGCCTGGAAATGCCATACCTCCCTTCTGCTCATATTTTACCGAAGTGAATCCTGTAAGTGGCATCTCTAGATGCAAAGTCAAGTGGGAGATGCAGTCCCTGTCTCATCTCATCTGGGCCACTCCTCCTTGGTGGCAGGGTCTCCTAGAAGGCTTTTCTACTATGCAAATCTAGTGGACAGATAGCTCTTTATGCCACAAGACCATTCAATTAATTTATTTCTATAGTTTCATACATCACATCCACACCCCTCAGCTACATTATAAGCAGCTGAAAGGAAGGAGATTAGATTCAAGTTTGAATTTTATAAGGATTTTACTTTATCTTCTGAAAGCCACCATTTTAGTGTGGCCAATGTAAATTGTTGCTTTGTGCTTTAAGAAACTAGAGAACAAACTAACATTTAATTTATATTTTTGCTCAATTATGGTACACTTAGAGACTTACCAAATCCCTTTATAAATATCACATAGAAAGAGAGAGAGGGTGCTTGCTCAGAGTTTTCAAGACAATTTCTCAAACCATTCAACATTCAAAACAGAACAGTTCTGCTGAAAGATTAATCTTCATTCTCATACTGTCCTTGGTAAAATTTGAAATTACAACCTCAATTGCTTGATTTGTACCAACAAAAGGATATTTCCAAGGCCTTCTCTTTCACACCAAAATTTCAATTTGTTAATGCAAATAATATCCTCCATTTTGCAAATGCTTACTGCATTTCAGACTATTTCTGAACAGTATGTTTCTGTTCTTTCTTATTAAAATTCAGCTGTTGGAGATTTCCACCATTCAAGAATGGAGATTTTTGAAATTTTTACTTTCCTAAAAGACCATCCCAAGAGGCTGAATGATAACCAAGAACTAGAAATTGTGGAAATTCTTGCTTCTGTGATTTCAGATTGGTGCTCACAGTATCTGTGGCATAAGCTACATAGAGAAGAGCATCATGACACGGAGTGATTTAAACATGAAATACAGGTACAGGTGATGTGGTTCTAACCAAATTGCAGATGTACTGCAGATTAGACAGAATTAATGAATTTTATACCGCAGTCTCTATAAATGAGCCAACAAATATGCAGCAAAATTCTGAACTGCAGCCTTGAAATAAAGAGCTTAATGTAATTCAGTGCTTACTGGTTGCCTAGAAACTAACTTGGAAGGGGGTTGGGGAGGGAGGACTAGAAACCATGAAGGGTTCACAGGTTTAATAAAGAAATTATTAACTCTGAACTGCTTGGGGATGTGATATATACACTCCACAGTGCTCTCCTCTCCCAAGAGCCCCATAATATGTCCGAGAGCAAGGTTGGGGGCATGCAGAAGAGGCTGCTATAGAATGACCGGGAAGTAGTGAAGGCTTTGGGCAAACCCCAGCATATACAAACCTCCACAGTTGCTGCAACCTGAGATCATCTCAACTTATTGACAACCTGCATCTATGGATAAAGCCTGCCTATTTCCTTTCCCTAAATTATTTTTCTAGAAACATACAGCTTAGCACTTGGTTATTACATGAGACATTTTCCCAATTCATCATATCACTAAGGATATTTTAAAAGCTTATTTGAGGCAGTTAAGGGATGGGGATACAGAAGATAGCTTAATCAATTTTATATTGAGAAAAGTGGGCTAGGTGCAGTGGCTCATGCCTGTAATCCTAGCACTTTGGGAAGCCGAGGTGGGCAAATCACCTTGAGGTCAGGAGTTCGAGACCAGCCTGACTGACATGGTGAAACCTCATCGCTACTAAAGATGAAGTCACCCCACTACACTCTAGCCTGGGGGACAAAAGCAAGACTCTGTCTCAAAAAAAAAAAAAAAAAAAAAAAAAAGAATGTGAAGGAGAAATCAACCAGTTTTTGTTTTAATTGCAAACCAAGTGATATACAGGGCTCTCTGAGACCACTCATGTTACAGTCCCATCATTAATTCAACTTCTTTTTTTTTAATTGGAATATAGAAACTGAGGAGGAGACGATGCCCAGGTGGTAATTCACAAGGTAGCGTTTTAGCATTTCCTCTAAAACTGTTAAATAAATGGCCCTTCAATGTTAGAACAGTGCTTACCCAGAAGGTGCTGTGCTTTAGTGTCTCAGCTTCAAAGAGTTGCGTAGGGAGGACGTATTTTAACCTAATTATTTTTGACAGGAATTAGGTCAGATTAATTAGTTTAAAATTCAGCTGAACAACGACGTCTTTGCTAATTACTTCAGGGTGCATACATAATTCATTTACAATGGCAAAAAAAAAAAAAAAAAAAAAAAGGAAAATACTAGGAAAGAATGCTACTTCACACAGACCCCTTTGATGGACCATTCATAAAACGAGGACCCTCTGTGACCCAAAAGGAGTGAGGAGAAGCAGAGAGTTCCTGGAGAATTTTATTAAGTATAAAGACAAATGATTATTTATATAAATATGTATTTTATGTAGCTTTATGTTTTTAATAACTTACATTAAAAATAATTAAACATTTATTTATTAACAGTGTCTTACTCTGTGGCCCAGGCTGAAGAGCAGTGGTGTGATCTCAGCTTATCATAACCTCTGACCCTGGAGTTCAAGTGATTCTCCTGTCTCAGCCTCCCAAGTAGCTAAGATGACAGGCATGCATTAAGAGATGGGGTTTCACCTAATTTTTGTATTTTTAGTAGAGATGGGGTTTTGTCATGTTGGTCAGGCTGGTCTTGAACTCCTGGACTCAAGTGATCCACCTGCCTCAGCCTCCCAAAGTGCTGGAATAATAGGCATGTACCAGGCCTAAAGATATATTTTTAAATAGTTTAGAATGTTATTCAAGGTAAGATGGAGTAAGAGAGTGTGTGATGAAAAGTGAATTTTATAGAGAAGGTGGTCCTAGGTCAGCCCCTTATCTTAGGCAGTGCACAGAACTCCTCTGAGGTGTAGAGATTTTTGTTATTGCTGTTAAACTATTAATAGCATTTAGCACATACTTTAAGGACTGTTATGAGAATTACATGAGATAATGTATATAAACCTCAGTACCTGTCATAGAATAAGTATTTAATGTTTGTTAGTTGTTATCATTTCTATAGTAGTATAAGAAATTAAATAAATGTTTGCCCTACTGCCTTCACACTTCTAAGCCTGCCCCCAAATCACTTTAAAATGAATTATAGCTTTTGGCTCAGACTGCATTAGAAAGGCCATTTTAAATTTAGACTCAATTTTCTACAGAGAAAAAAAATGGACTAAAATATTTCAGTAGATTAAATATCCAGTAATAGTAAGCAAAAACCACAGGTGTTCAGGAGGTCTTGGACAAAGAGTAGAGTGTAAGTATGCATGACTTGTCCAGGGTCCTACTCAGGAATGAGAAAGCATCTTAATATATTTTATTTATGAAGAGAAGCCCAAATAAAGATTGTGGGATCTCTTGATATTTAAATGCCTGCTCAGAGATTTTTTTTTTTTTCCTAAACCACATGAGACAAACAAATTGATGTACACATTGGGTTCTTTTAGTCTAAAATTGTGGGCTAAGTTATGATTGGAATTAGGTACATATAATCAAGCATTCAGATACAGGTAAACTGAAGATGAATTTTGCTGGTAAACAAACTGATTCCAGCCTCTGGCATTAGGACCACTTGGATTTCCTTTTCAAGCACTATAGTGTATTTACAGCTTAAAAATTAGATGGAATAGGAGCTATTAAAAACTGAAGACATTGAAGGAAATAGTAACAATGTTTTCCGTATGTAAACCCAAGTTGAAAATACAGCTGGCAACTCTCTGCTTAGTGCAAAGTATTTTATGCTTAACACACATGTTATCATGATTGCCACTACTTTAATTCCCACATCTCCTTGGCAAAATAATTGAATAGTGAAGAGAATAAATGTCTCTCACAGCATGTGAGGGAAAAACCAGGATGGTACAGATCACATTTGGCCAAAGAAATGCTTTCTTATTTCTCTCCTAGAACTGTGTGTCTGAATGCTATGATGGGTTGTCCAAAGTGTTTTGTCAGGTGGTTCTTCTCCCTGGATACCTGATTTCTATTTTAGAGGCATGTCTCTTCCCTGGAAACAATTTTCCTTTTAAAGTTATAAAACACCCATTAAAATGAATAACTTAACAATTGCCATCAGAGAATAAATTCTAAACAAACATAGTCTGCAGTATTCTTAAGAGAAAAACAAAAGGCCTGTGCACTTACTTTGCATGGATAAAATTTCCAATTAACCTTTGGCTGCTGCAGGGAGAAAACTTTATATTAATGGGGAAAAGGAAGCAGGTGTTAGGGTGGCTTGGGAAAGAGAGTGCAACTATCCTGAAATGCTGGATTGCAGACTGCAGTAATCATTAGATTCAGGCCAATTCTGGTCTTTCTTTTTCTCTTTGATAAAAGAGCAACAAAAGTTCATGAGAATCACATCTGAGTCACATCACACAAACTGTTCTAGTCTCTATACTTATCAATTATCAACCAGCTATAATTGATGTTGTCATTTCCATTGGCAGCAGTGGCACAACAGGTAGTGAAGATGGGTGCAGAGAGAAAGATGTGGCTGAAATATTTTCTTGAACACAGACTATCTGAGGTGTTTACCTTATAAAAATGTTTTCTGTATTAAACTTTACATATAGGAAGATTTTAGCAAATTCTCTGATATATTGTTACTATAAAAAAAATGAAAGACAGTATTACGGTTACTTCTACAATTCTTATCAATATCAAATAAATTGTCTAAAGAACACTGTAGACTGTCAAATAAATACAGTCTACAGTAGTTCTAAATTCAAAGACATTTTAATTCTAAATGGAGAACATAAACATAGGATATAAGCCAATGAGAACAGATAAAAATAATTTTATAAATAGAATGCCATTGTAGCATTTGACTACACTCTTGATCACTTTCATTATCATAAAATTTGAGCACTTACTCTTTCTTGAATGCCAACTCTAGATTTAACTGTGTTAGGTGCTTTACATATGAAATTTCATTGAATCACTGCAGTATAACTAAGCCTGGTGTTATCATAATCCTCATTGTAGAGCTAAAAAAGTAACTGAGCTCACATGAACTTCAGTAAGTTTACCCAAGTCCCCAGCAGTTGATGTTTAAGCATATGATGGTAGATGTCTGTATCTCTGGTAGATATGATTAGTAGACAGTTTGGCATTTGTGAACCACTGGACCTCCCGATACACTTTCTAAATTTGTTTGAGCATACTTAAACTTGCTGTCCACTGTTTAGTCTTTGCCAGAAAAGATGGAGGTAGAGTGACAGAGGGTGGGAGAGAAAGAGTAGATCGCTTGGAAGTTTGGTCCCATGGATTGAGGTTGACCGCACAGCAGTCTAGACCACCACTAGGGGGCAGGCTGATGCTAATTCATATTTCCATCATTTTTGGCCTAATCATAATGCACAGAACCCAAAGCAGCACCTTCGTTCCCCACTACCCAAAAAGGGCACAGTTGTTTCTTTTTCAAAATGACTAAATAAATGCAGGTTTCAAGGTAAGCGAATATGTACTTATTAGGGCAGGGATGAAAGAATGTGAATGTAAAATGTTGCAGCCACTTTGGAAAGAAGTTGGACCATTTCTTAGAAAGTTCAACCCAAACTTAACAAACTTAATCAGACATTCTCAACCCAGCAATCGGACTTTTAGATACCTATTCTAGAACAATGGAAACCTATGCTTATAAAAGGTTTTCATGTAAATATTCATAGCAATATCATTCATGAATGATGGTTAAAAAAAAAAAAAAAAAAAAAAAAAGTAGAAGTTGGCCGGGTGCTGTGGCTCAAGCCTGTAATCCCAGCACTTTGGGAGGCCGAGGCGGGTGGATCTCGAGGTCAAGAGATCGAGATCATCCTGGTCAACATGGTGAAACCCCGTCTCTACTAAAAATACTAAAAATTAGCTGGGCATGGTGGTGCGTGCCTGTAATCCCAGCTACTCAGGAGGCTGAGGTAGGAGAATTGCCTGAACCCAGGAGGCGGAGGTTGCGGTGAGCCGAGGTCGCGCCATTGCACTCCAGCCTGGGTAACAAGAGCGAAACTCCGTCTCAAAAAAAAAAAAAAAAAAAAAAAAAAAGTAGAAGTTATTCAGATGTCCATCAGCCGATGAATGGATATACAAAATGTGATCTATACACAAAATTGAATACAGTGCAGCAATAAAAACAGAATAAAGCACTGATATATGTTACAACCGGAGTGAACCTCTCCAACCATATACTAAGCAAAAGAACCGTCACACAAAAGAACCTACATGTTGTATGACTTCTGTGAAATGTCTAGAATAGGTAAATCTGTAGAGACATACACTGCATGTGTGTTTGCCTGTGGCAGAGTGTAAGAATAGGGATTAACAGTAAATGGGCATATGGAATATGGAGCAATAAAAATGTTTTAATACTGTATTGTGGTTATGAATGTACACTCTGTAATTTGAATTGTATACTTTGAACAGATGAATTTTATAATATGTAGATTATGCTTCAATGACTCCGTTTTTTTAAAAAAAAATCTTTAAAATGAAATTAAGGATGGAGCACATCAGGTGTGAGATGGGACATTCACTCAACTTGTTTCCCTCCTAAAAACATCTCACCCCTCAGTCCACATGCTGCTGCGGCAACTTCCTTCCCTTCTAGTCCTAACTTCTTTTATAACATTTTGCCTCTGCTTCTTGTCTCTTTATCCTCATCTCATATTCAACCCTCAACCCACTGCAATCTGGCTTCAGCCCACATAATTCTACCAAAATTGTTCTTGCCAACTTTGTGATGACCTCCTTTTTGTTGCATTCAGTGGGTGTTTTTAGCTATTTTTCTTTACTTTCTCTCTCAGCACTTCGACCCTGTTCACCACTTTGTACCCACAATTTTCTCATAGAATCTGTCATGTTTTATTCTCCTGGTTTTCCTTCAATACCTCTGGTTACTTCTTTACAGTCTTCTTCCTGGGTTCCTCTTTCTTTGTCCATCACTTATGTTCTGATACGACTCAGGATACTATGCAAGATCCTCTTCTCTTCATGCTTCAGAATGGGGTCAGAATATCGTCTTCATCAGAACCATTGGGTGGGGCTCTACTTTTCAACAAGGCAGATTTGGGAACTACTTTCTATATCTATGCAATAAGACACTCTTGAGTTGGTACCCAGGATTTTAAATTTTATTAGGTTTACCGGGTAATTAATCTGACCCCAAAGTTTGAGAATCATTTATTTATATATCATCCCTGAGTAATATTATCTACTCCCATGTTTAATTACCATCTGCTTGCTGATAATCTCAAAATTTATATATCTAGCTCAGAATTTGTTCTTGAAAAGGACTTTGTTCATAATCCATAGGCACAAAGTTCTGCTAACCATCTCACTTGGAGTCTTACAAAAATAAAACCTTACTATGCCACCAAATGATCTCATTAGGTTTGCTTGCCAATTTCTTTTATGTTTCCTAGTTCTGTTGAGGAATCTGCCACCACTGTCACCAATCTCACAGATCTAGTTAGCTTCTTTAACCCTTGATCCTCACCTTCTGTTATATCCAATCTGAAGCCCTGTTAATTTAATCTTCTAAAAATATGATGATTCCAGCTACTTGTCTCCATTCCCATTTAACAGTATTCTAGTTGAGGCCAATAGCATCTCTCTTACCTGGAACTATACTATAACTTGCTCCAAATGAGTTTCTCAGCCTCTATCTTTGCTGGTCTCATTTGTCTATGATCTTTTACTCGTACTGAAATTATTTTTCTGAAATGTGAACCTAACCAGGCTGCTTTCTTATTTAAAACATTTCTGTAGAATTCCAATCTTCTTAGGAGAAAGGTCAAATTCTTTAACTTGATAAAAAGGGACTTCCATGATGCAACAACCCCAGCTTACCAGCTTACCACTCCAGACTTATTATTCTTGATCCCTGTTTCATCTTTTCAAGAATTCTAACTTCTAGTTTCACTGAACTTCTCTTACTTCTTCAAAGAACGTCAAATCTTTCATTGCCTCTATACATTTGTAAATAATGTTCACTGAGATGAAGCATTCTACTCCATCTCTTTAGCTGATTTTTACTGATTTGTCAGGTATTACCTTCCACGTTACCTTCCCTGGAAACTCTCTGACACTCTAAGTTCAAATAAGAAGATTCTGCAATATGCAATTATAATACACTATGTTCACCCCAGCATAGAACTATTACACTGCATGTTAAGTTTTGAGTTTTAATAGTTTGCTGAACTCTTCTTCCATAGGCTTAATGGGGATTGGAACCAAGTTACCAGAACATGGTATATATGCCTATTGAATTATTCAACAGGGGAATGATTTATTTTTGTAGATCACAGTCTAAAAAAGTGTTACAGTCACATATGTTTAACTTCCACATAATTGAAATTATAATAAAGACTAGAAAATTATGTTCTAGGTTTTTGGATGACATGATGGGTATCATTTTAACACTCTATTTGAATGTTTAAGATGGAATAAGTACAAATGTATCAACATTTGGGTGGAAAGTATTAGTGTTAGCACCCTCAGAACTAACTCAGTATAAACCACACTAAAGTATATTAAAAAATATTTTCACTTATCTGAATACAGAAAATTTTGCTATAAATTTTATTTTATTAGCACCACAAATTGAATAGCGTTCGTATTTAATTAGACATGAAAAAGTCTTGTTCAAATTCTATTTTTCTGTTTATTTACCTTCTGAATGAATGACATTTAAAAAGTTAGAATGGAGATTTCCTCATTTAAAACACATTTACCTCCTCAGAAACCTGTTTTTGACTCTGTATATTTTGAGGTGACCTCTTCATTTGTAGTTTCAAGGTGCTTCACTTATTTTTGCATGTGAGCTTTTAAAATGGAACCAAACTCATTTGAGCCTTTGTATTGACTCCAGAAAGGAGTTTCTTCTAGGAAATTTCATTAGAACTTTCATTTGGAATCTTGGTCTTAATACACGTAAAATTAAATATGCAAAACTTAGGAGCCTGTTCTCACCCCTCCTTCAGGGTCATTGTGATGGCAAGTTCAGCTCTGGACAGCTCCCTTATATACTGACCATTGTATTAAGTTGTCCTCACAATGCTAATAAAGATATACTTGACATTAGGTACCTTATAAAGGAAAGAGGTTTAATGGACTCACAATTTCACATGGCTTAGGAGGCGTCACAGTCGTGGTGGAATGCAGAGGAGAAACAAAGGCACATCTTACATGGCAGCAGGCAAGAGAGAGTTTGCGCAGGGGAACTCCCATTTACAAAACCATCAGATCTTGTGAGACCTATTCGCTTGAAACAGTAGCAGGGAAACCACTCCCATGGTTCAATTATCTCCACCTGGTCCTGCCCTTGACATGTGGGAATTATTACAACTCAAGGTGATATTGGGTGGGAAAACCATATCAACCACATTGTAGGCATTCATTATGACCAGGATTAAATACATTTCAAGGTGTTGTTGCATTGCTACATCATGACAAATCAGAGCTGCACAACTTTAAAACACATTGATACACCAACTTGGATATAAAAATTGAAGATGTGGCTGCAAAAATGATTTTTGCCCTTCTATGATGGAGTCTGGAAGACCAGTTCCTCTGCTTACTAGTTATGTGATCTTAAAGCAAGAAAGATAATCTCTGAGCTTCAATCCTCTCTTCCTTAAAATAATGATGACATTAATTGCATTAGTTGACTATAACTACCACAAATTAATATGTAACTACTGAACTCATGTTTCGTTGGGCTAGAAAGTTGAGCTAAGCTCAATTGGGTGGTATTTTAATTTTGATTAAACTTCCTCAAGTGTCTAAAACCAGCCACAGGTCAGCAAGGTGGCTCTACTTTGGCAGGATGACTGGGTGTTAGTTGGATCATGACTAGGCCACACCCATCCACTAAATTCACCCATGCTTATTTATGGGTAAGTCTGCATAGGTTGGTATTTGTATGACCAAGATTCTGCATCATGGTGGCCAACATTCAGAACAACTGTCACCTCCTCATATAATCCCTGATCATTCTAGCTGTAGTAACTCTGGGACACTCCCATTCCTTTTATATCCCATTACCCTGTTATATCATCTTCACAGCACCATTTCCCTTTTTGAATTATATGTTTATTTTTTGTTTCTTAGTTCATAATCTTTTCCCACTCCCCATTGTATATAAGCTCTTCAAGGATGAGGTCTGTTCTATCTTGTTCATTGCTCTATCTTTATCGTAAAGAACTGTGATAAACCCATACAGCACTAAGTAATAGACACATATGAGGTGCTTCAGAAACATCTGTTGCCTATTAACAAGTAATTCTTCCTCCAGACATAACCAATGTCAAATGAGAATTTCTGACGGGTACAATGGTTCATATTCACCACCATGGGTTTGTGTAATGCCATTATGCCAAAATTTCTCTTATAGACATAGAGAGTACGATGGTTTGTGTAATGACATTATTAAATGTTGCTGAGTGTGATAATACCTGTCTCACAGGGTTATTGTAAATATCACATGAGATAATGTATATAAAAGGTACTTTGTCAGAAAAAAACATAAATATTATTTATCATCATTATTCTGATTTCATAGATGAGGAACTTGGAGCTCCAGTGGCCATATAACTACCCAAGTTCACAGATATAAGTTCTTCAATCTCTGCAGAGCATCACTAAAATGATCTTATATAGGTTTTTTGTTTGTTTGTTTTTGTTTTTTTGGTTGGAACATCCCTTGCTAAAAGATTATGAGGATCACAAGGAATGTCCTAAAAGTTAGGAATCAAAGAAAAACATTTTCCCATTGACATGAAACTCTGTCTCTACTAAAAATACCAAAATTAGCCAGGCACTTTGGCATGCACCTGTAATTCCAGCTACTCAGGAGATGGGGCAGGAGAATTGCTTGAACTCAGGAGATGGACTTTGCAGTGAGCTAAGATGGCACCACTGCACTCCAGCATGGGTGACAGAGTCAGACTCTGTCTAAAAAAAAAAAAAAAAAAAAAATTAAAAAAAAGAGAAATTTCATGAACATCTGTAAAACAGCCAAAGGAAAAAAAAAAATACCAGAATGAGAAATTCAAAGCAAAATTTGGCTCACTGGCTCAGATGGTATGAAAATCAACCACTTGCGATGCTTAATGGGAAGCTATAGAGAAGTTAATAGGTTTGTGAACAAATGTCCCAAGGTTTCAGCTCGAGGTATGATTTCCCAATTCAAGCAATTTTCTACCCTGAGGGTAATAGTTTTTACTCAGATTTTGTCCAAAGAAACTATCACTATTTCATATTTTTCTTCCTTTTCCTATTTTCCTAATAAAAGTGTTCAGTATTCTTTGGTGGAATTCTTCCCTACTGTTTGATGTCATGACACTTTCTTGTCATTTGGAGCCTCTGGTGCTAACCAGAGCAGTGTATGATAAATACTAGAAGGTGCATTAGTTAATTAGGTTATATCTTATATTCTTATATAATTCACACAATTGGCTACTTAACAAAACTCAGCTTCAAAGTTGTGTGATTTTATTTGTGGTATTTTTAAGTAGTGTTTTATTTTTAAATTTGATATATGCTCGTTAAGAACACACCGTTGGGGGGAAATGGGGGAGGGGCGGGGGGTGTGGGGAGGTGGGAAGAGATAGCATGGGGAGAAATGACAGATACAGGTGAGGGGATGGAAGGCAGCAAAGCACACTGCCATGTGTGTACCTATGCAACAATCTTGCATGTTCATCACATGTACCCCAAAACCTAAAATGCAATAAAAAAAAAAGAACACATACTAGCAATTAGTCACATGTCACTATAACTGAAAACAAAAATCATTTGGAATAACATCAGACAAACCTGATGACCAGAAATATTAATCAGGTGTGGAGTTCTTCTCAGCTACTTAACAACTGGGGTGATAACTTTGGGTCTCCTCACCCTGGTCCACTCTTTTCCCAAACATTCAAACATTCACTTGATCATCTTTGTTTGCTCTGAAACTCTCTGATACAATACTATTATATTGTTTTGCAAGCAGTAATACAATTTGGAAAATGAAAATGAGAAAGTTGTAATTTTCTTAGAGCAGAATGACATTTCAGCTCAAAGCAGCAGCATCATTTTCTTAGAAACAACTCAGGTCCAGAGAAATACTGTGACTTGCCTAAGGTTGCACAGACCTAGAATCCATGATCCCAACCAAATATCTTCTATGTTAGTCTTATTTCCACTGTACTGATTCTTTGTTTCTATTTTCTAGTTCATTTATTTGTCCAGTGTGATTCACTAATAACTACAGCAAGGTTAATCATAATAATGTTAGTGAATTATTCTAGACACTTATGAAGCACCTACAATGTGAAACCTCTGTAAAGAATTTTTTAAAAAGTAATCCTGTTTTATTCTTACAACAACAAAGATGAAAATCATAGGTATTACCTACATTTTAAAGAAAAAAAAAATTATACAGATGTATCATTTAAGTTTCTGTAGTTAGAAAATGAAGGACCTGGGATAGGAATCTCACATGTATGCTTCAAGAACTTGAAAACCTGTTTGTTTTTTTTTTGTTGTTACCTACTCATGACATAGTAAACCTTTTTCTCTGGCTTGGATTCATGGTTTGGGTTTCTATATTTAGTGTATTTTCTCAGAATTTAGCTAGAGGAGCAGACTATAAAAATGACCCCTATTCTTTACTCCTTCCTTAGCTCTCTGTAATGAAAAATTTCAGTTTTTTCCAACAAGGAGTGAGATCTCTTTGTTCAATGTTTTCTATTTTGATTTGTTTTGTTTTTAAGATGGAGTCTCACTCTTGTTGCCCAGGCTGGAATGCAGTGGCCCTATCTCAGCTCACTACAACCTCCGCCTCCCATGTTCAAACAATTCTCCTGCCTCAGCCTCTGGAGAAGCTGGGATTAAAGGTGACTGCCACCACACCAGGCTAATTCTTTGAATTTTTAGTAGAGACGGGGTTTCCCCATGTTGGCCAGGTTGGTCTTGAACTCCTAACCTCAGGTGATCCACCTGCCTCGGTATCTCGAAGTGCTAGGATTATAGGCATGAGCCACGATGACTGCTGCATTTGGACTACTTTTGTGAATTGCATGGCCAATATAATGCAACCAAGGCTAGTTAGCATGTAATGAACAAAGAGACAACCTGCAGAATGGAAAAAAATATTTGCAAACTATTCAACTGACAAGGGGTCAATAGCCAGAATATATAAGAAATTCAAACAATTTAATATTTTTTTAAAAGTCAACAAATAATCTAATTTAAAATGCACTAAAGATCTCAATAGACATTTCTCAAAAGAAGACATACAAATGGCCAACATCAATAATCATCTAAAAACTGCTATTCAAAACTACAATGAAATATCATATCACCCCAGTGAAAATGTCTTTTGTGAAAAAGACAAAAAATAATGGATTCCAGTAAGGATGCAGAGAAAGGGGAAAGCCTGTACACTGCTGATGAAAATATAACTTAGTACAACCACTATGGAAAACAGTATAGAGGTTTCTCAAAAAGCTAAAAATAAAACTACCATATGGTCCCAAATAAAGGAGATACATAATCAAAAGAAAGGAAACTCAGTACATCAAATAAATATCAGCACTCCCATGTTTACTGCAGCACTAGTCACAACAGTGAAGATTTGGAATCAACATAACTGTTCATCGGTGGATGAACGGATAAAGAAAATGTGGTCTATATACACAATGGAATAGTATTAAGCCATAAAAAATAAAATCCTGTCATTTACAACATGGATGAAACTGGAGGACATTATGTTAAGCGAAATAAGCAATGCAAAGAAAGACAAGTATTTCATGTCCTCATTTATTTATGCAAACTAAAAAAAATTATCTCATGAACATAGAGGGCAGAATGATGGTTCCCTCATAAAATTAGGATTACCCCATAATCTTTCTGTTAACCTACTTTTTCAACTTACCAACATATTTAGACTTAAAAAATCAATAGATGTAGACTCTCTTTATGGTATTAATAGTTATGAAATACTAATTTAAGGGATTTTAGCATAACACATTTAACTAAGTAGTTTTCCTTGATACTTATGTGGTTACCTAGTGCTCACTACTTTAAGCATCATGGCAATAAACATCCTTGTACAGTTATCTCTTTCTCAGATCATTTCCTAAAAAAGATGGTGAATGGTTAGTCAAGGGATATATATACTGAAATCAGTGATATATATTACAAGATTATAATCTGGAAATGAAATATCAATTAATATCTGTATCAACATTGCTCTCTTGAAAAGTCTGTGAGGGCAGAAGACTGAAAATATGTTGAAGGAAAAAAATGTGATAAATACCAGCCCAAGAATTAAAGAAGAAAAGAGATTCTGCTTAGGTAGGGTTCATGACAATCTTAGTAATTCACATAGAAACTCAATCTGGTTTAATATGCATGTTTTTTTAGGTCACCATTGTAACAGGCCTTTCTTGCATTGCTATAAAGAAACTAGAGGACACTGAGTAATTTATAAGTAAAGAAGTTTAATTGGCTCACAGTTTTGCAGGGTGTATAGGAAGCATACAGCATCTGCTTCTGGGGAGACTTTAGCAGGCTTCCAAAAATGGCATAATGCAAATGGGGAGCAGCTCATCACATGGCAAGAATGGGAGCCAGAGTGAGACAGAGTGGCAAGGGCAGAGACACATACTTTTAAACAAACAGATCTCATGAGAACTCATCATCATGAGAACAGCACCAAGGGGATGGTGCTAAACCATTCACAAGAAATCCGCCTCTGTGATCCAATCACCTCCCACCAGGTTCCATCTCCAACACTGGGATTTACAACACAACATGAGATTTGAACAGAGACAAAAATACGAACTATATCAACCACATAGATAGGTCTGTTTTCCTGTATACATTGAATATAGTATAATGATAATTTCCCATTCATCCATATCGGAAATTGTCAAATGATCATCTTTTACCTTTGCATATTTTTCTATTGAATTATCTTAACTGTTCATTATTGCTTGTAAAAGTGCTTTAAATGTTAAAGATATCCCCTATTGTCACATATATTGTCAGAGAGATTACAACATATACAAGTTTTTAACAATACCTCAAAGCCAATTTTAATTGTACATATATATATACATATATATATATTCTATCTTCTTGTATCCTCTGAATTTATTACAGCTATTACTGTATATTCTAAATTGCTTGGGTTTTATCATTTTTGATCAAATACTAATTGTGTAGAGGACACTGAGGCCAAAGTAGTAGAAGCTTGGCTATGTTTTTCAAACGTTTTCGAGTAAATTCCTCAGACAAATACACCAAGACAATGTTGTGTCTCCGGGAAAAACAATTATGGCTAAGAACAATTAAGTCCACTGGGAGAAAGACAGCTCATTGCATAAGCTTTATTCTCCAGTGGGTCAGTGTTATCTTGGCATACAAAGGATGACACATCATTAATGAAAACCAGGAGAGAAAATGTTTTTAAGGCTATCAAGTTCCCAAAAGTCAAAGGTCAAACTAAAACATGTCAGAAGCTGTCAAAAACATGTTATTTCCATGATCATAAACGTGTTTATGAACAGCAAGGCTAATCACATGGAAAAATTACAAGAACAAATTCAAAGTTTTTAACGTAAAAGGACTCTGGAACTTTTTAAAAGAAACCCTTCTTTAAAAAGAAACCTGCATGTTGAATTCTGTCACTCTTCTCATTTAAGAAGCATTAAGTTTTCTAAAAAACCATGATAATAAGGATTATATCTGTTATCTGTGGCAAGTTTATGTATAAACGTTGTATACCAGCAAATCTGAATACATCTGCTATTAAAAGCACAAGTGTGCCCCCTTCTGAATAAATGAAATATTGAGTCCTATATTTACACAAAATTACCAACTCCCTTCATTCTGGACCATTAGTATTTGGGCAAATACTGATGGAGAATTTCAAGAGCACTATTTTCTAGAAACATTTATGATTGGCAAAATTCTAAAAGAATATTTAGATGAAATCTGCTATGTCTTTTCATATGTGTTTGTTTCCACAGCTGGAATCCTCTAAAATAAGTCACCAGGAAAAAAATTCTGATCTTATTCTAGACAAAGAATGAAAAGCCAGGAAGTTACATAACCCAAAGTAGAGTGGAAAGAGTTGGGTAGAGAGTTGGCAACTGTTTTGGAAACTGAAATAGTGTTAAAGATGTCAGGAAAATGTGAAGTGACATTCCACTAAGACAGTTCAAAGATGTTTTGAAAAACAGTAGCTATGTAAGCTATGTACCTTGTGTTGACTTAAGTTTGACTTTGTTCACTTAGTTCTATAGCTGAAACAAGTCCCAGAAGGATTAAGTAGGTTTTCGGAAATTACTTAATGACTAAGCCATATTTTTCTACCTTCAGTCAAGTGCTCTACCTACAAGAAAAAATGGTGATCCAAATGAGCTATTCTGGTATATTAACACATATTTAATAGATTACATCTAGAAAACGATTTCAATCCAGATTCTTCTCTTACTTCTCCTTCTGTAAATTCAGAGCCAAATCAACTTTTGACCAAAATATGGTACCAGGTTTGATATACTTATCTTGGGCAGTGTGGCACTTGACTATTTTAAAGTATCATGGAAATAAAATGTGGATGATGATGAGGAAGATGGCAATGACAATAGCAGTTGTTATGAAAATGAAAATGTACTTTGTCATAACATTATTAAAGGATGACAGTTAAATGATAGCTTAAATCGTAGTTAAATGATATCCTAAGTCATCTGATAAACAGGAATTAGTTTCTAACCAAGTTCTCCAATTTATAATCAGAGAATATTGTGCCTTGTCTTATATTTGCTTATATTTTGGCAAAAGTAATTTGTCTCATTTTAAACACAAAGGTTGACTGATTAAACCTATAGCTACTTTGCTAGTTTTACTGTGATTGATAGCTAAATCAGTTACCTTCCTTCTAAAGTTCTGTAAATTTTAATACATTAGAAAACTAAATATGTATACAAATTTTACCAGTATCTGCCTTTCTTTACTGATGTATACATTAGAAACTAATTTCATCAGTCTTTGTTTTCTGATTCACATAGAAACTCAATCTGATTTAACATGCATTTTTTTTTTTTTAGATTACCATTGGGTGAGGCCTTCCTTGCATTGCTATAAAGAAACTACAAGACACTGAGTAATTTATAAGTAAAGAAGTGAATCATTTATAATTCATTTATAATTGGCTCACAGTTTTGCAGGGTGTATAGGGAGCATAGCAGCATCTGCTTCTGGGGAGACTTTAGGAGACTTCCAATCATCACAGAATGGAAATGGGGATCAGGCTCATCACATGGTGAGAATGGAAGCCAGAGTGAGAAAGAATGGTGGGGCCAGAGCCACACACTTTTAAACAAACAGATCTCATGAGAACTCATCATCATGAGAATAGCACCAAGGGGATGGTGTTAAACCATTCATGAGAAATCCAACTCTGTGACCCAACCACCTCCCACCAGGCTTCATCTCCAATATTGGGATTTACAATACAACATGAGTTTTGAACAGGGACAAAAATATGAACTCTATCAACCATATAGACTAGGTCTGTTTTCCTGTATACACTGAATGTAGCATAATGATAATTTCCCATTCATCCATATTAGAAATTGTCAAATGACCATCTTCTACCTTTGCATATTTTTCTACTGAGTTATCTAAAATATAGATAAAAACAAAAGCAAATATTGATGAAATTTGTATAAATATTTGGGATTTTCCTCTCTTCAGCAAACCCCTTCACTTCATGGCTATTTGACTTAGATCAGATCTAGTTTTCCACATGGTATTTAAAATTCATATCTTTTAAGAATGAAGCAAATTATTATTTTCTATGTATTTCCAGAAAGCACTAACTTCTGACGTTATCAGAACTTTGGAGGAAATAAACATAAGTTTTTAACGAAGTAAATACAATCTATCACCAGTTTAAATTCTTTTCCAATACTATTCGTTCATCATTCTACAAAGATTCTACACAGAATCTTTCCAACACTATTACTCAATAAATTCTCCAGAATACTGCATTAATCTACTTAAGTGCTGAATCTTTAAATTGCTGTTCTCAATGGATAAAACTGACTGATAAAAGTACATTTATAAATATCAGTTGCCATATGGTTTACACTTTTGCTAATGATCAATCACAAGATTAAATCAATCATTGGACAAATACCATTATAAAACTGTGAAATGTTTATGCCAATTCTCTTCTTTTCTTCCCAAGTAACATCACTAACTTGTGCCAATATTTACAAACATTTAACCTGTACCTCCTTTCCTGCTATAAGATTCAAATTCACCAATCGCAGTTAGAATGGCCACCTATTACTTGGCCAATGTATTCATTTTAAAAGAACATTTACTGAATCAACATATATAAAATATCTTTTGGATTTAATTAATAGGCCTTGTATATTCATTGCCAAAAATATGTTCTCAACTAAAACATACCCTATGATCATCAATTCACAGAGTTGTTGCTGATTATTCCTAACTGTGCAACAAACCATCTTGTAGAATAAACAACCTCCATAGTTCTTATTTTGAAAAACTTTAAAACATTCAGACTAGTAATTACATTGAATGATAGCTTAATTTAAATTGTAAAAGACCTCTAGTGGATTGTTTATGTCATTTACACTGTGTGATATGTTTCACACAGAAAGAAGTTATACATACTCATGAATCAATATGTACAGTGAAGGATTAATATTCAAACAAATGCATTTTATTCTACTTTTTAAAAAATTATAGAAATTGATCCCAGCCTTCCTACTGCCACTTCTTGCAACTTACACACTTCATATGTCCACCATCTCTTTTCTTGGCCCTTGTAAGACATCATGTATTTTTCACCTAATAATGATGTAAATATAAACACTCTTAATATTTACATTTCATCAGAAGGTTTTGTTCATGTATTTGTTTTGTGAATTGCTAATGTATTATCAGCACGGCATCCAGTTGTCTTTCTTAATTGTGAATTACTTTGCATTTGTGAGCTTGTTAACTGTAATCACAAACTATCTTTATTGCCTGGGCTTAAAGAAAAGGCGGGAGATGCAGACCTGACTGATCACCATATTCCATTCCCTAGACTGTAGAGCTTGGTTCAAGAACGGACACCAACTAAAACTAGTCCAGTCTCATTAGAGTATTGCAAATTAAAACAACAATGAGATATCACTACACACTTATTAGAATGGTACAATCCCAAACACTGACAAGGACAAATGCTGGCCAGGCTGTGGAGTAACAGCAACTCATTCATTTAGATAGAAATGAAAAAAAGGTATGGCCATTTTTGGAGACAGTCTTAGAGATTCTTACAAAGCTAATCATAGTGTTACCATATGATCCAGCAATTACTCTTGTTGGTACTTCTCCAAATGATTTCAAAGCTTATGTCCACACAAACCTACACACAAGCATTTCCAGTGACTTTATTCAAAACTGCCCAAACTTGGAAGCATTCAGGTTATCCTTTGATAGGTGAATGATAAACAAACTGTGGTATATCCATGCAACAGAATAATACCCAGTGATGAAAACAAGTGAGCAAGCTCTAAAGCCACACAGAAAGGAATCTTAAGTGCATATAGCTAAGTGAAGGAAGCCAGTCTGTGAAGATTACAAATGGTATGATTCCAACTATATGACATTCAGGGAAAAGGAAAACTTGAGAGACAGTGAAAATATCACTAGTGGCCAGGAGTTTGGCAGGATAGAGGGAAACCTGAATAGGTGGAGCACAGAAATTTTAGAAGAGTATTCTGTACGATTTTGTAATGGTGAGTAAATGACATTACATATTTGTCAAAACACATACAACTCTACAACACAGAAGGTGAACTCTAATATAAGCTATGGATTTTAGTTTATAATGCTATATCAATACTAGTTCATCAGTTGTAATAAATGTACCACATCAATACAAGATGTTAATAGGGAAAACTGTGTATGAAGTATTACATATCTTTGGGAACTGTCAGTATTCACAGCTCAATTTTTTGATAAACCTAAAAGGGCTCTAAAAAATAAAGTCTGTTAATTAAAAAACAACTGGTCAAATGAATCACAGTTCCAAAAACTCCACTGGTGTTACCTGGAAAGAAAATAACAATAAAGGCTTCTTAGGGATTAGGGATTACCATATAAAGAAAGCCTACCCATAAATAAAGCCAATATTATATAAATTGAGGTGAATAACAGGAAAAGAGTGAGAAACAGAGATGGACTCTTGCATCTTCTTTTTCCTCTGAAGGTAAGCTATGCTTGAATTTGGGGCTACCTCTAGACCTTTTGGGCTACAGCTACCTCTAAGCCAATGGAACCCTTTTAGGTCATAATGAGTTGAACTCCTAAATAATCTAGTTTGATATGTACAAATAAATATTGCAGTGCTAATTTTATTTTTAAAAATTATTTAATTTCTAAGTTGATGGAAATGCAGTGCTAGATTTAATTATCAGAAACACAGCTCATTTTTAGAGTTGAGAAGGGAACATTTCCAAATTATCTTGCTAATATATCACCAGAAATTTGGTTAAAGGCAATGAAACAGATTTTATTTAAGTAGCACTGGGTATGGAAGAGGTCTAGACAGTCAATGGAATTCCCACAGTAGCTGCTGTGGAACAAACGAAGTCAACAGGTAGGGGCTGACAATGAGCAGGAAAGGCTCCCAAAGTGAACAACAACAGCTTCTCTGTTTTATTTACTGGGCATCTCTGTAAGTATTTCTTTGAACAAAGGAATATTCAGTCAATACAAAGTATAGAAGACACTATATTTGAACATGGGTAACTGCCAAGTTCAGGTCTTGCTCCATTCTAGACCTCCAAGAGAAGCATGGAGCAGGAACTGAAACACATAAACAATAACCTGGAAATTGAATTTAGTGGGCATTTATTATTACAACAGATCGATTGGCTGTGTCAGGTTAACCAGCCAACTTTCTCAGAAGAAACAATAAGCCTCTGCAGGGGTGGAAAGAGCTTAGCAGAATTGGGAGATCCATTCTGATGTCTTAATACAGTAGAAAAAGGGAGATGACATCTTCACAGAAGTGGATGGGAGCATGGACAGAGTGACACTGATCTCAACGTGTACCTTACAGATGCTGTTTTTATAAAGAATCTATTAAGATGGTCTTTCCAAATTGCTGCTTCTGTGTAACACCTTATATTCCGTAACACTTCCTGGAATGAAGGAATGAATGAATGGTGCCCCCTAGAGTTGTTCAATCCAGTGACCTTGCTGCTGTCACACTAGCATGAGTACTTCAGTCTCCGTATTACCAGCTGTTTCAGGTGGGCATTTATGTCTCACTGCCATAATGTTAAAATGACTTCCTGTCAAAGTCATGCTTACAATCATCTTGGGTCCCCTCGGAATCCCAGATTATCTTCCAATCTAGTTTCAAGTCCTTATTTCCCACCCCAGATTTTCTCAAGACAACTTCTAAAAAGTTCAATTTAATTTAATTTTATATTAAGTTTCATGTCTGATCACCAAAACCCTTGCTTTTGGACAAACAAACATTTATGTGTATACTGAAAGACCTGCATACAGCTATGGTAATGTAATAATGATGATGACAAACATTTTAACAATGATTATTTATTGTTGTACCACACCGTACTTCTTCAACATTTTGAAATACATCATCCCATTCTAGGAGCTTCTAACTTCTAAATAAAATGTTGACTGACTTTTCTAAGATGTCCAGAGGATTCCTCCTCCAAATAACTGTCTATTTATCAGGTACAATTGGCAATTCTGCCAACTGGAATTCCTGCTGCTAATGTGGTTTCCCATATTGCGGTGTAGGAAGTATTCGTGACATCAGCTTCTGAACCAGCCATGGAAATAGCAGATCTCACACACACCTACTCTCCGCAAATCATCATGGACAGTTTTCCTCTTTCATGTTTGTAAAAGGGGGAGCAGATGATTTGTGTTGCTTGAGGGGGTGGAGATAAAAATTCTCCAGCTATTTCTTGCACATCACAGCCTCGGAAAAGATTTCAAGATCTGAGGTAGAAATGAATAATTTTGGACTCAGCTCTTGCCTCTACTGCTCTCTCAAGAAGGGTGCATAATAATGTTTTTTTTTTTTTTTTTTCTTTTCATCTCAGAGTGCTGGCAAATGTGTCAGGGAATGAGGATTAATTCATTTCTGAAAAACTCTTTTTAGTCATAAAAAAATGGAAAGCAATTTTTATGAGCATTCTGAATGATTTTTTTTATGTCAATAGTATTGAAGATGAAAAATATGGCAAATTAAAGCTCTACTTCCTTTTCAATTAGTTATGTTTAAAGGCCAATGTAGTTTTTAGAGCAGCATCTATACTGTGAAAAATGTACATCCTTCAAAGAATAGTTTGATAGATTATGTAATTCTGTAACAGAATTTCTTTTTTTAATCATTACTTTTATGTGATCATGAACATGCTTCTTCACCATTACGCCTAAAAAATTATCCATATCATAGCTCATTTTTCATCTGTAAGATTTTTGGCTTTTGAAGTACTTATTTGAAAGCTAAATAAGGTCTCACTGAAGCCTCAAAAGAGACAGTTCTGCCTGTTAACATCTACACATAAACTTCATGACAACATATCTTCAAAGACATTTTTTATGTACAGACACAAATATTTTTACTGTTAGGTGGAAACAATGTCATGTTATATTTATAGGAAAATACCTAGACATGGTCAGATATCTCTGTTGCAATTAAATGAGACATAAGATGGTCACTTTATGGAAGAGAGATGTGGTCGGGACAATGTCAAACACATCAGAACCAATCAGGGGCAGCAAGAGGGATATTTTTTTAAAGACTATTTTTTAGGCCAATTTCAGGTTCACAGCAGAATTGAGAGAACGGTACAGAGATTTCCCATATATCCTCTGCCAGTATACATTAATTCTTCCCCACTATCAACATCCCCCACACCCCCAGAGCAGTGCCTTTGCTACGGTTAATAAACTTACAATGATAACATCATTATCACCACAGTCCATAGATTATATTAGGGTTCACTCTTAGTGTTTGTTGTACATTCTACGGGTTTGGACCAATGTATAATGATACAAATTCACCATTGTAGTATGATGCAGAGTAGTTTCATTGCCCTAAAAATCCTCAGTGCTCTACTTATTCATCCCTTCCTCCCCTCAACCCTTGGCAACCACTGATCTTCATGCCATCTCCACAAATTTGCTGGTTATTTCTTTTGACCAGCTAAAGTTGGTTCACCACGTGAAGGGTAAAGGCAGCTAGCTTCCAGTGGACTTGACTCACCAGTTTTCAAATGATAAAATTCTAACTATATTTTTGCTTGAGAGAAGTTTTAAAATATATATTCAGATGTTATACATAAAGTGAGAGTATTTTGATATATTTAGGTTGCTATTTTAAATTTGCATGGTTTCATTTATAAGAATGTGGCTGTACTGGTGCCCAACACATGGAAGATTCTCTCACATGATAAATCTGACCTTTTGCTATAGCTGTCCTCATTCATCTTCTGTGACACTCATCTCTTTGCCCACTTTATGAAGGAGAAGACTTGTTTATACTAAAATAAGTTATCTATGTTGTCCCTGCCCTCTACTAAGTCATATTTAACTTATCCGTTTGGCATTGGGTCTACCATGTGAGACCCAAACAGAACAGATTCCAAATTTTATTCTTGTCCTTCTAAACAGAGAAGATAGAAGAGCATTCCATCTATAAGAGGAACTCTTTATAGTTCCTATTTCATACTGCTGTATCAAAGAATGACTTTAGTTCTATGCATTCAGAATGCATCTAAAACAGGCATAAAATTCATGTAATTGTACATTTAAAAATAACTACAAGAGTATAATGGATTGTTTGTAATACAAAGGATAAATACTTGAGGTGATGGATACCCCATTTACCCTGATGTGATTATTACGAACTGTATATCTTTATTGAAATATTCCATATGCCCTATTAATATATACACTTACTATGTACTCACAAAAATAATTAAAAATAAATAAATAAAACAGGTGTAAAGAAAGATTGAACACTAAGATATTTGCTTTGACATTTTGTTTGTTTGTTTTTTGTTTCTTCCAGAGATAGATAGGGCATTGCTCTGACACCTAGGCTGGAGTGCAGTGGTGCAATCATAGCTTACTGAAGGCTTGAACCCTGGGCTCAAGCAATCCTTGAACCCTGGCCTCAGCCTCCCAAGTTCTTTGAAATATTTTTGAGCTAGCAAGAATGAATTTTGGAGTTTACATAATCTGGGACTATGTGCATGAGCCACCATGCCCAGCTAATATTTTTAGAGACAGGGTTTCCAACTCCTAGCTTCAAGTAATCCTCCTACCTTGGCCTCCTGGGTCCATGGAGTATTTTTGAGCTAGTGACAAAGTACTTTGGAGATTACATAACCTAGTCCATTCTGTTTTATAATGGAAGAAACTTAGGCCCAAGGGAGTAAACCTAATTGTCTCTCCAAATTTCTAATCACGTAAGCTACTGAATCCTTAATTCCACATGGTTCACAACACGTGTATAATTTTGCCTGTTTCTTAACTTATCATCCCTATATGAGATTCAATGGGAGTTGCAGTACACAAATTCTTTTGGCCAAGATCTTCCCATCTGGAATAAAATCACCTGGGTTTGTAACTTAGCTCTGCTACTTACCAGCCAGATGGGTTAGTTAACCTTATCATGTATCTTTTTCCATATCCTCAAAATGGAAAGTATAGTACCAACCTCTTAGGGATATACGTTGAAATGCAGAGCAGAGAGACTGTTTAATAAATTTTAGCCACAGTGATTAATATTAGCATTATCCAGCCAATCTATTTCTAAATAAATAGTCCATTGTAGAATTTTCATCAGATCTTTTCTGTCTTGTACGCAAACTACTGGTCTTCATTTCTTTCCTTTAGTTCGCTGGAACAAAAAACATAATCTGAAAAAATATTATAACATATGCCTAAATTGCATGGTCCTAAGCAATATATCTCCTAAGGGTTGTGTATGAGAATGCAGTTATATACCATTCAAAAAAATCCATGAAAGGAAATTAAGTATCTAATATAATAAAGGAAATATACCCAAAAGTAAATGATCAGAATATTTCTCTCTTGACTTGATACTGATTTTTGTCAAATGGTTTATGAGTTCTGACTTCTGGCAAATTTTGGTATTGATGACTATGACAGTCACTCTCCGATGGAACTACTATAGAAACACTACTACAAGAAGTGACAAAGCCATTGTTTATTTTTCTAAAAAGTAGAGTTTTAGAACCCTCTAGGGAAACTATTTTCAGTGAAAAGTAATATGAAAACTTTAAGCACGGATCCAATCAATAAAATGCATCTCTGCAAAAGTAATAAACTAAATGTGAAATTGTTAATCAATTCATATCTGCAAATGGAAATGAGAATAATTATCAATCTGTATTCTCCATGTGTTACAAAATCTCTTTGGGTCACAAGAAAGTAAATTTAGTTGGCATAATGTTACATTTCCCATACTTTGCACCATGTCTCAAATCATAGCATATTATTATTTGTATGTAATATATACAAGACAACACAAATACATGTCAAAGCAAGTAAAGCTGCTTGGAGTTTTGTGTTTGTGTTCATTTAATTAGGCATTCACATACAAAAGCTTTCTATGATTGTGTACCAAATTATTAGTATCAACTCTCTTTAAATGTGAATAATATTTTTGTTAAGCAATTCACTTATTTTCATTGCTCACAGACATTCTAGAATAGAGTTTTAAAGCACAGGGCTCAGGTTCTGGCTCTAGGTTTTACTGGAATCCAACTACTTTCTAGATCTAAACCTTAGTTTTCTTAAATTTAAAGTGACGGCAAAAATAATATATATGTGGCAAAATTGTGAGCATAGATGCCTGAAATATAAGCACATACAATGTGTATGTGTGAGTGTGTGTGTGTATGTGTTTGTGTGTTTTAAGTCTGCGTCTGTGTCTATGTATATTACATACATGCATGCCTTTCATTTCTGTTTCTGTTTTTTTTAGGTAACGCTGAAATTGTATTTGTTTAGCAAAAGTCAATTATTTGTAACATTAGTCCAAATCAGCTCTTTTTTCTTGGTTTCCATTTTCCTTGGCCTTTCAGATTTTTAGTGTTTTTTTTTTTTTTTTTTTTTTTTTTCTCTCTACAGTAGGCATTTAGTAAGTATGTATTGCAATGATTTTGACTTCTTTCTTATTTAGGGGTATCTAAATCTTCCCTTCCTCTCCCCTGGAGACCTTATTTATTTATTTTTTACTTTTACACCTGACAGTCCTGATTCCTCTTCATTTAGATCTGGTAATCTCTCTCCTTTTCTAGCTCAGTGAAATTCTACTGATGTAATGCAGGGTTTTCTGGCTTCTGCACTACTGATAGTTGATGCTGGATACTTCCTGGTTGTTGGGGCTTTGTTGGGCATTGCAAATGTTTAGCAGCATCCTTGGCCTCTACCCACTAGATGCCAGTAGCACGCCCTACCCCCTGGTAACAACCAGCAATGTCTCCAGACATTGTTAAGGAAATATCCCCTGAAAAAATTGCCTCTGGTTGAGAACCACTACTCCAACATATTGGTTGGCATTTCTAACTTTAGAGTTAGAAAGGTACATGTTTAAGTCTCGATTTAGTCCTATCACCTGATTTTGAAAATAGTAGGCATTTAATAATAACTTTTTAAATAAAGGGTGAAAATTATGATAACCACTTAACCTTTCCAATCATTAGTTTCCTGATCTGTGATATAGGAATATCAAAACACTTATTTTTGGAAAGTTGCTTTAATGGCCTCAAGTGGGATTTAGTGAGACCTTGTATTTCAGCTGCTGTCTCATTTGGGTATCTGAAGTGGACATGAAAATGGGATTAAACTTATAAGTGTTTAACTAAGGGAAATGTCTATATGAAAGACAATGGAAGGAACCTAGGAAAATCTAGAAGAGCAGAGCCACCAGGAAGCAAGCCCGACTCTGAGGAAAGGGGAGAGCAAGTATCCTGAACAGTCATGTAACATAAAGAAGTTTCAGCAAGGCTGAAGGGGAGTCCGGAAGCCATAATCAACCATCGGAGGAGTTCTTGCCTTGGAATTCCTGCCATGCTCCCACCTCCACTGGGAGTTGTCCATGGGAGATATGGCCCTCATGCAAAGAGGATAATAGATTGCAGAGCATGGCAGTTGGGGCCCTTCCTCAGCTATGCTCCTTGCGGTGGAGGTCAGCTAGGTGCATGCTGGTGTCTGATAGCTACCTCACACAGTGCTTAAAATAGATTGGGACATGATGATGATGATGATGATGATCTTCGTTATGGTTACTAGTATTATTCATATGCAAACCTCACCCTACACCAGTGTCTAAACCCCTAGCCATATTCTGAAATTCCTTAGTACATGTTATCTACACCACCTTTTTGACATTCCATAGATGTATCTATTTTGAAATCGATTAGGAATCCCAAAATTACCATGCCCAAAACAACATAATCTCATTTCCCCCTACTCTGGCCCAGCATTTTCCTTCCCATTCATCACCAACTCAGTAATGAGCACCGTCATCCACTCAGTTGCTCAGATAAAAACTCCTGGAGTCATTTTTTGACTACTTTCTTTCACACACTGTGTCTGATCCCTAAGCAAATCTTGTTACTTGGCCTTTAAAATATCTCCTGAATCCAATCACATGACTCTTCCTCATGTTTCGTCCTTCATTCCATCTGGCAATCATTTCTGCCTCTTTCTTCTCCAGAATAAAAATTTGCATGGAAGAATAATAAATGATTGATCAGCATGGGCCTAAGGCCTAACATCATGCATTGGCCAGAGGTTGACAAACTTTTTCTTTAAAAGGTAGACAGTAAACAGTTTAAGCTTTGCCAGCCAAAAGGCCACATCAAAAATATTATTTAGGTACTTCTATAACCATTTACAGTAGAACACCATTAAAAAATGTTAAAAATAATTCTGAGCTCTCAGGCAATGAGCTAGATTTGGGTCACAGGCCATAGATTGCCAAACACTGGCCTAAAGCATCATCTCTCAACAAACAGGTTACCTTTTTTACTTCTTATTTTCCAACAATATTCTTTGCAGGAGAGACAGAATAATGGTTCTTTTATAATAAGATTTCATTTTATTCTGTTTCTCCCAAACTTCCTATAGATTCTGGTAATAATTGTTGTAAGACTCAAAATTCTTCCCTTGGTGTGTAAGGCACTATGGTATATGATTTGTCTCCCACTTTACTTCATGTCTCTGACATCATTTCCCACCGCATCACCTCTTGATTTTTGTCTGTCCTACAGCCACACGGGTTCCTGGGGTACTTTGAATACCACTCACATGTTCCGCTTCAGGGCCTTTGCACTGCTGTCTTCCTCTGTTCTTCCCCGACAGCACCACCTGGCTGCTCTCTCACTGCACATACTCCTCTGCCAAAATGTCACCTTCTTGGAGAATTCTTCCATGAACGCCCTAACTCAAATGTCACTTCTCTGTCACCCTCTCTCCTCTTACTCTGCGTTAGGCTCCTCCATTACACTTATCATTGCTGGGTAACTTGCTCATTTGTTGGCAGTTTGTCCCCTCCACTAGAATGTTAGCTGCAAAATATGCTGGGATTTGGGATAGTTCACAGGATGTCTCCATGCCAAAAAGAGTTCTTGATACTGAGTATACAGGACTCTGATTTTTTTTAATAAACACACAAGTAGGGTTTAATGCCATTTTGAATCATTTATTACATTGTCTGTCTTAATGCCAAGCACATTAAATTTTGAATCATATCTTCATTTTCTTCTATTTTGTTACTCTTTCTTATCTGTTATCCAGGTGGGAGTGCAGTGACTCAGTCTCAGCTTACTGCAACCTCTGCCTCCCAGGGTTCAAGTGATTCTCCTGTCTCAGCCTTCTGAGTAGCTGGGACAATAGGCATCGGCCACCATGCTTAGCTAACTTTTGTATTTTGAGTAGAGCAGAGTTTCACGATGTTGGCCAGTCTGGTCTGGAACTACTGACCTCAGGTGATCTACCCACCTCTGCCTCCCAAACTGCTGGGATTACAGGCGTGAGCCTCTGTGCCCAGCCAATATTTTTCTTTGGTATTGTTTCTATGCACATATTCCTATCTTTTCTTTTAATAAAAATAAGATAACACTTTCTATAATACTTGAACAGCTTATAGACCTTTTAAATTCAATTAACACTAGATTTTTAATATCTTTTCATGCCAGGAACTTATAATTTGAGACTTAGCTTTTGAAAACTATGTGAGAAAATTCAGAAAATCCATTACTTAGGATACTTCTGGATTAAATTATTGTAAAAGTGACAAGTATAGAATTTTCAGTGAACAAGAGATGACATTTGCGGGCCTAAATGCATAGGCCTTAAAATATAGAGAGAGTTGGGAGAAAAATGTTATCTGTAGGTTAACAGGCTACCTAAAAGATAGAGACTAACAATCTGAATTCCACAAGAATAAGAATGAGATCAAGCACTATAATAAAGGAAGAAGTAGCAAAATTACAACAGAGCAGTGAAATGGGTATGCTTTCCGGCAATAATTGTGAAAGGTCTGGTAATGAGAAAGTAGCAAGAGCTAGTGGCTGCCACATAAAGAGAAAATAAACGAGATTAAACAGCTCAAGTTACAGCATGATGACTTCTTTAACAATCTAGAAAAGGTTTTGAAGGACATTTAACCATAGACAGATATTTTATGTGCAAAATTAAGGTTAGAAAACTTATTTTCTTTTTAATGTGAAGATATACATTTCAAATGCAATGTTACTGCCTTTTATAACTTAAATTATTATTACTAGTATTATGTTTTTTCAGAATTCTTGAGTTTTAGTTAGAGCTGCCAAACATTTTCACATGATGGAAGTGAAACATTAAAAAGGAAAGTAATAAAAAAAGAGTTTTGCTATATTTTATGAAGGAACTACTCATGTGGAATAGTGTCTTGCTTATAGGGGACTATTAGAGTTTGCAGTGACCAGTCTTCATGGTGTGCTTTTCTTTTAGCTTCCAGTTGCTTTATGCTCAGGTGTTGAGTTTCCACTTTCATTTCCTCCCTGTGTAGCTGTGATGCTGAGAGATTCTAGGGTAATCCTTTGAGCCAAATGCTATTGTTGCTAAGGCAGGACTTAATGATATACATGTAACTCCTATTTGAGATGTGGCTGTTTATTTTATTTATTTCTCCCTGGCTGGTGGAGCCCTCTGGGGACATTCTGAGTCTGTTTAAATGAACACATGCTTAGCATGTGGAATCACACATCATCCTTTTCAGCACAGACTTATCAAAGACGACTTTATACTTTATTACACGAAGGGTCTCATTTTAAGAATCAAGATACATATTTTCTCACTTTTTACACTTCCCAAATGGTCTCTCATCACTTTTCTTCCCAATATTTACATAGATATGGTCCAAAAAGGCAGGATCTGTACAAGTTCTCCCACTTCCTAAAAAAGCTTAGTGGTCCTGATAATCAGCAATGATAGGAATAGATGCCTTCCCAATGTTCACAAAAAATTGTCACTTAGGGACTGTAGATTTCATTTCATATTGTCACTTAGACTTTCATTAGTATGTCCCTTTATCCATCAACTTCCTTGATATGCCATGACAACAGAGTAATTTACAGCAACCCTTTAGTTGAATCACAATGTATTTAAATTCACTAGAGGCATTTCATTTAGAGCTCTTGTCAAAACGCCTCAGAATCAGAACTGTCTCTACCTGACCTCCACATTTTGCAAATCCCATTACCTTACTAATGGCATTTTATATCTGTAAATCATTTTAACCTTTGCAAAGCACTTTCAGATTTATTGATTTATTTGTTCAACTCAATGGGATCATATGACTTGCTAAGCACAGAGTTGGGGGTAGAAGAAATAGCAAAGTATGGTCCAGCCTAACAAGCATCTAACCAGCCAAAGCTGGGGCAGAACTGCTGAACTGTGGTACTAACCATGATTCTCCAAGTATAGTCTCCAGATCAGCAGCATAAAATTTTAAGGAATGTGTTTCACAGACATAAAGATGGTAACAATAGATACTGGGGACTACTAAAGGGGTAGAGATGGCGCAGGGCAAGGGCTGAAAAACTACCTATTGGGTGCTATGCACACAATCTGGGTGATGGGACCATTTGTAACCCAAACCACAGCATCATACAATATATCCATGTAACAAACCTGTACGTATATCCCCAAATCTAAAATAAATCTTGAAATTATAAAAGTTAAAAATAAAAACATAAACTTACAAAAATTTTAGAAAAAACACAGAAGAAAATAAAATAATTTTGGAAAGTTGCATGGGCATCTCACATGCCTGGATGAGAATATTCAGTATTGTTAATATTAAACCAAGCTAAATTTCTATATGTGTGCAAGTTGTTTTCTATCAGAAAAAAAAAAAAATGTTGATGAAGTTAGACAAGGAGAAACTTGCAGATATTCCACCATTCAAAAAAGCTAGAATCAAGAGAACGATCAAGAACTGGTGAGGGAAATAGAAAAGTTGAGGAATCTACATAGATAGTAATGCTGCATTATATCATTAAATATATGGATTTATCTAATAGGTAATAAGTGAATACATGTAGTAGTTATACCAGATAAATATTTGTTATTTATATGATGCAAATATTTGTTATATTCAATGATAGCATTTTACTTTGTGAGGTTATAACATTTGTTAAACAAAGTTTGTTAAGCTAAAACAAACAAGCAAAGAAAAAAGAAATGCATTAGAAAGGCACTCTTAAACCCCCAACCAGACTAGTGGAATCAGAGACTTGGGGAAAACTGTATTGGAAGCCAGCTATCTGTATTTTAATAAGCTCCCAGGTTTCTCTAAGGCTCATAAAAATTTGAGAAACACTGGATTATACATTAATAATAAGAATATTTTTCAAAGTGAACACTGCAACAATTTGCTCAGGTATGGGGCTCCCATTAAAACCTGGGTCATGTAGTTACAATGGCAAAAAAAAAAAAAAAAAAAAAAAAAAAAAAAAGCTTTCAACTGAGGTGATTTTGCCCTGGAGAGGACATTTGGCAATATCTGGAGTCAGTTTTGATTGTCATGACTGGGGGAGTAACTCATGTATTCAAAAAGCAGAGGCCAGAGAGGCTGCCAAACATCCTACAATGCACAAGACACAAGACAGCTCCCAAACACAAAAGAATTATCTGGACCAAAATGTCAAGAATACCAAATTTAAGAATCCCTGAAATACATGTAAAAGAGGTTGTGAGAGCAGAAAGGAAGAAATGATTCATTTCTAAACAAGTAAGGCAAAAACCTAAAAAGAAATCAAAAGGAGGTAGTGATTTGGCTGAACATTAAAGTACTAGAAGAATTTTAATCAGGTTAGAGAAGGTGGTAGAAGATGGGTATGGGAAGAGTGGAAGAATGGGGAGTTAAGATTGGAGTTCTAGGTTGAGAAAATCACCTGCTGTAAACAAAGCCGGGGAAGTAATAACAAATGTGATTCCAGCTCTGTTAGCCAGTCACACCTTCCCACTCCACCACCTTCAAATCACTGGACCACTTTTTCCCCTCCTTCCTTGGAGAGAATGTCTTTCAATTTCTTTGGATTTCTCTATGTTCATTTTTTTCTTGATAATTAAGGATTCAGTTGATGCATCCATTTCTACATCATCATCGCCTTATAGTTATAAGTCACTTTGCTGTGTTTCAAAATACTTGCATATTTTATCTCATTTGAGGGCAATTAGCTTAGGATTGTGAGACCTGGATTCAAAATCAGATTTAGCTTGGATGTGAATCATGGCCCTATTGAACTTGGAGATATGGTTTGGGTTGAGGATCAAATAAACTGGTACCTGCAAAGAGACTAATACAGTGACCAGAACAGGAAAAGCTTAATACATGTGAATTACTATTAAAAATACTCATATTATTATATTTTGCACCAATGCTATCAGGCAAATAATGAATGTTTGTATCATTGACCTGTGAAGGCAATGAAACTCTGAGAGTATAAGCAGTTGATTCTGGAAGACCAAACACATTTGTGTGAGACTAGAACGTGAGTCTCTTGCTGGTTTGAGGTTTTGACTTTTACGCTATGGAGCCAGGCACAAGCACATATTCATCATACAAATCCAAACAAAAATTTGGATCTTCAGCAGCTTAAAAGTATACCCTTCAAGTAAGAAATGGACTTTATACACTCAAGCTAGGATGTATGTATGTCACCACTTGATAATGACAAAATGTTAACAGGGAATGGGGAAGTTTTATACTAGGGGAAGCAGCTTAAATATGGTCATTTCATTAACACTGTTTGAGCTTTACCTTGTGTCCAGATGTGTAGAGATATAGTAGATACAGAGGCATCTCAAGGAATTTATAGTCTAGTGCAACACAGTATGTCAGGTTTAGACACAGGATAGATACTATGGGAACCCAGGAGACGATCATCAAACCTGCCTGAACATGTTGGTATGGTCAGAATAGGTGTTCCAAGGGAGTCACCCCCGAACTTAAAAAAGAGCTAACTGCACGAAGAGGCACTGTGCAGACTGGGATCCCATTCAGACCTATTCATCTTCAGTCCTTCTGTTTATACTTTTCAAAGATGTACAGATGCAAGATTTGAGCTTAAAACTCCCACAGTTTGGAAATACTCCTGCAAGTTCATACTTGTCACAAGTTTCATAAATTAAAAGGCAAGACTGGTGACCCTAGTGTACAAATTTGTTTGAATGTCTGTGTCTAAGTCAGTACAAGCAGCTTTTGATATATGTTATGATTTTGCATTCATTTGTGTAAAGGTTTGTGAAGTGAAATAGAATAAATTTTCACCTTAGTAAATAAATATCTGCAGTGAATATGTTCTGTTTACAACTAAGTAACATATATGATCTGAGGTTTACAATCACATTAAATATTTGTTTTACATATAGGAGTAGCAAAATGTCCACAGGACAAAGAAAGAGGGAAACTGGATTCTAGTCTGATGCCTCTAAAGAACTGGGTGATCTTGAGCCACTCTCTTTCTGTTCTGGGTACCATTGTTCCCTTTTACAAAAGAAGGAATTAATAACTTCTTAATATTCTCTCATATGTTTTATTATACAAGACAATTCCAATTCTATAGAATTAGACATAACATTTAAAGATCCCAGAAACATACAGAGTTAATTCTCATTCTCTCTTTCTCTCTCTCTCTCATCTCTCTCTTCCCCTCTCTCTCCCCATTCCTTTTTTTTTTTTCAAACCAAATCCTCATCCGAGCATATGCATGGTTTTCTAATGTATTAGAAAAAATATTGGTTATCTCAAAATTATGACTATTTAGATTTATATTAATTTTATAAAGTGTCTAACATAAAATACTTATTTCTCAATCTAACTTTTTCTTGTTAAACACAGAGGATCACGGGAGGTGTTATAACAGCAAATGGATGTTGTATTATTATAATGCATATGCACACGCACACACCAACACTCACTCACATGCACACACACCACAGCTGAGTGCTAAACATGGACAAAAGGCAATAGGCACATTTTTCATGTGAGTAATTGTCACCATAATAGCGACTGTATTTGAAAGACAATGTAAAATGTCATGTCTGAGTGGTGACTCAGCTCCTGTCAATCTGGATTTATTTTTATACAAAGAGCAAATGGAAATCAAGATGAAATGTTTGAGCAAAACTTATTGCTCTCTAGAAATCACTCAAACAATAGTTTAATCTTATCCTCTATTTCAACTATTTTATTTCTCCATTCTCGGCTTGTCTATTAGACTGAATGCTGAAGCAGTCTCCAGAAAAGAGGGATAACTAATTCCTGACATCTAAATATTGAACACTGACACATTTTCAAGCTACATCCCACATCTTCTTGCATTTTCACCTTTGTATCTTCCCAGAAGTATGGACTTTGAAGGGAATGACAGTCAGAAAAGGGATTAAATGGCACATTTCTTTCAGACAGCTGATGCTTCCATGAGTAAGGGACTATACAATGCAATATAAATCAGGTGTTGGTTTGAGTTATGGGAAGGAATTGGTCTTGTTTATATATCTTAGATATCAATAAAACGGTCCAAAGGAGGCAATCAAAGTCAGCATTAGAGTGATAATATACTTGCAATCTTGTCTCCAGCCTCATGCTATGTGCTTGCCTTTTCACAAAAACAAACAGGAAAACAAACCACAAATTAAAGCTCTGAAGTTACAAAGTCCCCGGCATTTCTTCCCTTCTCAGCCATCAATCCTTTCCCCAGCCCTCGCAGTAGCAGCCCTGGGAAGACATCCAGGGACCTAACAAAGGAACCAGCAGGAGTTTTACGTTGAAGGCAGACAACTATAGGATCACTGCAAAGGTTGAAATAGAACCCTCCAAGAGAGGGCCAGACTCAACCACAGAGAAATCCTCATTTTAGTTTTCACAGAAACTTGCATCAAGGTAAGAAAGAATGAAAGATACAGAGAGAGAAAATCGTATTTCTTTGATACCCTAGCATTACTCCCTGAAGCTAGATAACCAGGGTAGAAATTGTGGCTGAGAACCATGACCCATTAAACTGTACAGCAATAAATACTGGAAAACTGTCCAGAACAATGTGTCCCAATCTTTGGGTTTAACAGTAACACTTTCTTTATTTTGCCTTTTTACTGTATTATCTACATACTCATTTCTTTTTAACTGAGCTCATCTTTCTTACTGAATTGACTTAAATAAATGTATTTAAAGAAAGACACGGCATCATTACTATAAAAGCAAAACCAATACACCTGGCATGAATTAAAGATAACTCCCAAAGTGATGGCGATGAAAGGAAAATGGTGCTAGGAGAGCCTCATATAAGAGGCTGAAAACTGCAGGTCTGTTATTAAAAAAGATGTTAGCATGAATTACAGAAGTGCTGAAGACTTGAATGGCAGGACCAGACCGACACTATAGCTTCCCAACAGTGATATGCTGGTCCATGTTTAACAGTTGTCTGGCAAGAAGAAACTGACTTGTAGAAATTTCTGATTTCTGTGTGTAAATCTTCCCACCATGGATAATTTCAGGCTATTGAGGTAGCATCACCGGATATGGATGGGAGGACATCCAAACAGCCTGCTCTCCTAAGCATCTAAGAGGTAGCCCAGCACACAACTGCCTTTTTTTTTTTTTTTTTTTTTTTAACTTTTTTAAGTTCATGAGTACACGTGCAAGTTTGTTACACAGGTAAACTTGTGTCATGGGGGTTTCTTATACAGATTATGTCACGACCCACGTATTAAGCCTAGTACCCATTAGTTATTTTTCTGGATCCTCTCCCTCCTCTTTTAAATAATTAGAAGTACTGAAGGAATTGAAACAAGGAAACTTTTTTCATTACCCGTTTCTAGGTAATTAATTCCATCCTAGTGTTACACTCAAAACCATATTCCTTTATCAGTTGAGGGTTATATACATCCCCATTTTGGAAACTTAAGTCTCAGATAACCTCCTAGGCTACCTTTCTTTTTCTTTTTTTTTTTTTTTTTTTTTTTTTTTTTGAGATGGAGTCTTGCTCTGTCACCCAGACTAGAGGGCAGTGGTGCAATCTTGGTTCACTGTAACCCCTGCTTCCTCGGTTCAAGCAATTCTACTATCTCAGCCAGCCTCCCGAGCTGGCTACAGACATGTACCACCATGCCCAGCTGATTTTTGTATTTTTAGTAGAGATGGGGTTTCACCATGTTAGCCAGGACGGTCTTGATCTCTTGACCTCGTGATCCGCCTCAGCCCCCCAAAGTGCTGAGATCTCTTTACTTTTTCCATTTTTTTTTTACACTGAGAGACTTTAGTAGATAGATAAAATCATGTTATGAGAATGGTAATATTTTTCTATTTCAAAGCCAGATTTCTCTGATACAGTCGTATCTGATGCCTGCCCCACCTTCTTTGAGATACTAAATTGGATCTAACTGTAGAGAGTACATAAAGAACAAATGCAAGAATAGTGTAAGAATAAGCATCCATTTCAACTTTGTGAAATATAAAGTAAACAAAACTAAAAGAGAAAATGATGCTAATATCCTTAATCTACACTCTTTTTCTATGGTAAGGAAAAATGGGGTTGTTCTCTGAATTGGTTAGAATTTTTTTAAATGGTGGCATGAGACAAATATTTCACAAGAATAATGTGTATCAAAACCTCTGTATATATTTTGCATCCTAGTTAAATTTCTTTGTACCCTTCTGGCTACTTTTCCTATTGTTTATAGACAAAAAGTAAATTTTAAGATAGTTTTGTTTATTTTTTTATGAATCCTGATGGCATTTTTAGGCAGCAGAGATACAGGCACCAAACGACACAGCTGAGAATAATGAAGCTCTTACATTAAATCACAAGGCTCATGATTTCATCTCAACAATGCAGATTCAGCAACTAAGACCTTGAAAGCATCTATATGGAATACAAATGCATAAAAGAAGAGATGGAAAATGTCCAGAATCTCTTCAGAATGCCACAGCAAATCAAATAAGAAAAAAAAAATTATGGGACTTTCGAGAATGTGATGTTCTTTTAATGGATAAAGATTCCGTGGCATCCAGAAATGAGATGCGAATATTCAGAATATAGTGGTGTGAAACTTTGTCCTGTCACTTCTATTCTATGAATTTATGTAGAGATTAAATTATTATAGCCTGCTTCAACTCCCACCCAGTTCCTTGGGAATACAGGAGAAATTCAAGGGTGATTTAAGGGAGCATTTACATCCACAGAGAGAAGCCATAATTTGTCAATGGAGACTCATGCTTCCTTATTCTTCATACTGCTCAACTGAGCTGATATTTTAGCAAGCTGAAAGGCTTAGCTGTTTAAGGAGAAGTTCTGGATATCAAAAACTGGGGAAAGGGACTGTGTATAATGGCACTGAGCTGTTCTGTGCTCATCTTCTTTACTCCCTGCCATTCCTGTTCTCTCCTTTGGGGATAATGGCAAAAAATCTCCTTTTAAGCTGGACTTCATGTGCCATGGATTCCCCAATCTTTCCACAAAATACAACAAATTGTCCACTTTGACTTGACAATATTTCCTACTAGATATTCCTTAAATTTCTTGCTTCTACTCTATTCTCTGTTCTTCCAGTTCAGACTTCATCATTTCTAGCTAAACTGATCTATCACTTTGTGACTCCAGTCTTATCCACTGCAAACATCCAGAGTGACAGCTTGGACAGCCACGTCTTATCATATCCTTCCCCTGCAGAGAATATCCCCAAGTCAGGAAGATTGCCAAATGCCTAAGGAGGGCATTCACTGCCACCATGTTCTAGTCCCTGCCTACTTCTCCAGATTCAGCCCTTGCCACTCTCTGGTTTGAACTGCACCCAGTGCAAGGCTGTTTCTTCCACTTCTGTGTCTTTCATGGCACTCTTTTGTTTGCAAGGCTTTTCTCCCCTCTCCTGCTCTACCATATTTGATAATAAAAACAATAGCATGTCTTCCATCAATGATAGACTGGATAAAGAAAATGTCCTACTTACATACCATGGAATAGCATACAGCAGTATAAAGTAATGAGCTCATGTCCTTTGAATGGACATGAATGGAGCTGGAAGCCATTATCCTCAGCAAACTAACACAGGAGCAGAAAACCAAACTCTGCATGTTCTCACTGACAAGTGGGAGCTGAACAATGAGAACACAGACAGTTGAGGGGAACAACACACACTGGGGCCTGTCAGAGGTTGGGGTGTCAGGAGGGAGAGCATTAGGAAAACTAGTTAATGTACACTGGACTTTACACCTAGGTGATGGGATGACAGGTGCAGCAAAACACCATGGCACACATTTACCTATGTAACAAACCTGCCCATCCTGCACATGTACCCTGGTACTTAAAAGGAACATAAAAATTTAAAAAAACAAACAAGCAAAAACTCAATAGCAGCTTGTTTTTGTGGGCTGCTTACTAAACTCCAGGTACTGTTCTAATCATTTCATTTAATCCCCAATCTTGACAGGCATGGACCATTATTATCACCATTTTAAACAGAGAGGTAAAGTAACTTGCCATGGTCATAGAATTAGTAAGATTTATATTCTTGGACTCAAAACTAGCACTCCATCACCATGCCATATTCTAGGGCACTGTGTTTGCCCTAGTTAAATCCAACCATCTCTTCGACACAGAGTCACTGTCTCCAGCACACTCTCCACACTCTCCTGAGCGGGTTATGTGTTCTTCCTATTTGCTCATGTGAATCTTTCTATAAATGTATCTGTCACATCAAACTGTAATGAACCGTTCCTGTATCTCTTCACCCTGCTAGATTGTCAGTGGCCATGGCTGATTTGCTTTTATATCCCAACGTCTGTTATCCAATAAATTTAAGTTGAATGTGAATGTAAATAAATATCTTACATTATAGCAAAATATCAGAGGCTTACAAGGCACTACAGTATTTATACGTAATTCTCACTATGTTTTATACAAATATCCCCATCATCACATAAACCCAGAGAGCTTAGGTAAATATTTGTTGAGTGAATGAAAATGTCCATAATGAAATGTTAAGAGAAACTACAATCTTTGTAGTAAATATTCAGACTGTTCTAAAAATAAAGAGAGTATCAAATTAAATCAAGATAGACCAGCGCTTCTGGGTTAGAAACATCATGAGTACAAATTAAATATTTGGAAGATTTATTAACTGACCTATGCAAATGGACAGTGTTCAACTGTTCTGCTTCAAATATAAATATGTAAGTCTATCGGAAATGAGATTTGATAACTGCAGTTTAGAGAAAAAAATTGACTTTGATCCAATCTCTTACTCAGCATAAATGGCATCATTCAACAGAGAGGTAATGATAGAATAATTGATTACTTTCTGATTTAATGAAGCTTGTATGCAGTCAAACATTTCAATATATATATCAGCCTCTAAGAAATTAAACTATTCTAACATACAAAATACTGAAAAGGACAGTTTGAGCAAATATTTCATGGTATATTAGCTGTATTTAGGAAGTACTTATTGTAATCATTTCACTTTCATTATTATTTTGTCTTCTTTTTTTTGAATGGCTAATACATGCACATGATATGCCATCAAAAACTATAAATACACATATAGGGAAAGTAAGACTCCTTTCCCATGTGTTTGTTTCCTGTTTTCTTCCCTATAGACTAGCACTATTAGCCACTTTGTGTGAATTCTTCCAGACATAGTCCTAACCTCTACCAATGCTCAAAAAGTTACAAAATCACGCTATAATATTGAATTCAGTTTTCTATCGTTGAACATTTGGAGTGTTTTAAGTATTGTAAACAATTTTCAATGACTGTTCTTATATGTATGTGTTTGTTTATACCTATTAAATTCTAGAGTACCTGAAGACAAAAACACCTAGTAGTAAATTTGCTCAATTAAAATGTAGCTACGTTTTACATTTTGATGTGTTATCGAATTTGTAATCAAGTTGGCCTTTGAAAAAGTTCTGCAATTTAGACTGTCAGAACAATAAAAGAGAGTTTTTTCTCGATGTCCTCATTAATAAATGAAAAGTGGTGTCTCAATGTAATTTATATGCATGTGTGTAAGTGTGTATGTGTATCTATATATAAGCAGAGCTTAGTACCTTTTCAAATATTTAAAAGACAAATTTTAGTTTACTATTTGTCTGTAAGCTTTGCTTATTTGATGCCTATTTTTTCCTGTTGGTTTTTCTGATACATAAAAAGTTCTTTACATAGTAAAAATGAATAGTAGTCACACTTAAGCTACTTGTTGGAAGTATCTTTTTCTAGTTAGTTGTATTGTCTTTTGACACTGTTTATATTTTTTCTATGCAAAATGCTTATGTCATTGAACTTATACATTCTTGGCGTGGTTTCTATGATTTGACCTACACTAAGAAAGTCCGTATCTTCAAAAAAATGCTTCCATGATTTCCCCAAGTACATTCATGTTTTCATTATTTCCATTTATATATTTTATGTTTTATACAGTTTTCTCCATGGGATTTATCAAATAACCTATCCTTTCTTCCTTGATATAAATTCCATTTTTGATACATAATGAATTCCCTACGTAATTTAGGTCTATTTCTGAACTCGGTTCTGTTCCAACACTGCGTTTGCTATTTAATTAGCTTGATAATATCTGTAGTATGATTTAGAGAATATATTCTCACCTCTTTCTACTCCTTTTTTGGAGATACTGGCTATAACTACTTTTACATATGGTCCTTAGAATCTGAATCCTTAATTCCAGAGATAAAATTATCCTTTCAACTATTTTATTGGAATTGAATTAAATTCACAGGGTAATTTAGGATGAATTGAATCTTCATTGTATGGAGTCTGCCTATCACAGATCAATATAATTGTCCTTCGATTCAAGCACTTTTTAGGTGTCTTAATAACCTTCTACCATTTCTTCAATAAATATGTCTACAAATATTTTTATTTTATTCATAGGTATTCTACATTTCTATTTCTATTTAAAATGAAGTCTCTTCTGCCATGTGAAAATTTAGTTTTTTGTCTATAGCAAGGCTATTAATTTTTGTTAATTGTGTTCCCAGGTATGTCACTGTATACACTTATTTGCTTTAAGATGACAAGATAATTTTCTTGCATTTTTCAAGCATGTCATATCTTTTGCAAGTAATAATAGCATTATTCTCCTCTTTCCCATTTTTATGCCACATTTTTATTTGTGATAGTGGACATCCTTGCTTTCTACCTAACTTCAGTGAATAGTTATAACACTGTATTTCTGTTCATTCTGCTGTTATATTTTATGCTGTTTTCCCTCCTATTGCTTCATTTTTTCCTGTGTTCTGCATATTTCTTTGCTTTCTGTGTGTGGGTTGGGCATCTTACTACTGTTCTGGGAACCATTTTTTTCTGTTTTGGGTCATTTTAGTATTTTATTTTATATCTATACCATGGTTTAGTGTACTTATCTCCTATTTTATAGACACTAGAGCAATGATGAATTGATACATCTTCAATTTCTTTTCTCCGATATGGCTTAGTAGATCATACTATTAGTTCTGCTTGTACTTATTTCACACCTTAAAATATACCCAAACCTAAATTGTTTGAACTATCTCACAAAAGTGAGACTTTTAGACTTCTGATTATAAAAGAAGAAGGCTGGGCCCAGTGGCTCACGCCTGTAATCCCAGCACTTTGGGAGGCTGAGGCGGGTGGATCACAAGGTCAAGAGATCGAGACCATCCTGGTCAACATGGTGAAACCCCGTCTCTACTAAAAATACAAAAAATGAGCTTGCATGGTGGTGCGTGCCTGTAATCCCAGCTACTCAGGAGGCTGAGGCAGGAGAATTGCCTGAACCCAGGAGGCAGAGGTTGCGGTGAGCCAAGATTGCACCATTGCACTCCAGCCTGGGTAACAACAGCGAAACTCCATCTCCAACAAAGAAAAGAAAAGAAAAGAAAAGAAAAGAAAAAAAAAGATGAAATAATCAGTATTCCTACACAACTACCTAATTTCTTGCCAACTTTTATTAGTATTGTTTCTGTATTGTCACTCCATTCACATTACTAATGAAATTGTGATTCCAAGAGTTCTTTTTTCTTTACTTTTAAAGTCAAATGGAGTTTAGGTTCACCTTTGTCCTTTTGCTACAGTGTCTCTATTCAACTAGTGTTCAACAGAGATTTATTTTTTTTTTAACAATTTCTTCAAGTTGGCTTTAGAGGAAATATATTCTCCTAGTGCTTGCATGATCAAAAATGCCTGCTGTTGCCCTTCTATTTCAGCAATTTATCTAGGTATGTATGACAATTTTGCTCACACTTTATTTCCTGGAGGACTGTGCATTTTTTAGAATGGATTTTTGAATTTTTTTACTACTATGTTTTCAATCTTTGCCTTGGTAGGAAGTTTTTTTAAATTCAAGAATGCTAAATGCATATTAAAACCCCTTTGCCTATTTTCAGTATCTATCCATTTTTCTCTCTAACCCTACTTAATTCATTATTAGTTTCTGGTATATGCATTAATTTATTTGAGCTGTGCTATCTTCCATATTTTTACTGTGTTTTAAACAGTCTCTGAAGTTACTTGTTTTTGCATATTTTTATTATGGTCTTCACTTACATTACAGTTTTATTTTCCTCTTTCACTGCTTTATTGAGCTCTGCCAACTGAATTTTCATCTGTTTCCATTAAACCATATTTCTAATGTCTTACCCGGCCCATATCTCTGTGAACTCTTATTTCTTTAAATTTAAGAACTTTTTAAAAATTTAAAATTGTTTTTTAAAATGATTTAAATCCATGAGAATGCATTTGGACACAACATATGCTTGGCAATATTTTTTCTGACGTGTACCCTCTGCCTTTTGCTTTTCTGGTTCTGGTCCTCCTCTTTTCTTATAATATATTTATACAGATGCAGTCATGTGTTAGGGATACATACTGAGAAATGCATTGTTAGGTGATGTTTTCATTATGCAAACATCATAGAGCCTGCTTATACAGACCTAGATGACATAGCTTATTATACACCTAGGCTGTATGAGATAGGCTATTGCTCCCAGGTTGCAAACTCTTATATAGCATGTTACTGTACAAAATACTGTAGTCAATTGTAGCACAATGACAAGAATTTGTGTATCTAAATATATATAAATGTAGAAATGGTACAAAAAAACACAGTATAATTCAGTATTATAATGTTATGGGTCCACTGTTGTATATGTGGTCCCTAAACGACAAAATCATGACGATGCTGTACATGCCTGTATTGTGCATCCTTTTCAAATACTGTCCACTTTGAATTAGGTGAGTCCTTCCTGGGCTAGCTATTTTCTGGGCTTTATGATGGAGAGGACAGAGCTGTAAAATGTCTCTGTTTCATTGTGGAGTTCTTTACAACACACGGGGTATAGGAGGCATTGATTTAGTTTTCTGTTTATCCCTACCTTTTAGAGATTTATGGCTGTGGATCATCTAACAATTCTGAATCTTTTTTGAGATCTTGACTCACAGACTACTTACTCCTGGCAAAAATGTCACTTGTCACCTAATTCAATTCTCTGTACCCCTCCAGTCCCCAGAGTTCTGTGGTAGCAAACCAGGAAGCTCTGTACTAAGCTGTGTGTACTGATCTTTTTTAACAGGCAAGGCATGGCCCCTTGGCATGCTGCTGAGCTTTGGGGCTTGGTCCACACCAGGTTCTGCTGCCCTTGGCTGTTGCAGTGTTTCTCTTTAGTGCCTTCCTGCATACCAGGCAGATCCTTTCTTCATGTAGTACCCCTTCATCATCATTTATGATTTTTGTGACTGACGATTGTATGTTCATGTTTGTTTTTTAGTCTCTGTTTTCTGATCAGTTGTAGGGAGACAAGGACAATGGTATCTGTAGTCTGCCATTGCATACCTGATTGTATTGACACTTCTAGCCAATGTCCAGCACATTTTGTGCAAGCTTACTCTAAGCCTTCTACTGCTTTAGCTGCTGGCAGTACAGCATCATCCAGAACCAAAAACAACAATAAAAGCCACAACAAGCAAAACAGACCCATGTCTTTGTCCCCATGAACTACAAATAAATAGTTAACATAAATAAAGTAGTAATTTAATTACATCTTGCCCTCTGCCCTTCAAGTGTTTAACTTGGCCTGCATAAAACATAATTTGAGTTAAAAAATATTGCAAACTAAGGTGAGATCCCCAAATCTACTGTAATTACCTCTGAGTTAAAAGGCCAGCCAGAATTCAGATTGTCTGTTGAACTCCCTGGCTGGAAATTCCCTTTACCCGCCTTCACTAAGAATTGCTATTTTCCTTCTTCAGGGGTTGTGTGTGACACAGGCACTGGGAATGAAAGTAAATGGCCCTGGTAATTCAACTTTAATAATCTCTTGCTGTCTTTTTCCCTTTACAAAACACTCATAGTGATTTTTGTTTGCTTGTTGCTTTTGTTTATGAGAGCAGTACTGTAGTGATGACTTAAAATTAAATCCCTTTCTACTGAAATTTAAAGAAAAGTTAGAAATAATTTATGATGGAGAATTATGCATTTGGAAGTATATGCTGGAAAGTAGACAAAAGGAAATTTTCCCCCAATCAATGGCCTGAAACTCAAAATGGTCTGTAAATCTACTTCAGGTAATTAAAACCTTTTTCCTATCAATTTTCATCATCATCGTGGAAGGTTAATAATAATGATGATGACAATTACTATTTTCAAATTTGTTTTACATATTTTTATTTTTAAATAATGTATTATTATTCTTGAGTGCTTACACTGTGACTGGACATCCTACTACATGCTGTATAAACAGTGTTTGATCCATCCTTGCAATGAAAATAATTGGCCTCATTTTATTTACTTATTCTTTCCTTTTTTAGTTGACACATCATTGCACATATTTTTGGGGTACACAGTGATATTTTGATATATGTATACAATGTATCATGATCAAATCAATTTAGCCTCATTTTAGAGATAAGAAAATCAAGGGTTAGAGGAAATAAAAAGATCCTTCAAAATCATCCAGTTACTGGCCAGGCGCAGTGGCTCATGCCTGTAATCCCAGCACTTTGGGAGGCCGAGGTGGGTGGATCACAAGGTCAGGAGATTGAGACCATCCTGGCCAATATGGGGAAAACCTATCTCTACAAAAAATACAAAAATTAGCTGAGCGTGGTGGTACACATCTGTAATCCCAGCTACTCAGGAGGCTGAAGCAGGGGAATCTTTTGAACCTGGAAGGCAGAGGTTACAGTGAGGTGAGATCACAGCACTGCACTCCAGCTTGGGTGACAGGGTGACAGAGTTAGGCTCTATCTCATAAAAAAAAAAAAAAAAAAATCCTGTAGTTCAAATCAAGCTCTGATAAATACCCAACCCAACATCTCCAGTCATCATACTGTGCTATCTTGGTTCTAGTTCCAGAGGTTCCTCGGAAGCTTGGAAGAAATTCAAATACTTTGATCTCACTTTAGGATTTCAGAATCAGTAGGCTGGGATGGAGCCCAGGAATTTGGTGTGCTCTGGATGATTATTTTCTATATCAAGTTTCAGAACCATTGTTTCAGAAAAAAGAAAACTCTATTAAAATGAAAATTATAACTTAAAAAGTTGTGTTTCTCCTTATGTTTATGTTATTAAAATATGAAATAGAAAATCAGAAAATTTTAAAAATGAATTCCTTTAATTCTACCATCCAAAAATTACTTTTTATATTTTCCTGTTTTTCTTTTTTTTATGTATTATGTATATACTTTCTTTTTGGTTTGTTTCTTCTTTCAGGTCATCTGCAATAGTGTTCTACATAAAATGTTGTATCATGATTTTTATACTTAGTGCTCTATAATAAACAATTTTATTATTATTATATAGATCTTTATAAAGCTCACATTTGTCAAGACACTATAGTTGCAAGAAAACATGAATCCAACTTATACTGGTTTTTACAAAAATGAGAATGTATTTGTTGATATGATACACTAGGGAAAGAATACAGCAGAGCTGGTTCCATAAACAAAACACCTCTTTCCATTTCTGTCTCTGTCTCTTTTTTTTTTTTTTTTTTTCTCCTGCTTCTGGCTCTCTTTTGGATTTAGCCTCTCAGGCTGTCAGTTCTCATGATTCCCACATGGCTATAACCGTAGGTTCCCATCTAAAGAGCAAGGCAGAAATTGCACAGAACAGAAATAAATTGACTGTGCTTATTTCGGAATGAAGAACCCTTTGGATCTTTGTCACGGATTGTGTGGACATCCCTTGCTCCAACTGGCATAGTCAATGAATGTGAAGTTTCATGACTGATATAACAGAGGCCCACTCTTGAAGCCAGGAGATTACTACAGTTGTCACCTCCCATAACCACAGCACTTGAGGAGAACCTATTGTTTAATTCTTTTTCAAATGAGCAAAAAATACAATTATATGTATTTTTTCAGAAGTAAAATCACTAAGCCAAAGTGTTGACCAGGTTTAAAAATCTGATGTGTCTTTCCTAATTGTTTGTAAAAAATATTTTGCCCATGTACACTGCTATAAACACTGAAGGCACTGTTTTTCCCATACAACTGTCATCACTGACTTCTTTTATGACAGCTTAAAATAAATCATCTGGGTATATACACTGTAAAAGTAAATCTTAGTAATTACAGCAGAGACAATGTCTAGAAGACTATGTGGTTTAGTTATTAGGTCACTCCCATGGGTATTCTACCTGAGGATGTTTATATACATGAATTTTTTCCTGAAATGTTATAGCATACTAGTTATTTATTAGTTACACTGTGACATCTGGCTTAAGTAAAATTCAACTGCATTACAGAAAATTACTGTTTCTAAATTTAAAGTAAAACTGCAGCACGTCTCCTAGTGTGTCTTCTGGCACAGCATGCTTTTATGCGGAATAGTATAAGTGACAGTGTAGAGCATAGGAGAATAGATTATACATAGCACAAACAAGGAAGTGTGATTGCTCAGAAAAAGAAAAGAAAAAGATAAAAGGATAATACATTCAAATTAATTAAAAATATCAGGAGGTACTCATGCTATCAAAAGCCAATGAGAAAACATAATTTTCCTATTGTGATACTGAATTTGTTAGAAGCTGGTGTGTTACCTAGCTCTAAACTAGTGCTTATAGCAAATAATGCAATGGAAATAACTAATGCTTAAATCAAAATCTGTGTTCTAATAAGCAATAAAATGAATTAGAGCTGTCAGAAATCTTGAGAATGCAGGAAATTTAAGTTGGACCCTATAAAATTTGTGGTCATCAAATAAGTGACTTCAGAAATAGAGGGAAATAGCAGTAATGAGACAAAAGTGTCAATTTCAAAAAGGCTTTCAATCTCCAGATATTAGTAATGCCAAAAATAAATAAATAACAAATGTAGTAAACTGAAATAAGTCAAAGCTATAAAAAGCTTCCATGATATTACACAAAAGGGGGAAGCAGTATTAATTGGAACTCATACATAAATTTTTAATAATATTCACACACAAATAAATTGCAATCAAATTAAATGAGTTTTACACCCAGGATTTTTTGCCAACATTTAAGTTGGCAAATCATAGATGGTAAAAAGAAATTATAAGTTATATGACAAAGGTGTTATTAAATTATAACCTTTTATATTTTAAAACAAAATGTATTTCTGTTTGAAATACATTCACAAATGGAGCCATCTTAAAACAAAGAAAAGAAACATGGATAACTATCAACTAGTAGGAAATGAAATGTCAAAATTAGTAGGGACAGTGTGAGCACAAACTATATCACTTACTCAGAGAAGCTTTAAACTTCTATGAGTGCTATCTTTTTAAACTATTAAAAGCCAAAACAAAACCATTAATTGAATGTTGTTATATTTAAACATACAATGAAGATACAATTATCCCAGATATATTAATAAAGAATTTAATGTTCGACAACGCGTCCTTGGCTGCATAGCTAATAAAAGTGACAACGTGAATTTAATTCTGAGACTTATTCTAGGTATCACAATACATGATCTTTGTGCGTTAGGTCGATTATTAAAAGAAATAATTTGATACTGCTGGAAAAATCAAATGAATAAGTGGATTTCAAAATCTAAAAATATTTAATAGGGAAATAAGCTTTCAATACGAATACACACACAGACACACACTTCAGTGCCGCTAATTTCTAAAACATTTGGAATAGAGAGTTATATAAAATTCGGATAAAGGTCATATTAGACCACATTAGTCAGTAAAAACAGTTAACTTGAGTAATGACTGCAGGAGTCCCATATAATGCTCTGGCTACAGCCTCTGCTACTCAAGCCGCAAAGGCTAGCTGATGTTCTGAGCCTGGCTACCTAAAGTAACAAAAGAAGGAGGATAAGGGTGAGAAAAAGAAGAGAAGGAGAATGAGGAGAAAGAAGAAGAGGAAGAAAGAAAAAGAAAAAACAAAGCTCATACTAAACACTTAAAGTAGTAAATTATATACTAATGCTCAAAAAAATATTAAAATTATATCCACAAAATTTAGGAGAAAGTAAAAAGGTTAAAACAGTACTAACTTTAAAACAGTATATGCAAACATTTCTTGATCAAAGAAATATTTCTCACCTTGTAGAATCTCTTATTCTATATGAAATTAAAACATCTTATCTGCAATAAAATGGAATATTACTATAATTTAAAACTAAACACTTCTGAAATTTAAAAGTAGATTTTTAATAAGGTTGACACTTAGAAATCTCTGCCTATAAATTGTCATTGTGATAGGACATTTTACATTCTGGTAATCTTTACTTTGTAAACTATGGTCCTCTTTGAATTGTTACTACTAAACTCAAGGTATCAAATAAATGAGCACCAGCTACTCATTTTTGTCTTTATTAGGTCAAATATAACATAAATTTTAAAATATCTTGACTCTCTAGTCCCAGTGATGGAAAAAGAAAAGAAGGTTGTTCTAGCAGACCTTTGGACAAACTGCTCTTTAAGACTAAAGTTTCTCCATCATGCTTTTTTCTATTATCCTAGAACATTGTATTCTCCAACCACGTCAAAGTGGTTTCAGTAGAGTGTGGAAGGCTAAAATTGTCTGAAGGGGATTAAGATGCAAAGGAGGGGTGATGTGAGGACATGGAGAAAGCAGGTACATACATTTTCAAAAACTTTATCATAAACCAAAGAATGAAATAAGGTATTAGCTGAAAGGAGTTGTGGGGCCTAGCATGGAATTTAATTTTACATATGCAAACCGTTTTTCATGTTGATTAGATTAAAAGGTATCATTGGTTGTAGAAGAATGAGATACCAGGAAAGTCCATGAATAAGTAAAATAGAATAACAGTACTGTTTTTAATGTTGCCATTATCTAGGTGCAAGGAAAAATCCATTATTATTGCAGCACAGTAGGCAGGTGCCCTGGGACATCTGGCAAAGGGACAATGAGGCAGAAGTGGAGGAAGTGACGCAGAAGACGGAGTAAGGTAAAATGTCTATTTCTTTACTTCAGTGAAAGATGGACAAGAGAGAAGATATAAACCTGTCATCTCCAAAATCAGGAAACCATCACAAAAATGTGAGAAGACAGCTAGTAATCCAGTTGAGGTCTGAGGGTATAAATTTAAGTGGCGTCAGCCAACCACATTGGCTCCTCATCTGTAGATACAGAACAGGTAGATAGGTAGATGCAGTGAGGGTTGGTATCTTGCCGGCCAAACTCAACAGAGGCAGGGGCAAAGGAATGGCAGGTACATGCAAACAAATGCTTATTCTGACGGGCCTTGAAGTCTGTACTGGATCAGGAGGGAAGAACATGTGAGGGCTGACTGTGGAAGCCTCTAATAACATGCTATGCAGGGCAGATTTCTGTCACCAGGAGTGGGAGCAAGTGTGGAATTACACTCCCTTAACCAAAAAAAGAGGGAAGAATGGGGGAAACATAGTTTTGCTGCAGTGAGAGGAAGAAGAAAACCCATCTACTTCCAGGTCTTATGCTATGAAAGAAGAGGAAAAAATAACCACAACTGAAAAGGACTACAGAGAAGGTGGCTGGGCCCAATAGATGGCAGGCTTCAGGTAGAGTGAGAGGCTAACAAACAGGGGACTTTGCCGGTGATGGGCACTGCACCTCCAGATCAGGTACAGTGGAGCCACTGGAGGGTCCCCAGAGGTGTGGGACATTGGATCTAAAAAATAATATTAACAGCTTACAACATATAACATTGCTGAGGGAAGCTGCAACAACTGTGCAGACTTTTCTTCATGTCAATTTCACTTGATAGGACACATACAATTAAGAATAATCCTTTCAAGATTTAGCTGAAAACTCTAGGTTCACAGATGATGCCACATTACTATTTAAGTAACGTGGCCAAGGTACAAAGAAGAACCTTCCTGTGGTAGGTTCCTTAAATGGACTAATGTTGCTACTACCCATCTGTAGCCTATACAACGACTATTTAAAAGTCCCAGATTCCTCTCCTCTCTGACACAGATGATTGGTCAACGCAACACGATTCTCTCTAGGGAAAGGGAAGTTCAGATCTGATTGGATGTGTGAGAAAAAAATAAAATAAACCCAGAGATCTCACAGGAAGATGAAACCAATATTATTTTAAACAGAAAGCAAAGGTACAACACAGCGCGTCTTTGGTGCTCACAGTCTTTTGTTTTTCTGCCTTTTATCTTTGTTGTTGACCAAGAATTAAGTTTATTCCAGTGAAAAGAGTCACCCTTAATTTTGGCAAAATATCTTCTCATTAAAAAAAAGAAGAAGAAAATATTATGTTAACCAAAATTGTATAAAAAGTAAATGAAATTTCCCCCTAATTCCACCAACTGTCGTACACCTTTACTATCATTATGGGGTATTTTTTTTTCTTTTTTCTCTGCATAAAAATATATGAAATCACCTTTGCAAAAATTATACAAGTACAAACATTATGGCACTTGGAGAGATCTGATCTAGATAACTCCCTCCTTGCCTTTAGCTTTCAAACTGACTTAATTATTCCAGGACTTAGGCCAAGCTAACTTTGGAAGACATTTAGGTTACAGGCTAAATGATAATAGCTCTTTCTCCCAAATCAACCATCTTTGCCTTTATAAAACTACTGACAGATCACCAGGGTAGGAGGAGGAGAGGAGCCTGAATTTTGCCAAGTAGTGTAGACTGGTCACAAGATAAGCAACTTCCTGAATTACTCCTGCAGATAACATCACTATAGTAGATTGGCCTTTTGAGATATCTTTTCAGGGATTTTGCATGTCTGAGACCCATGGATCCACTTAGAGCCACCAACCGATGGCTTCACTGCTCCTCTAACTTCACCCAGAAGAAACTCAGCACAAAAGAACAGCTTAGACCCTGTATCATTTTATTTCCATTCCAACCAGTCAGTAGCAAGCACCCATTTCATAACCACCCCACCCCTACCCCCAAACTGCCTTTGAAAAACCTCTACCCCACAAGGCTTCAATGAGATTGATTTGAGTAATAACTTACCGAGAATCAACTCTGTCGGGAGGCCCCCACCCATGCGGTGCTGAAGGTATTTGAAAGGCGGGCACCCAGATACCACAACGGAGTGGCTCTATCCTAGGGACCTGAGAGCCTGAGAGCCTGCGGGGCTGACAGCTCTCCAGACGGAAGGCCTCCAGCAGGCTTTCATCCACGTATTTCTTTGCTGTTAGACAGGTGATCCTCATTAATACACACGTGTTCTATATTTACTTATAACTTAAAAGTACATCAAGTAGGCAGCTGTTACCTGCCTACCACTAATCACAAACTAAAAGTATCCTCCATAAGGGAGCCAGGGGGGCAAGGTAAACTTAATGCTTCTCAGCAATAACTGTCTCCCACATGGGATGGCTGGCCTCATGTCAATGAAACTCTTTCTATACTGTAATACCATGGTCTTGATTTGTGCAGTGGGCAGGAATAATCTGTTAGGAAGTTACATATATATATATATATATATATATATATATATATATATACACACATATATATATATATATATATATAGAGAGAGAGAGAGAGAGAGACAGAGTTTGAGGTCAAAAAGGAAAAGGCCTGCTGTGAATATGATTTTTTTTTTAAAGTTTATCTCCTTTTAAAGTTTGCCACTGTTTTAAAGCAGGTGACTCATGCCTCCTTATGTTAGTTAGGAGCAGTGCCTTCACTGGCAATTATTTCCACAAGGGCCTTAAAAACATACCTACAAATATATCTGTTAAATATTATATATATATATATATATATATATATATATATATATATATATATATATTTAAGTTGATACTGTAAATATAGTTAACAATTTTTTTTTTTTTTTTTTTTTTTGAGATTGAGTCTTGCTCTGTCACTGAGGCTGGAGTGCAGTGGTGTGATTTTGGCTCACTGAAATCTTTGCCTCCCAGGTTCAAGTGATTCTGCTGCCTCAGCCTCCCAAGTAGCTGGTACTACAGGTGCATGCTGCCATGCCTGGCTAATTTTTGTATTTTTAGAGACAGGGTTTCAGCATGTTGGCCAGGCTGGTCTTAAACTCCTGACCACAAGTGATCTGCCTGCCTCAGCCTCCCAAAGTGCTGAGATTACAGGCATGAGCCATGGTGCCAGGCCTAAACATTTTTAATAGTTTTATCTTTTTATTAAGTTGTATATTTTTACTTGATTTTGTGTACCTTTTTTTCAGATTATTACTTATCATCAAATTCATTTTTTTTTTTTTTTTTTTTTGAGACGGAGTTTCACTCTTGTTCCCCAGGCTGGAGTGCAATGGCACGATCTCGGCTCACTGCAACCTCTGCCTCCTGGGTTCAAGCAATTCTCCTGCCTCAGTCTTCTGAGTAGCTGAGATTACAGGCATGTGCCACCACGCCCAGCTAATTTTTTGTATTTTTAGTAGAGACGGGGTTTCACCATGTTGACCAGGATGGTCTCGATCTCTCGACCTCGTGATCCACCCGCCTCGGCCTCCCAAAGTGCTGGGATTACAGGCTTGAGCTACCGCGCCCGGCCAAATTCATAATTTTTAAGGACTGCTTACTATGGGAAATCCATATTTTATCAGTTTGATGTCATTAGATATCATTGTTTCTAATATATTTTCTGTACATATAAGACCTCAATAAACCTACATTTAGATACATCTTTTAGTGTTTCTCTAATTACTCCCTTAGGTTAAATTCTTAGAGATAGAATTTTGACATCAAAAAGGAAAAGGCCTGCTGTGAATATGATGTTTTTTCCTCAAGTTTATCTCCTTTTAACGTTTGCCACGGTTTTAAAGCAGGTGACTCTTATGTCTCCTTATATTAGTTAGAAACAGTGCCTTCACTGGCAACTATTCCACAAGAGCCTTAAAAACATACCTACAAATATATCTATTAAATCTATAAATAATCTCATTTTAGCAGTTCCCACACTTCAGGGGAACCACTCTTTTGACTCAGAGGAATTTGGAGACCGATATGGAAGCTAGTCCTATAAAAAACTGGACAGAATTAATTGAAACAAAAGTAGAGTTTCTATTGTGTTGCAGGAACAGGACCCCAGTTGACATCAAAGTCTTATTTCCTTTGGCACCTGAGATTTATTTTTCCTTTTGACAACAAAGATTTTGCTTTTAGGACACAAATAAGATATTCCAATTTTCTGTTCAAATAACCGTTACTTGGGATTAGATAAGCTGGGCCCAGTTTCAAAAGCAAATTAATGACAAACCTCAATTTGAGGCAAGTCAAAGCTACAAATACATTATGGAGTTCATTTCAAAAAATGACATAAAATTAAAATGAAATAGGCTCTAAACTTTGAGAACCCTTAGGCACAGTAAATCTTAGTTATTGGGGAAAATGAAACATTCTGTGACAAGATTGGGTCTGATAAGATGTAATAAAAACATGAAGCGTGATACATAAGGGCAGGAGGATTGATGTAAAATGTGAAATGATCAAAAAAAAAAAGAATGGCATACTCCTAGTCCCCTAAAGTATCTGGTAGTGACAGGGAAATTAAATAGCAAGTAAAGCTGAGTATTAAATGAGGGTGAATGTGCAATACATCATCCCTAAATCTATCTCAGTATTCCTAAAATCCATGCCACATTTTTCCTGGAAATAACTAATGTCAGAACCAAGGTTAAATTTTTCAAAAATGAGAGCATGAACATCATGGGATTTCAACAATGGTATTATGTACATATGATGAGAAGGAGATGAGGAACAGTATGGCTATTTGGCAGCAGTAAAATACACTTAAGAAAACAGCAGAAATGTGTTCTTGCAAAACACTGTGTGACTTACTTTTATGCCTAACCTTGAAATTCTGATGGCAAATCCCACTGGTGCTGAAATTGCCAAAAGCTTACTGACATTGCACCATAGCGCAGCATGACATTTATTCCATAGGCACCTCTGATTAATTCACATAACCCTTCAATAACGAAGGAGCCACCTTTTAAAATGTTTTGAAACACGTTGTTTTGATAGTACAAATTTCCTTAGAATGAGGAATAATAGCTTTGCACTTCCTCATAGTGGGGTTTCAACTTTGTCGTTACTACTTACTAATGTATGATCTGGAACAATTTTCCAACTCATCTGAGCCTCTGTCTCTTCATCTGGGAAACAGAGATGAATCTTATGAATGTGAACCAAGCTAAAATATGGAACGTTATAAGCGCAATGTCTGTTAACTCAGAAACTGTCAGGGAACTTCACTTCCTTTTCTGCCATTCCTTAACTTCTCCTGGCTGCAGAAATATGAATTGATCTTAATTAATCAGATACTGTCTTTATTTATGGTTAGCATCAGTTGCCACAAGACAGGTTAAAAAAAGGGGAGAAAGTGACTAAAGATAAAAGGATAACACATAAAAATAGCTTAATGTTTCCTCTTAGACATTTTACAGCACCTGGCTTTCATCTTATTCCTCATTTCTCTCTCTCTCTCTCTCTCTCTCTCTCTCTCTCTCTCTCTCTCTCTCTCTCTTTGCCAGAAGGAAGATACAAGGATACTGACATTCAGATTTCAGTATCAGATTTTCAAGGCAATCATCTTGAAAAACAGGCTATTGTCCTTCTAAGACATTAGCTAAATTATTCTTTCTCTTATTTTAACTGATGCAGTGGGACTCATTGTTAAATCTCCTCATTGTATCAAAGAGATCAAGGCTTCCATGTTGCACAGATACAGAAGGCATCACCTACATTGCATGCAGTGATTTTACAATCTAAATAATATTCAGGGAGACATTTCTGTTCCCCGTTAAAGATGGGTGAAATCAAGTAGAGGAAGCATACAATGCGAGGGAAGTAAAAAGAACAATTTTATCTGCCCAGTAGGGTGGTGCAAAGGAGAGAAGATCAGGGAATAGAAGCTCATGAAGGAAACAAACATGGCTGTGCAGTTTGGAGAAGCACAATTGATCGTGTATAAAATCATGGAGGAGAGTGACTCTTATCTTGCCACCCATTTATTCATCTGGAAGGAGGCTTCCTGGTAGGTTGCACTCACACTCAGAGGGAGGGCAGTCACATAAAAGTAGACGTCAGGCAGAGGTTTAATTTACTGGGTTTCCCTTAGGTCTGATGAGGCAAAGGCATATCCAAAGCAGCTGAACACTTGACTGGCACATTGGGCAGAGGGGCTTGCTTTAGGGGTTCTGCTACAAGGGCTACAAGCTAAATGAGATTCCCAGTCAGACAATCAGAAAGCAGACAGCACCAGCAAGAGCTCAAATAAAGCTGAGAAAGTAAAAAAAGTATTACATGGCCTCGACTACACAGACAAAAGGTGCTTGGGTATAGTGGCTTAAACCTGTAATCCCAGCACTTTGGGAGGCTAAGGTGGGAGGATTGTTTGAGCCCAGCAGTTCAAGACCATCCTGGGCAATATAGTGAGACCTCATCTTTAAAAAAAACAAAAAACAACAACAACAACAACAAAAAGATGCTGACCACAGTCCTAAATGCCCGCAGGGCTAATTGCCCCAAGATGGTCAAAGGACATTAAATTGGAGGTCAGGGTAAGGGAGAAATGGAAAGAAGTATAAACACCTACTCCCCTTCTACCCAGATACCATCTTTAGCAGTTAAGTAGAGATGTCTGAGGTAATCTCTGAGAAAGAGTAGGGAATTATATTTAAATAATATAAACCATTTTTAAAAGTTCTTGCCCAGTTATTCAGTTAAGTTCTATTTTTTAAAACTACCTATCCTCAAGTTATGTGAATAACCTAAAAATGGAGTTGTGGAGGCAAATAGTTACAGGCAATATTTAAAAGCTACATTTTTTTCCTCCTATACCTAAGATGAGTGACACTTATAGGAAACACATTGCTACCTGTAAGGCATGCACAATTTACATCTGTATGACTACCAGAGTTTACAGAACATCACCAAATGTAGCTTACTTTATAAAGAAATTATCAAGGTATAAAATATAGATGTTGTCAAGAGATCTGTGACTTCATAAAGCAAGAGAAACAGGAAGGTTTTTCTTTTATTGTTGCATTTTAGGTTTGGGGGTACATGTGAAGAAAATGCAAGATTGTTGCATAGGTACACACATGGCAGTGTGATTTTCTGCCTTCCTCCCCATCACCTATATCTGGCATTTCTCCCCATGCTATCCCTCCCCAACTCCCCACCCCATGCTGTCCCTCCCCTATTTCCCCACAACAGATACCAGTGTGTGATGCTCCCCTCCCTGTGTCCATGTGTTCTCATTGTTCAACACCCACCTATGAGTGAGAACATGTGGTGTTTGATTTTCTGTTCTTGTGTCAGTTTGCTGAGAATGATGGTTTCCGGGTTCATCCATGTTCCTACAAAGGACAAGAAGTCATTGTTTTTGATGGCTGCGTAATATTCCATGGTGCATATTTGCCACATTTTCCCTGTCCAGTCTATCACTGATGGGCATTTGGGTTGGTTCCAGGTCTTTGCTATTTTAAACTGTCCTGCAATGAATATTCATGTGCATGTGTCCTTATAGCAGCACAATTTATAATCCTTTGGATATATACCCAGTAATGGGATTACTGGGTCAAATGGAAATTCTATTTCTAGGTCCCTGAGGAATCACCAACTGTCTTCCACAATGATTGAACTAATTTACACTCCCACCAACAGTGTAAAAATGTACCTATTTCTCCACATCCTCTCCAGCATCGTTGTCTCCAGATTTTTTAATGATCACCATTCGAACTGACGTGAGATGGTATCTCAATGTAGTTTTGATTTGCATTTCTCTAATGACCAGTGATGATGAGCATTTTTTCATATGTTTGTTGGCCTCATGTATGTCTTCTTTTGTAAACTGTCTGTTCATATCCTTTGCCCACTTCTGAATGGATTTGTTTTTTTTTTTTTTTTTTTTTTTTTTTTTTTTTTTTTTTTTCTTGTAAATCTGTTTCAGTTTTTTTTGTAGATTCTGGATATAAGCCCTTTGTCAGATGGGTAGACTGCAAAAATTTTTTCCCATTCTGTTGGTTGCTGATTCAATCTAATGACAGTTTCTTTTGCTGTGCAGAGGCTGTGGAGTTTGATTAGGTCCCATTTGTCTATTTTGACCTTTGTTGCCAACGCTTTTGGTGTTTTGGTCATGAAGTCCTCACCTATGCCTATGTCTTGAATGCTTTTGCCCAGATTTTCTTCTAGGGTTTTTATGGTGTTAGGTCTTATGTTTAAGTCTTTAATCCATATGGAGTTGATTTTAGTGTAAGGTGTCACGAAGGGGTTCAGTTTCTGCTTTCTGCACATGGCTAGCCAGTTTTCCCAACACCATTTATTAAACAGGGACTCCTTTTCCCATTGCTTGTTTTTTCAGGTTTGTCAAAGATTGAATGGCTGTACATGTGTTGTGTTTCCTCTGAGGCCTCTGTTCTGTTCCATTGGTCTGTATCTCTGTGTTGATTACTGTAGCCTTGTAGTATAGTTTGAAGTCTGGTAGTGTGATGCCTCCTGCTTTTTTTTTTTCTTTTTTTTTTCTTTTTTTTTTTTAGAATTGACTTGGCTATCTGGGCTCTCTTTTGGTTTCATATGAAGTTTAGTGTGGTTTTTTTCCAGTTCTGTGAAGAAGGTCATTGGTAGCTTGATGAGGTTAGTGTTGAATCTGTAAATTACTTTGGGCAGTATGGCCATTTTCACGATATTGATTCTTCCTAATCATGAACGTGGAATGTTTCTCCATCTATTTGTGTTTTCTCTTATTTCATTAAGCAGTGGTTTGTAGTTCTCCTTGAACTGAAACAGGAAGGTTTTTCTTGCATGAGGTTAGTTTAACTCTCTTGAAATATCAGAATAAGGACTGAGATCTTGCTCTACTATATGTGGAAATGTGCCATGCAGCTACAGCAATTATATCAGTACAGTTCTGAAGTGAAAATGATGGATCAGTGAAACAGCAGAGCCCCAAAATGCACATACATTAATAGGGAGATATATAGATAGAAATAGCTAGATATCCAAAGAGTCATTAGCTAGATATCCAGAGTCATCACATCTATCTATCTATCTATCTATCTATGTAATCTATCTATCTATCATTTATCTATCATCTATTTATCATCTATCTATCTATCCATCCATCTCTATCCATCTATTTATAACCATGTATGAATATCCTTATGTGAAAAAGTTACAGTTCAAAATCAACTGGTAGTGGATGGACTATTCAGTAGAGTGGATAGCTACAATTTGTGGTGAAAAATAATGTTTGATTCCTACCCAACATACCTTCCCTAACATATATGTATTTATTTGACACACATTTATTCCAAATAAACACAGGACCAGAAGGTAGAAAATATATCTTAAAATATTAGATGAAAATATATATTAATTTGGAGAATATGTACCTCTCCAAGAATAAAATGAAAATCAGAAGTGATAAAGAAATTAAATACTGAAATTGTTTAATGAAAAAAGTTAAAGTTTTCTATGGCAAGTAACACAGTAAACAACTTAAAATTAAAGACAGACTACAGAATTATTTATAAATATAAAGGCTCATACACCTGGTCATATAGAATGTTGGCAGGACTATATATTAGTACAACTTGTACTAATATGGGGCAATTTGGTAGTAAGTACTAACATTTTGATAGAGGATGCATAAGCTGCATATACCCATTTATACCAAGACATTTTGAGAGATGCAGGGATATTGGGGAGGAGGTATTTGTGAGAAACCAAGGATTTACATTCAAGAAAGGCTAATATTTTCTAAATGTGTTCGGTTATGTATTGATTTAAACATCTCTTACTAATTGGTAGGTGCCTTTTTAGGATTTTAGCACATGGGAGAAATGTCCCTACCTATGCATACAGAAATGCTTAAGAACAGAAAGTGTTGTTTATCAGGAAATACAGTACTCACACATTATTTATAAAAATTGAGCCCAACCTCCGAACTTTACTGTGGAAAGAGTTCATCAACTTCCTAGACAGAAGAAAGCTAATAATTGTAAGAAAGACATATATAGTATAAATAAGTTTCATTATAAATAAGATTATAAACATGAATTGCATATGTACGTCTTTATGAGTGTCTGTGTGTATGTGTATGTAAATGTCTTTTTTGTGTATATAAAATCCAGAGCAATCTGCACCAATCTTATAAAGTGGTTATGTCTGAGAAATGAAAATGGAAAGGAGAAAATTCTGCTTTAATCCTGATTTCATTTCCTTCATTGTTTTTATTCTACTAAAAATAATTTACAATGTGAAAGGCCTTGATATTTATTTTTAAAAATAGTAAATAACTAAACCACCTGTGTACAACAAAACAGAATGTAATTCTGTATGTTAATTAGAATCACAATTTTAATTAGAAAAAATAGTGTATATACTCAAAGATGCAGTCTTAATTGGAGGTGGGGTAGGGGTAGTTTTTGGAAAAATTTGCCAAGGTATAAATAGAAACTATAGATAATGTAATTTACTTCATTTTAGTGCATTTTCTAATCTGGACAATTAATATAAGCTACTTTTACTATCCAGAAAACCTTAGTAAAATCACAAAAATCTAGGATACCTGTGCATTTTGAAATATCCCATTTTGTATCAAAGACTCTGGAAGTTCTGGATTGATAACCAAGTTTATATTTCAGCACGCAGGTAAGAAGGTGTTCGTCTTAGGTTGATTCGCTAGAAGCAGGCTGAGACTGAGATTTATTGTAGAAACTATTCCAGAAGTGCCCCCAGAGGGAACCAGTAAGACACAGGGAAGCAGAAAAGAAAAAAGTGAAAGGAACTTAACAAGGGTGTGGTTTCAGGTGGTGTCTCCCCAGAGTTTTCCTGTCTAGTCCTGCAGGGGATCTTGAGACCATAAATTAATCTCAGAGTTGTTCACCTCCATTCAAGGAAGTTGAGCTTTCAAGTATTCTTTGACTAAGAGCCTCTGCTGGAGAAAGGGGCCAAGCTGGGCAGGAAGGAAACCCCTAAGAACTCTTCAGTAGGTGGTAAAGAGATTCCAGCAGCCGAGGCAGCCTTCCTAAGTGAAATGCAGGTGCAACATAGAAACAAAAGCAAACACAAGCCAGGAGAAGGATGCAGCCAAGGAAAAAGGGGATTGGAGGATATGTAGGCAGAGAATCAGCAGGATCCACTCCAGAAGATGTTTTATTTTATTTCCAAATACATCTTCATTTGTTTAAAATATTGAATTGAACAAACGTCTTTTCTAGTTCTAACACTACGGAAAAAAAAATCAAAAATTACAAGTGAACAAAATATCAGAGGCAACTGTTGTAATACAGTGAAGATTTTAGGAATTCCCAGAAGAGCATAACAATTTAATAGCCTAAATTTAGTCAGATCAAAGTTCAAAGTTCTTAAAATTTTACAGATCTAAATGTTCCTGATCTAAAATCAAAACAGTGATTCAGCTCCTGTGTCTATTTTTCTTCAGAATTTATTTCCTTTTTTAATGTTCAGTGTTCTTTTGTACACTCTGGGAAATTCAGTAGAGAAAACATATACTTTTGTTTTAGAAAGATAATTTCAGTTATTTACTCCTAAATTATTCTAAAGCATCTCTGGACACAAGGAAAATAAGTGCTTTCAGGATGATCTAACCCACAATTTAAACTATAGTGCAAAGGAAACAAGAAAAACAAGACGTATTCAAAGACACAGCTAAAGTACCCTACTGGCTAGGGTGTCACACAAACATGACTCCATTTTCCCCTATAGCATTCTTGTATTCTTACATAATTATATTTTGTAACCTTGCACAAGTTACTTAAGCTCTCTTCAGTTCCCCCATTGGTTTCCTGGTCAAGTTTCAGCACTCGGGAAATACTTGTTCGAAGGCTGGACATGGTGGCTCATGCTTGTAATCCCAGCACTTTGGGAGGCTGAGGTAGGAAAATCACTTGAGGTCAGGAGCTCGAGACTAGCCTGGCAAAATCCTATCTCTACCAAAATACAAAAATGGTGATGCCTGTAATCACAGTTACTTGGGAGGCTGAGGCAGGAAAACGGCTTGAACCCGGAAAGCAGAGGTTGCAGTGAACCAAAATTGCACCACTGCACTCCAGTTTGGGTGACAGAGCATGACTCCATCTTATAAAACAAACAAAAAATACATTAAAAACAAAGAAATACTTGTTCAATATACAGATCCATGGAGAATGTCAATCTCATTTGGACCTCTGCACTTCAGTTCTTTGGTTCCATACATCTAGAGTACCTAGAATATACTCATTTTCTCTAGCCATCTATATTATTTTTCTATTGCTACATAATAAATTATGACACACATGGTGGCCTACAACAACACACATTTATCATCTCACAGTTTTCATGGGTCAGAAGTCCAGGCATGGTTTAGCTGAGTCCTTTGATCAAGGTCTCACAAGGCTACAATCAAGGTGTCCGCTGGGTGGTGTTTCTTTTTGGAGCTCAGGGTCCTATTCTAAGCTTACATGATGGTTGGCAGAATTCAGTTACTTGCAGCTGCAGAGCTGAGGTTCTGCTTTCTTGCTGGCTGTTAGCTGGGAGCCACTCTCAACCCCTGCAGGTTCCCACAGTCCCCTATCATGTGGCCCCTTTGTAGCCCACCTCACAGCATGGCAGCTCACTTTTTCAGAGCCAGCAAGTCAGGGCCTCTCATCTCAGCCTAGTCTGCCCACAGTCATATATCTACATGTATGTCTATATTTATATCTGTATCAAAATGTACATCATATCATCTCTCTGTCATTACTATATCTATATATAACATGTACCTCAAGGGAGTGACATTCCATTTTTTCCATATTCTGTGGGTTAGAAGCAAGTCTCAGGTTCTGTTCACACTCAAAGAACAAGAATTATCAACAAGTATGACTCAACTGGGACTCCCCTTATGGTATATTTGCCACACTGTACCAGTCCTTTTGACTTCAAAGTCAAGCTGAAGTCACAACCTTCTCCTTTAATCTCCTAGCACCAGATACTAGACAGGACAGAACTAAGAATTTATCTAGGGTGGTATTTTTTTTTTTAATCATTTGTCATGTCCTGTAACACATACATAGGTTCAGGACTAAATGTTGAATGCTTGTGGCTTGAGATCCCCTGAGGCTGGGATCTTGCAGCTATCTGCAATCTTTATCTGTCTTTTGGCACACTATCCAAATCCTCAACAAATTATGCTAAATTTTCTGCGCAGACACTTAGAATCCTCACTTATTCCTCATTTATGGGTCTTCACTCTATTTCAAACTTCAAATATATCTCATGTCTGAAAAAAAAATCTTTTGGCTGTGCTTCATGCTTCTCATCTTTGCTAACTCCAGGAACCCCTACACATGTTACTCTCTGAAACTGTCACCACAGTGATTATGCGATCCCCACGACACAGGCCAGATGTCTACCTTACTTGAAGCACTTAACAGCATTTATATATATCATCTTTCAATCAGTACATATATAAAGACCAAGAATATTTTGTATATTATTTTTTGTTTAGGTAACAAATTAAAAAATTAAAATAACATATCCAAAAATGGAAATAAAACAGATAAAATGCCAAGTACAAATTAAATAAGGCAATCTATTTATGATGAAGTAAGGAGAGTACATAAAACTTTATGTTAAAGATATAAAAACAATACTAGTTTGAAACTGCTTTGTTTTATTTTTAGTTTTTCTCAAAGTTAATAGATGTAAGAAAATTCATAATTTTGTAGGTAAGAGTGTGGAGCACAAAACTACGCACAAATGGGTGTTACCTATCCTCAGCTGTGATGGTTTTCAAGGCTGCCTGTGAAGTCTGATACAACTATGAAAGAAAAATAAATCTTGGGGCCCCCAAATCACTCAGCTAAAGGGAAGAGTCAAGCTGGGAACAGCTTAGGGCAAACCAACCTCCTATTTTGTTCAGAGTCACCCAACTCTGCTCACTCTTATTGCCTTCTTAGGAGAGGCTAATCAGAAACTTAAAAGAATGCAACCATTTGTCTCTTACCTATTTATAACCTGAAGACCCCTCCTCACTTAAAGTCATCCCACCTTTCCAGATGGAACCAATGTTCATCTTACATATGTTGGTTGATGTCTCATGTCTCCTAAAATATATAATGCCCAGCTGTGCTCTGTTCACCTTCAGCACATGTCCTTAGGACCTCCTGAGGCTATGTCACAGGCACACATCCTCAACCTTGGCAAAATAAACTTTCTAAAATTATTGACACCTGTCTCAGATATTCAGTATTCACAAACTCTAACAAGTCCTTGACACTGGCAGCTCATCTCAAATGTTGATGTTCTGAAGTACCATAATTAGAAAAACTGAAAATTAAATTATATATAAGGGCAAAAAAAAATTCATCACAACAGAACCAGTGATAGCCAAGATGTATACAATTTGCCACAGTTAATGGGAGCCTATTATTTTCTTCCATCTGCTTCAGGGGCATAAGCTTTAGTTACGGTTTTTTATATATATACAAAAAATCTACATGTTGTTAATGTCACAGATTTGAAAACTATGGAGTTATTTATTCATTTCTTAACCTCACAGTGAGAGACTATCTTGGTGCATTGATGAATGTTGGGAAGTCAAACTGAAGTTTAGTATTCTGGTGATTTTCATTCTCTCTTGGGGACTGGAGTTTATTCAAAGCTAAGATGAAGAGGTAAAGTGTTAATAAATTAATATGCCTTGCCCAAATAAGTAAACAGGAGTAAAATAATTGATTCTCAGCCCTTCCATGGTTTAAGCAATATTTCATTGTTAGTATTCATTGTTAAGTATTAAAAACTGCTAATTTTTTCATAGTGTTTTAGCAGATGACTATAGCAGCATTTTTCTTTCTTTCTTTCTTTCTTTTTTCTTTTTTTAAATTGAGACAGAGTCTTGCTCTGTCACCCAGGCTGGAGCGCAGTGGCACAATTTCGACTCACCTCAACCTCTGCCTCCTGGTTCAAGCGATTCTCATGCCTCAGCCTCCCTAGCAGCTGGGACTACAGGCATGTGCCACTACACCCAGCTAATTTTTGTTTTTAGTAGAGACAGGGTTTCACTATGTTGGCCAGGCTGATCTTGAACTCCTGACCTCAGGTGATCCACCTGCCTCGGCCTCCCAAAGTGCTGGGATTACAGGCATGAGCCACTGCACCTGGCCTATAGCAGCTTTTCTTTTCAATGGTCAAAGAAAAATCATTTTGTAAACATGCTACAAAACTGCAGACTACTCTTTCTGAACAGTTAAAAACAGTCTTTGATCAGGAAATATATATATGCAGTTCAAAACTGTGGGAACTAATTGTATATTCTAATATTTGTTTGTGTATTTAATCCATTTTGTTTTGTTCAACACACCATGAACAGGATGGATACTATACTTCTGTGTCTTTAAAGGTACATTCTTGGATAAATGTTGTCCTTTAATTAAATTTTAAGTGTTTTAAATAAAGTGGCCAAAACATACATTTCCTTTGACTAGACCATTTACATACTGCCCAGTTCAATTTCTCTAAGTTCCAATATTCAAGCCTGAAAAATAATGAGCAATCATTCTCTCCAACTGAACTTATTCCATAAATAAACTAGTGAAACATCAAACAAATGAGAATCGTAGCATCCTTGCACATTACCTTTTACCTACAGATATTATCATGCTTGCCCAGCCAAGCTCATTTTAGATAAAACAACTCTGTTCGTCTTCCTCGTATCTAGGGGAGCATGTTTTGTCCCTTGTGATGCAGCCATTTCCTGGCCTCGGATACAGAGGTGTGGTGTACATATAATAAAAGGTGAGCTATCTACAGAGTAGCAGTGTCTACAACTATGATGTTGGCTGATCTGATCTTCTTAAGAATTTGAACTCAGAAACACAAAGAAATCAGAACAATTAATAGTAAGAAAAGAGCACAAGGGAAAAGGACGGAACAGAAAATACCTTTGGCCAAAAAAGGAAATTAAAAAGAATGGAAAGGTATGGGGCAGCCTGATAAGAAGGTAGTGTCAAGGAGATGTGTGTAATCCCTTGACAGAATCCATATGTGTCTTGAGGGGTAAAAGCTGGTTCTTAGAATTGTTGCAGCTTCTGAAGTTTTCCATAAATGAGAATAATGTTTTTCTTTCTTCAAAATTTCTTGAATATCTCAGTTTCTAACTATATGACAACAAAGGCAATAAAAGTGTATTTTGATAGTAATACCCTGGTGTGATATTCCAATTATGAAATAATCAGTACAACATAGGCAGTTATCAATCTGAATAGATTCTGAATATAAATATCCACTACTTGCATACCCAGTAGCCTAGCTGAAATATTCTCTACACTAGCACCATGCAATGTATGCAACACTAATTCAGAGGTGGTAACATTACACAAATCAATCTACACTGACCTTTGCCTTTGCTTCTCAATTTGCTCACAAATAGATGCTCACAAAGTTTGAAGATAGCAACAGGATTTTAACCTGGGTCTGTCTGACTTTATTATTAATTAATTAATTTATTTATTTTTAGAGACAGGGTCTTGCTTCATCACCCAGCTTAGAGTGCAGTGGTGCCATCATAACTCATTGCAGCCTTGACCTTCTTGGCTCAAGCAACCATCCCACCCCAGCCTCCTCAGTAGCTGGGACTACAGGTATATGCTGCTGTGTTCGGCTACTTAAAATTTTTTTTTTTGTAAAGATGAGGTCTCACTTTGTTGCCCAGGCTGGTCTTGAACTCCTTGTCTCAAGCGATCCTCCTCTTTTGGCCTCCTAAAGTACTGGGATTGCAGGTGTGAGCCACCACACCTGGCTCTCTTTGACCTTAAAGACATATTAATTATAATTGAAGAGTAGATTATACAAACAGAAGTAGCTGACATTTAGTTAATGCTTAATATATAGAAGACACTTAATGTAGTCTTCACCAGAACCCTGTTTATAGAGAAAAATAAATGAAAATTTACACAATTTGCTCAAGGTCACACAACCAGTATAATTTGGAGTCAAGTTATAACAAGTCTAACTCTTGAGCCACTGTATTTACTATAATACCCCCAATCAAATATCATACTTGCCATGTGGCCTTCAAAAACTGACAGAAAGTAGACAGTGGTGATAATTCTCTAATCATTGCAGTAGACATGAAGTGCTTCCAGGAAAGTCTTTGTCTGTATCATTTGAAAGTTCTTCTCAGATCACACCAATATTAACAGCCAGGTGCACAGTGAACCCAGTGTGCCACTGCTACTTGCTGTAGGCTGGGGCCTCAGTTTTGTGGGACACAATGTTAAAACATAATGTGACACAATGGCTCAGCTAGGTGCCCCAAGCAGTCTCAGAGACTGAGAGTCACTAGTGACTTTAAATCACCGTGAACATTTGAATCATTATTCTAGAGAGAGCAATAAGCAGTGCAGAACCCAGAGTGAAGAGACTGTTAGAGGGGATAGCCAACAATAAACAAAATACTGGGCTTCTTTGGCTTCCCCGTAATAAAAAACTGCATTTTCCAGGAGAGTGTTTCTATGCTTTTATGAATTAATGCAGAGAATCTCTAAGAGTTAAGACAAAGATTGTTAGAAGATAAGTATCTGTGATAAACCAGACAATGTCTTCAGTATTTATGTAATAATAGGAATTTACTCAGATCAATTAACGTGTAAAAATGCTCCTGTGAGTAATGTTACTTTTGAAGCTTTTAATGCAAAGATCCAAATTGCATGTTCCTTTCATTTTAACATGCCATGATCACTGAGCGTGTTTACCTGACAAGTATTAGATGAGCTCCTATCACCTATCCAGGAATGTGCTGTGTTTCTGGGACAATATAGAATTAGTAATCTTCTATATAGAAGTAGTAAATACCATGCCTGAATCAAGAAGCCTAAATTTGATCCACTGTTAATACTCAGAGCTGTTTTATTAAAGCTCATGAACAGAATTCATTCATTCATGTATTCTTTCCACAGTTCGTGAGTCTCTCCTTTGTTCCACAGCCATGTTAGGTACTAAAATATAAAGAAAAGATAACTGATAAATGAATATAATATGTAGAAGTGCCAGTGAAAGATTCAAAATGTCTACAATAAGATCTCCACTTTCCTACGCTGACAAAGATGAGAATTTAGCCAAATTAAAGTTATTTTACTAGGGACCTTTTAGAAATAAGGATATTCTCCCTCTCATGGCAAGTATAATGGTCCACCCTGGGCAATGCAATGGCTAGGCTGCAGACACTGTATGCCCCTTACCTTTAGAGCCATGACTCTTCTATTAGGTTAGTATATGTAGTTTGATTAGGTTTGACGATGGTAGTACAAACAATGCCACCATTTATTAGAGTTAGTGGCTGAACTCTCAGTGAAGCTTGGGGTGTGTTAAAAGTGATGAGAAAGGATTAGTCTGTCGATGACTGCATTATTTTGGTTCACAGTATTCATTCGGTCAGGTTAAGTTTGTTTATTGAATACAGGTTAGGTTTGTTTATAGACTAATGTTCTAATCTTCATGCTGGCATAGAAATAATCTCATAATCTTGTTTGTTATTGCTAATTTAACTTCATTTCTCTTTATACTGTTTTAATCAAGCAGGTATCCCTACTGTCTCACTGAATATTCAGCAGGGACCCATAAAATTTTGCATGCACTTCCCTTCACCTGGAACGGCATTCTATTTCTCATTCCTTAATCATAATTTCTTCTATTCTTGAAGCTTAATTCCTTTTTTTTTCCTAACAGGACTGTAGGTGTTATCAATCTCATATTGTTTGAAATTTTATTGCATTTACTGTCTGTAGACTGTCCATACATAAATATGCATGTTGTATTATTACTTTTTTCCATACACACATGCCATAATATAACTTTTTCCCTGTATTTATGTCTTTATTCATAAGCAACTGGCTTGCAAGTTACAAGAGAGCACAGAGTAAATCCTCTATTTCCCATGTCCCCATTGTGCCTAAGACTGTGTTTCTGTACACACATAAAAAGTAGGAAATCAATAATTCCCACTGCTGATGTGTGGACTCTTAAAAATCTGGAGGAACACTATTGAATTGCTCCATTAGCTTTCTCTTCTTTACGTTGAAAATAAAAATTGTGATGACATTTTTAAACTAAGTCATGGTTTTCTTAGTAAGTAGGCAATAATGAGGATCTTAAAAATATTGTAAGAGAAAAATACCTTAGGAATCAAATATGGCTATCAGAATAGCAATAATGATAGGGCCTGAGGAAGAAGGGGAAGAAATTTTAAGGTAGATACTTTTTGCAAATCCATATCTGTTTTTACTTTAGCCTTGAGGCAAATATTCTCTACTAATTTAACTTTTGAAAAATCTCATTAGAGTATGTAGACAAAAGAACAGACGAGAAATAAGTAAAGGTTAGAGCAAATTTTGCCATCTAATATTCATAGGACTTCACTAGAACCATTTTAAACATCTATAAAATGACAGAATTGTACTACCTTGCCTTTATGATTACTTTCTCTTCTGAAATTTTATGGTGATGTAGGTCCAACTTTTACTTTTTTTATTATTTTTTTGTTTTGGCTTTATTTTTTTTATTTAATTTTTTATTTTTTTTTTATTGCATTTTAGGTTTTGTAAAGAACACACAAGATTGTTGCATAGGTACACACATGGCAGTATGATTTGCTTTCTTCCTCCCCATCACCTATATCTGGCATTTCTCCCCATGCTATCCCTCCCCAACTCCCCAACCCATGCTGTCCCTCCCCTATTTCCCCCCGACAGACCCCAGTGTGTAGTGCTCCCCTCCCTGTGTCCATGTCTCATTGTTCAACACCCACCTATGAGTGAGAACATGCGGTGTTTGATTTTCTGCTTTTGTGTCAGTTTGCTGAGAATGATGGTTTCCAGGTTCATCCATGCCTCTACAAAGGACATGAACTCATCGTCTTTTATGGCTGCATAGTATTCCATGGTGTATATATGCCACATTTTCCCTGTCCAGTCTTATCATCGATGGGCATTTGGGTTGGTTCCGGGTCTTTGCTATTGTAAACAGTGCTGCAACAAACATTCTTGTGCATGTGCCCTTATAGTAGAATGATTTATAATCCTTTGGATATATACCCAGTAATGGGATTGTTGGATCAAATGGACTTTCTATTTCTAGGCCAACTTTTAACTCTTAGAGAGTTGTCCCTTTGTATCCATGGGGAACTGGTTGTAGGACCTCCAAAGTTATCAAAATCCAAGGATACTCAAGTCGTCGATATAAAATGGATATAAAACTATATCCAAAGATCATATGCAAATACTATGCAAAGATTAAATAACCTTTCCTATACACTTTAAATTATCTCTAGAATACTTTTCATACCTATGCAGTTTGGGTTTGTCTTCTCACTCAAATCTCATGTTGAAATTTAATACCCAATGCTGGAGCTGGGACTTGGTGGGAGGTGATTAGATCATGGGGGTGGATTATTTTCTGGGTGCCATTCTTATGATAGTAAATGAGTTTTCATGAGATCTAGTTGTTTGATCTCTCTCCCCTCTCTCTTCCTCCTGTTCTGGCCACGTAAGGCATACTTGTTTCCCATTTACCTTCCACCATGATTTTAAGTTTCCTGAGACCTGCTGAGTCATGCTTCCTGTAGAGCCTTCAAAATGGTGAGCCAATTAAACCTCTTTTCTTTATAAACTACCCAGTCTCAGGTACTTCTGTATAGCAGTGTGAGAACAAGCTAATGTAATACCTAATACAATGCAAATGCTTATGTAAATAGCTATACTAGGCCATGTGCGGTCCCTCACACCTGTAATCCCAGTACTTTGGGAGGCCAAGGCGGGCAGATCACAAGGTCAGGAGATCAAGACTATCCTGGCCAACATGGTGAAACCCCATCTCTACTAAAAATACAAAAATTAACTGGGCCTGGTGGCATGTGCCTGTAATCCCAGATACCCGGGACGCTGAGACAGGAGAATCGCTTGAACCAGGGAGTCTGAGTTTGCACTGAGCCGAGATCATACCATTGTACTCCAGCCTGGTGACAGAGTGAGACTTCATCTCAAAAAAATGTATGTAGTTATACTGTATTTTATTTTCATTATTTTTCATTGTTGTAATGTTATTTTTATTGGATTTTTTTCTAATATTTTTTATCCTCAACTGACTGAATCCACAAAGTCAGAACCAACGGATGAAGAGGGCTGAGTATAAATCTATGTCAATGTAGGAAACATCAGCTGAAAATCATATGAGTTTACATTGATCATCTTTTGCAATTTTTTTGTTTGTTTTTTGGTAAATGCATTAAATAGGAAATTGATCTGCTTAACAAAGTTTTATGTTCACAACACGGCATTGTCAGCTATAGGCACAATGTTGTGCAACAGATCCCTAGAATTTATCCATCCTGTGTAACTGAAAGTACAAACCCATTGATCAGGAACTTCCCACTTCGCCCGTCCCTGGGCCCTGGTAATCATACTTTCTATAGTCTGTTTCTGTGAGGTTGACTATTTTAGATATTTCATGTAACTGAAATCATGCAATATTTATCTTTCTGTGCCCAGCTTATTTCCTTAACAAAATGTCCTTCAGGTTCATGCATGTTGCTGCATATGACAGGATTTCCTTGTTTCTAAGGTTGAATCATATTCCATTGTATATACATACAACATTCTCTTCATTCAGCTATCAATATTCGTTTAGGTTGTTTTTACATTTTGCCTATTGTGAATATATTTATTGATTCAATAAATACAGGAATTGTTGATACCTCTTTGAGATCCTGATTTCACTCTCTTTGGTTACATATCCAAAAGTTGGATTGTTGGATCTTATGGTAATTCTCTACAGTTTTTTGAGGAACCTCCATAGTGTTTTCCATAGTGGCTATAACATTTTACATTCTGCCAACTGTTGCCAATGCTTTTTATCTTTTGTTTTCTAACAATTTTTGATTAGCAAAATTCTTTTTGTCTTTGTTTTTTGAGACAGAATTTGGCTCTGTTGCCCAGGCTGGAGTGCAGTGACACGATCTTGGCTCACCGCAACCTCTGCCTCCAGGGTTCAATCGATTCTCTTGCTCAGCCTCCTGAGTAGCTGAGAGGTGTGTGCCACCATGTCCAGCTATTTTTTTTTTTTATTTTAGTAGAGATGGGGTTTCACTATGTTAGCCAGGATAGTCTTGACCTCCTGACCTCGTGATCCACCCACCTTGGCCTCCCAAAGTGCTGCGATTACAGGTGTGAACCACAGTGCCTGGCCTAATTAGCAAAATTCTTACCTAGTATTTAAAATCTTGAAGAAAATAACAATCATTTGTCTTCTTTTGGGTCACCTTTCCTTATTTGTGCATAATGTTTAATAAGTAAAGATAATTTAATTTGACTTGGTTTTCTCAAAATATTTCTTAAAGTAACAATCTCCATAATTTCTTTCACACTCTGGAGTCTAGACTTATGGCTGTTAAGCCCATTCTAAATTCTTGCACTAGCCTGATACTCTGGAAAAAGAAATGGACTACTGAATTAAAATCTTATCATTCAGGTATTAATTTGGTTTTATAGCTGATGTTGAAAGGACTCTTCTTTCAGTGGTCAGGATCTAGCCTTCTAACACAGAATCTAAATTCTGAAAAATCTTTATTCCAGTAAATGGAGTTGTAGCTGTTGGCTATTGACACATAATAAACATTCTCCACATTTAGTGGCCCGAATCAGTATCATTTATTAAGTATGCAATACTACCAATTGGTAAGTTGGAATAGGAAGTCCTGCTGGACTTAGTTAGATTTAGTCATGCATATATAGGATGGACTGGACAGCTTCAGAAAGTATGACGATCCTTGTCCCCATAGAGTCCCTTGCTCTCCAGCAAAATTCCTGGAGCTTGTCCACCTGGCAGCACGAAGGGCTTCAAGAGAGGAGAAAAAAGTCGGCAAACTCTTTTGATGTTTAGGCTTGGAACGAACTCAATATCCCTTTGGTGATATTCTGTTGGCTGAAGCAAGTCACAAGCCCTGAGGCCAGCCCAGATTTAATAGGTGGAAAAAAACACTCCATTTATCAATGAGAGAAATGAAGACTCACATTGAACATAGCATGGATACAGGAAGGCAGAAATAATGCTGTCTATTTTTATAATCATTCTTCTACATGACATTTTTTCTTATTTTATTTCATGCCTAAAATCCTATCTTGACACTGTGTTCTAAGAATCCAGGTTATCCTGCAATGTTGTCATGGCTCAAACTAAATACAAGTCCATCCTCCAATGCCAGCCTCTACAGTTTGCTTTCCTACCACCTGTGCCGGTAGTTTGCTATGTCAGTTATTTTTCCCTTTTATTTTCAGTTGAGATGTAATAATTGGACATATTTAGGAGATACGGAGCAATGTTTGATACACGTAAGCAAGGCATAATGATCAAATCAGAGTAATTAGAATATATATCACCTCAAGCATTTACCATTTATTCATGTTGTGAATATTCAAAATCCTCTTTTCTGTCTTTTTGAAAACATACAATAAATTATAGTTAGCCATATCTGCCCTGCAGTGCTGCAGAACACCGGAACTCATTCATCCTACCTAGTGGTAACTTTCTATCCGTGAACAAACCTCTCCCTGTCCTTCCCTCCCCCTGCTTTTCCCAGCCTGTAATACCCACAATTCTACTTCCATGAGCTCAAAATTTCTGTCTTAACTTTCACATATAAGTGAGAACATATAATATTTATCTTTCTGTGCCTGACTTAACTTTGTTTAACCTAATGTCCTCCAGGCTCATCCATGTTGAATGAGAATAGCTGTTACCAAAAAGACAAAAAACACAAATGCTGGTGAGGATATGGAAGAAAATGATTCCTTATAACTGTTGATGGGGATGTAAATTAGTACACCCATGATGAAAAACAGTATGGAAATTTCTTTAAAAGCTAAAAATAGAACAATCATACTATCTGGATATCCCTTAACTAGGTATTTATCCAAACAAAAGGATATTAGTATATCAAAGGGATACCTGTACCCCGATGTTTATAGCAACCCTATTCACAACAGCTAAGATATGGAAATAGCCTGAATGTCCATCAGCAGATAAATGAGTAAAGAAAATCTATATGCACAATGGAATACTACTGAGCCACAAAAATGAATATGATGTCAGTTTTTTATTGGATTATTTCCCGTTGCAACCTCCTCTGTGTTCCTCCTAACTACCTGGTCACTAACGCTCAATGAACAGAGTTCATTTATATGGTGCAACAGTGATTTCATTTTTTCTGTGGATTTTAGCCATGTCTTTTGTCTTTCTTATCATTGGATGAGTCTCTATCATCCATTCATACAATAAATGGTTGTAAAATCATCTTGTCTTGAAGAAAACAGGAAAGTGGTAGGCAGAGAACTTAGAGGCAAAACACAAGCAATGACTAAATAGTGCCAACAAAATAAAATTCAGCAGTATCTTTATTACTAAGGTTTTACTTCATTACTGGTTTCCATAGGAGGCAAATAAATCATGAGTTAGCTGGACTGATATCACTACTGCCAACTACTACTTGTATAATAAATATCATAAGAGCCTTGTAGTTTGATTCTTTTAGTAATTCCCAAGTCAAGGTTGAGATGAGATGATGCAGAGTGACCTGGAAATAAGAATCAAACTAGCCTATGTAAGAGTCAAACCGAAAATGCTGCATAATGGAGTCTTTTTTTTTTTTTTTTTCTCAAAGCACCAAAGGAGAAATGTTATCAAATATAGGTTCTTTCATTTGCAGATTGTATAGCACCTGTCAATTTCAATATGGAAAGGTAGAGGATAGGGAGCTGTGAAAAGCAGCTATTTTATATTTATGGTTGGTTCGAGAGTCTGAACAATTCAGATCTAATTACATTTTCATCATGGACTCACTTTATCAGAACCTTGTGACCTGAAATATGCCTGCTTAATGGATTTACTGTGGTGAACCAGAGAGTCATTTCAGCTGGGCCAGAGAATCATTGAGATAAGCTTCAGGGATACAAGTAGATTTTAAACCATTTCTTATTCAATGAAGCAAATAGATTTACGGACAATTTAAAAAAGAAATTTGCTAGAGAGAGGGGTTGCAGCTTTTCTCTCTGAACAGTGACTACTGGTTGTCTTGGTACCAATTCAGGGTCAAAAACAGAAAAGTAAAAGTACTAAATAAAGGCCCATCAGGAACTAAGATGGTCAAGATCATGTAGCAATGCCAAAGTCGGAAAAAAATCAAAGCCAACAGGGAGACATGGGAAGACAAGAAATGAAGAGGAAAAGCTAGGAGCAAAACTCTGACATGTGTTTCCCAGACCCCAGCACAAAAGAAAGCATTTCTCAGGCCCAAACCCTTCAAGGTTATTATAGGGCTCATGGAACTCTCAGGGTAGGATCATTAACAACTTGTCCAATTATAGATCATATTGATTTGTAATAGCCGCTCAAATAGTACAACCATGTGGTTATACCAAAGCAAATGAAATTCCAAATACAGATGAAACAATTTGTAAACTTTTTAAATAGTTTTCTTTTTAGACATGGGTGATTATAATATGAATCACTCTTTTCTCAAGAACTCTCTAAATTATTAATGGTTTTAAGGTAGTTATTTTGTCTTTGTTCCATTTAATAATGAATAATTCGAAAAACATCAGAATTCAAAGAGAAAGAAGTCTTCTACCATCCCTAAACTAAAACAGTAATATGCGCCATCCTCTTTCCATTATACAGACATTTGAGAATTTCTAGTTCAGGATTTTGTCAGTCTAAAACATCCAGTATTTCACAAATAACATTACTGAACATAATCACTCAAGCCAAACCTATTTCCAACTCACTAAAAATAAACTATTATTACAAATAAGTAATACATAATAAAATAAAACTATAAAAATAACCAAAAACTCATTTTTGACCATAGGAAAATCCTTCACAATTTAAAAAAGAAATTATTGACATAATTTAAATTTCTAGTGTTCCAATCCGTGTGTGTATGTGTGTTCATTTATTATCATTTTTCAGAATCTTAATTCCATGTTTGGTTAAATACAATGTGATGTAAATAAACTTCAAGAAAAAAATGATTTTGTGGTCTTTAATTCAATAATAGGTGGCAGCATCTTATTAAATATGCATAAGTGGAATGGTTGAGAGGGAAAGAGTCTGAAGAGGATTTCATCTGAAATATTTATTAACATCATCTGTAAAATATGTCTTCCTTACTTCTTCCTCTTTGTTCACTGCCTGAAACTGACTAATAAGTCTACTGGGAAGGGACATCTCTTGTTTCCTTGTTGGCGAAGTATTGAGTTTATGGTTGAGAAGAATTCTTTAGTTTCAGATATATTATGTTCAGGTTAAAGGTTTTCAGACTTACAGTGAGAAATGCATAATGTCCTTAGCCTTTTAAAAATTGTGTTCTTTGATCAAAATGATATAAGAATTTGTTTGCTTATGCATAAGAATTAGAAGGGAATGCACAAAACCAGAAATAATCCATGTGTTAAAATGGTGAGGTAAGTGGAAAGCCTTTCTTCTCTTTGGTCAAGTTATTTTAAACGCTGTTGAAATACTATTTGCTAAGGAAAATAAACTCTATTTGTAATATTCTTTAGACATATAAAAATAATAATTCTGTATACTGTCATTGTCTTAAGGCCATAATTATGTAATTTTTATATCTTAAAAGAAAATGAAAAGCTTGGTATTGCCAAAACAAAATGTACAGGCTATAGTTAATAATAAATAAGATAGTTGTATGTGCATACTTTTACCACATTTAACAATAAATCAGATTTCCAGAAACTGCTATAACAAATTCCAAAACTCTGAATATAAAAATAGACTCAGATCCAAAAACTTGCCCTTAATTCCAATTCCTATGTTACAGTCACAGGCTTAAATCTTTTACTTAGAGTCAACTAACTCCTCAAAAGTTTGTTATACTCTGTAAACTGCTTTATCTGTTTTTCCAATCCATCACAGATTATAAGCAGAGACTGAAAGGATTTGAGGAAGAAAGGTGAATCAGGAGATGATGAAAAATGCAAAAGAGAAATCGCAGACAGTTTGGCCAGGATAAGATAGGGCTGTGTACTAAATCATTACCATAAAAACAGCAACACCAAAAATATCTAATATTTACCAAGCATTTCTTTTATACTCTATACCAGGAACTAAGTGATTTGAATGGGCGATTTTATTCTAATCTTTGCAACAAATTAGTGGAATATATACTATAATCATTTTCATTTTATATATGAGGACTCCAAGGCTCAGAGAAGTTAAATAGCTCACCCAAGATTACAGAGTTAGCATGTTACAGAGCTGGAATTTGAACCCAGACACTGTGAAGGTTGCCCTCAAAAAACAAATACTAATCATACTAATGATGTAATTGTGCAGGAAAGTATGCATATGTACTTAAAAATTATTCGTGTTTACAAAAAAAAGTAATATATAAAAGTGTAAGTTTCAGTTAGCTAGAAAATCCATGTATGTGAGTACTCAGCTCCTAATCAGTGAGGCCTTGCTGTTTCTCTCAACTCTCTCACTAATTTTTACTTCTAAGCTAAAATTCAACTCCTCTTGAGTAAAATTAAATGTTATTTTCAACAAAATGTACTTACAGTGCCCAGTATTTTTCTTTGTAGACATTTTATATTCTTCCAGAAATTTCCAGAAACATGATTATAATTCTCTCACAGGTATTTAATAATGTCTATGTAAATATTCTAGTATTATCTTGTAAAATGCTGAGTCAAAGACTATAGGTGATTTAGTCTTTAGAACTTTTGTAAGAGTTATATAGTTAAGTCACCTCAGGGCCATATTCTATCTGCTACTTCTATCTTGTTATAGGTTTAAAAAAATGCACTAGTGTTTTCTCTCCTCAGCCATATCAACAAACTGGTAATAATAAAAACATGGCCATGTTTGTGTCGTTGAAAGTTTTTCAAGCACTAAAACTTTTCGAAGCATACCACTCTTTGCACATTGGTGGGTTTGTTAAAAGTTATTGCCAAGGGCACCCTTGAGTAGAAGGAGTTGACTCATTTCATTGGAGTTGATTTGCTTCAAACTTTATTGTGTTGAATAGGTAATCTTTCTAACATGCCATTTGCCCAGAGTTTTCTGCAATATATTCTGATAATTTTGCTACTCCGAAGAGAAAACCAATTTGTTTAGACCTGGTCTGAGTAACTACAAAAAAGGAGTGGTGGTTGTAGAGAAGAACATAACTCATACTCTTATAGAGAAGAACATAACCCACACTTGGCAAAACCTTTCAACTGCTAAGCACTGCTGGGAAGGCAGAGGACATTTTACTTCTAGAAGCAGCATAGTCAGATATGGAAGACTGACATGTATGTCTGTGTTATTTCAATTGGATTCAACATCTAATTGAATAGCCATCGACAGTCAATGAAAAATAAAACTTGTTCTTTAAAACAAATTCCAAGGTACATGATCTAGCATTTGAGGTGGAAGAAAGAAGGATATAAATAACAGAACTTATTGATAGTATTTGAATGGTTTTCAGCTCATAAACTGAGCTCACCTGTTTATTAGAAAGAGAAAGCTACAAGACCTTTAAAAGTTTAAATTTGCTATCATCATTGATACTCCTTTTGAGCTCAAGGTGAGCTATCATTACATGTATACAGTATACAGAACTGGGCATCAGAATAACACACACTTCACCTTTTGGAGCCTCAGGTATATCTTCCGTAAATTCAGGAAACTAAACCTCTTTGGTGAATTAAAACTTTTCTTAGCATTAGAAATCTTTGTTTACATGTAATCTTATGTTGAAACACACATACACTCATGCCTTGATATGGTTTGGCTGTGTCCCCAACCAAATCTCACCTTCAATCATAATAATCCCCATGGGTCAAGGGTGGGGCCAGGTGGAGATAACTGAATCATGGGAGTGGTTTTCCCCATACTGTTGTCTTCATAGTAAATAAGTCTCATGAGATCTGATAGCTTTTAAATGGGTGTTCCCCTACACAAGCCCTCTTGCCTGCCTCCATGTAAAATGTGACTTCATTCTTCCTTTGCCATCTGTGCATCTGTGATACTTATGAGACTTCCTCAGCCATGTAGATTGAGTCCATTTAAACTTTTTCTTTATAAATTACCCAGTCTTGGGTATGTCTGTATTAGCAGTGTAAGACTAGGCTAATACATGCATATACACACAAATACACAAACAATTGGTTAAATTGGAGCTGTGATTGAAGCAGAGTAGACTCATGGAGCTAATCTCACTATATCTTCCCCTAAACATCAAGGAAGTCTCCCAAGAAATATGTGGCATAGAGGAAAACCACTAGACTGGATAATCTCAAAGATTTATGATTCTGTCATTTTAGATGCTGTCTGTAATATGGATGTGCTGTGAAATGAGAACTCAATATCTGCATAGAAAAAACAGCCACAAGTAACTTGTATAAGAAAGCAGGCAGTCATTTTTATTTCAGTTGCCACCTTTGAAGCACCATAATTTTGGGGACTGAATTATCCTTTTGAATCTAGTTTCAGCTAATAATTTTTAAATCCCTTTTTGTTTTGCTAATTTCAATGACTGTCACCTGTTACAACAGCATAACTTAGATTCTCTCAGAAAGGCCCAAAATCTGTGAAACTAATTTAGGCTTGCAGCTGTGCTTGCTTATAGAAACAACAGTCAGATGCCAATAACCAGGAACCACCCACAAGATGAGCTAAACCCAGAAATGCTGCCTTCACCTGAACTCCTGCCTCAGTGCCAGACTCATTCTCATACCAACATTTCCACCCAATGGGGAGAAATGTACCATTCTGGGTACAAAAAGCACGAGGTGCAAAAGATAATACATGACTACACATACTTCAGCCCCTCCTGGAAGAACACATTTTTTTCAAGGAATCCCAACTCCCGTCTCTTCCTACCTGCCCAAAAGCCCTTAACATGCTCTTTACTTCCGGGAAGAAGGTGCTTTGAGCCTGAGTACTTGTTCAATGAATAAAATTTCTGCAGTGTTTTGACAAACCTGGTCTCTTTATGTTGGCATAAAAGGTACCAGGCAGGGGAAAAAGAAAACACAATAGGGTCAATGGAGGCCTTTTGAGGGTCCGTTGATAAGGGGATTACATGATTTTTGTTGTTTTTAATTCACATCAAGACGTTCTATTAAATTTAGTAATGTTTTCCAAGAGTTTTCTCAATGTTCTTTTGCTCAGCTCCTCCAGAACTTTCATACAAAATGAAAATAGTCTTGATGATAATTGTAGCAATAAGCTATAGGGAACAGTAGACCTCTGGCCTGAAAAAAAAATATTTTAGGGCCTGTAAAAAAACAACAATACAAAACAAAAACAACAAAGGTTGTACCATGGGATTAGCAAACTGGATGGATATCAATTCTGATTAGATACTTACTAAAAATGCCTGGGGCTCTTTTAAAGCACTCAAGCTCTGCTCACCCCAGACAAATTAAATCTCAGTCTCTGAAGGTGTTCCAGTGGATAGATGTTCTGTTTTATTTTCTTTGCTTGTTTTTCATGTAAGTTCTAATTTTAGAATAACGTACCTTTACAAAAAGTTTCAAAGTTCAGAATATCCTTATATACCTCATACCCAATTTCCATTATTACAATCTAATATTTACACATTTTTATAGTTAATGATTCAAAAGTCATATATTATTATTAAAGTAAAGCCCATACTTGATTCAGATGTTTTTAGTTTCTATCTAATATGCTTTTTCTGTTCTAGGATCTCATCCCACATGCCACATTACCTTTAATTATCATGTTTCCTTAAGCTCCTCTTGGCTGTGACAGTTTTTCAGACTTGCTTGTTTTTATGACCTTGATAGTTTTGAGGAGTGCTACTCAAGTATTATGTAAAATATCCCTCAGTTGGGATTTGCCTGGTATATTTTCTTATGATTAGATTGAGGTTACAGGTTACAGGAGGAAGATCACAGAGAAAAAGTGTCATTCTTATCACATCACATCAGGAATAAATGACATTAACATGACATTATTGTTGATGTTGACAGTGATCACCTACCTAGCTGATGTTGCTTGTCAGATTTCTTCACTGTAAGCTACCCTTTCCTCTTTTTATATTGCACTTTCTAAAATAAAGTTATTATGTGCATCTCACAATTAAGGGAAAGGGAGTGATATTCCAACTCTTTGAGGGGGAAATATTTACATAAATTATTTGGAATTATTCTAATTGGGAGACTGATCTGTTCTCCCCACTTATTTATGTATATAATCAATCATTGGTTTATATCTGCATGGGCTCAAAAATAGTTACTTTATATCTTGGAGTATACTCCAGTGTTAAGCTATTTATTTGCTGATCGAATTGTTTCAGCTTTGACCATTGACAAGTATTTTAGCTGGCTCCTGTATCCCCTTAATATGTGTCTATCATTTTGTTTTTTTAAACTCCAGCCAGGCATATCATGTATACTCCCTGCCCCAGCCTTAGAAGCAGCTGTTTCTCCAAGAAGCCCAGGTTTCTTTTATTGGAAAATAGTACTGGAAACCAGTACCCGGGCACATGGTGTGCTCATCACTGTTTCTGGGGTATTGATGGTGCTTCTAAACCTTGTCAGTGGACAGAAGTGGAAAATATACCTTGTATGTTTATTGCAGCACTATTTACAATAGCAAAGACTTTGAACCAACCCAAATGCCCATCAATGATATAACAGATAAAGAAAATGTGGTACATATATACCATGGAATACTGTGCAGCCATAAAGAAGAATGAGTACATGCCCTTTGCAGGGACATGGATGAATCTGGAAACCATCATTCTCAGCAAACTAACACAGGAACAGAAAACCAAATACCACATGTTCTCACTCATAAGTGGGAGTTGAACAATGAGAACACATGGACACAGGAAGGCAAATATCATACACTAGGGCCTATTGGCGGAGTGGGGGACAAGGGGAGGGAGAGCATTAGGACAAATACCTAATGCATGCAGGGCTTAAAACCTAGATGATGGGTTGATGGTACAGCAAACCCCCATGGCACATGTATACCTATGTAAGGAACCTGCACATTCTGCACAGGTTCCCAGAGTTCAAAGTAAAATTTAAACAATTAAAATTTTCAAAAGAAAAATTTAAAAAAAGAAAATATACATTGGCACCATTAACCTGTGAATACATACATATCTACATTAAAATTAACCTGAATTCATAGTAATGTTTCCTACTCAAATCCATGACTACGTGGACCATTCTACATTTTTCCCCTTGCCCATCTATAACCTCCCACTACAACAGTGAGACACCTGGCACTTTTCACCATCTAGTTACATACTTGTTCAACCCTATGTACATGTATAGTGATTTCAGAATTGTCAGACTGTGCTTTTGTAGGAAGTAACTTTACCAATTAGAGTACAGTGCTTATGCACACTTCCTATTACCTTTGGTCTCAGTCCACTCAATTCCAATAAAACTTAACATCTCGTTTCTCTGCCTCCTTCAGTGAGATTATGCATACCTTCGTAATACAGTTAGATTTCTTAGTCACAGTGTGCATCCATCTTGGAACCCTCTGACCTCCTGAATTGATCTTTTAAAATTTGCAAATGTTAAAGCTCAGTATTTGAACTGTAAACTTAAGTGGGTTTTAACAAGTGCTTAGTATCAAGTATTCACCACTAAAATATAGCAGGGGTGCTTTCTGGAAGTTTACCATGAGATTCTAGTGTTCATCTAGCATTAGGAACCTTTAGGCTTTTCTGTTAAGTTCAGATTCTGACGTATCCGACTTTAGTTTTTGTGTGAGCAGAATTGAGAAGACTGGTGTGCCTCTTACTGAGTAAACTGGAAGTTAGCTAACCTTTGTGTGCAGGTAGTGCATCCTCACAACGAGCCTCACACTGCTTGATCAAGAGTTGTTAGAGGAGTTAAATTGAATAATAAAGATAAAGCATACTTTAAGTGTTGAAAAGCAGTAGGTATTTAGTAAATGTTAGCCATTAGTTTATTTTGATGTCCTAATAGTTTCTTAGCATGACTCACAAAAAAAAAAAAAAAAATTCAAAAAGCAAGAGCAAGAAAGCAGAGAGAAACAGAGGGAAAGAGAGAGAGTTTTTTTTTTTGTTGTTGTTGTTTTTTTTAACTTTCATGCACTCTAGATTAGACATTTACTAGGTTGCTTCCCCATAGAATCATTTGTGGTTATATAACAGTCTGAATGTCCAGTCTGCCCTCACAATCACTAAATTAGACTTTCTGATAGTGGTGGTAGGGTAGAGAAAATAGCTTCAGTAGTGTTTAAATATGCCCAGATGACATCAGTGATGTCTTAGTCAGTTTGGGCTGCTAAAGCAAATATATCACGAACTGGGTGGCTTAAAAAAAAATTTATTTCTCACCATTATGGAGGCTGGGAAGTCTAAGTTCAAGTTGCTGGCAGATCTGGTAGCTGGTGAGGCAAGGTTCTTAGTTTTCTTATTCTATTTTCACATGGCTGAAAAGAGAGAAAGAGGAAGTGAGCTCTCTTGTGTCCATTTTTATGAGGACACTAATCCTCTTCATGAGGGCTTTACTCATGACCCAATCTCCTCCCAAAGGACCCACATCCAAATACCATCATCATGGGGATTAGGCATCAACATATAAATTTGAGGAGGACACAAACTTCCATTCTATAGCAAATGTGCAGCCAAGTTTGAGAATCACTATACAGCAGAAGACTTTCACCTTTACTCCAATTTCTCCAGATTTTCTGACTCAATCCTTTGAAACAGACTCCAGAATATGACCAGAAAGAGCAGCTTGGCTGAAATGTGCACATGAGACATAAAAAAGAGTATCATAGCTGTGATGAGTCATTTTTGTTGTGTTTCAAAATCCAGTTCTCCGCACTGAATTCCATTTGATTAGCTCAACACAGTCAAGGTGAGGGCAGCTTAAGTGTGTTTGTCTCCCTCAAGTTTTTCTGATCAAATTTCTGACTCGTTCTCTTTTTCTTCATTGTTTCCTAGTCCAGATAGTGGCTTTCCCTTCTCCTGATGACATGGGTTTATGCCTCCATGATTAGAGGTATAACATTTCATTTGCACCTGGTCATTTCACCTCATTTTCTCGTGAGCAAGTATATAAAAACCTACCCATGAAAGCTGAGAGGAAACTGAGAGGCCAAAGAAAGAGGCTGACAAATCCAGTTTCCCAGAAACAAAATATTTAAGGGGGACTTACAAACCAAAGCAATGTCTAGGGTTGACTGAAGATGGTAAATCTCAGCTCCAGTCCTCAAGAAAATATTCATTTCTGTGTTAGTTTTTAAGGTAAAGCATATAAAGCTGGTCACATCTCAGACTCTTGCTACTGAGGAAGTTAGATAAGCATCTTTCTGAGGGATGATTTATGCTACAAGGCACTGTTTTAAGACCCTGCTGCAGAACAGCTTGGTAAGCAGGAGTCAAATGTCTGTTGTCATTGTGGTTTCTCTTCATGAAGGTGTCACTCTTGCCATGCCACAGACTGCTTTCCTGCACAGCTGCCTGGCAATAAGGTGAATATATTTTTTCCCTCTTTCTTTCCCTCCCTTTCTTCATCTCTTCTCCTCAGCATTTCGCAAACTATGTTCAATAATTCAGTTTAATGTGAGATGTCAAAAGATGCATTGAAAAAGAGGGCTACCACAATCAAATACCTTTTAAAAAATACTATATCCTCTGTCCAACATCTGCAGCATGTATTAGCATGTGAAAGACAAGGTGATGTTCTTCAATGACATAAGTTGATTTACATTAAATTGTCCATACCTATTTTTTAGGAATATTTTTGGGGGTGGTGAGAAAAAGATGACCACTTCTTATAAAAAGCTTTAGTCCGTGCTGCCACAGAGTAGGAAATAGTTATTTACTGATAATTATATAAAATACATCAATATACTCTCCTTTCTTCTGACTGATGCAGTTTAGTGTCATTTAAAATGTGAAGCTCCTTAAACTCAAAATCCTATTCCAAACTGTGTCATAGACTTAGAATCACATTAAAATTTGACAAGCATAGTTTTAAATATGCACATATTCATATTCAGGCCTGGCATGGTGGCTTATGTCTGTAATCCCAGCAATTTGGAAGGCCAAGGTGGGCAGATCACTTGACCCCACGAGTTTCAGACCAGCCTGGGTAACATAGCCAGAACTCATCTCTACTAACATTCAAAAAAATTAGCTGGGTATGATGGATCATGCCTTTAGTCCCAGCTACTTGGGGGCCTGAGGCAGGAGAATCACTTCAGCCTGGGAGGTCAAGGCTGCAGTGAGCCATAATCATGTCACTGCACTCTGGCCTGAGCAATAAAGGTAGACCCTGTCTCAAAACAAATCATATTCCAAATTCAGTGAATACCTACCACTTTTCAGGTACTTGTATGTATGTCATCTTATTGATTCTTTACATCAACCACGTAAGATATTATTCTCATATAAGGAGAGAACAAAAAAGACAAGGAAATGGAAGTATTTGTCTAAAGCAGGATTCTTGGCCTTGACGCTGTTGGTATTTTGGAGCAGATAATTCTTTGTTGTTGAGGTGCCTAGGATGTTTAGCTGCATTCCTAGCCTCTACCATGGCATGATAGTAGTGGCCCCCCTCCCCAAGTTGTGACAATGAAAAGATCTCTATGCACTGTTAAATGTGCTTTGTGGAGCACAAGTACCCAATCAGCTGAGAAGCATTGGTCTAAATCCATGCAACAAATAAGATGCAAAAGCCGGTGCTTTTAGTTTCCTTCCTAGACATTTATCTACTTCTTAAAGACAATGCTCTTATGGGTCAAGACCCATCATGCATAACCATCTGCCAACCCTTTGCTAAAATGTCATTAACTTTACGCAATATCTCTTACTGGTTAGCCCAGCCAGTATAAAAGACCTGAGACTGAGTTCCATTCTCATGTAAAACTTAATATGGGCCAGAGGAACAAATGGGAGCCACAGGCTCTTGTCCTGAAAAATGTGTGGTAGGGATGTGAACTGGAATGTCCAAATGAATCCTTGTTGCTGCTAAAACAGATGGCAGGTCTGCAATTTTGTCTCTGGATATACAGCACGACGCTATTACTGGAGCTCCACATTGTGGTAACCTCCCAGAGTATGTGCCATTTTGCAATCTGGCATCTAGTTTCTTTATCATTATTAAATCCTTTGCACACAATGAGATGATTATTAGATTTTTCTTTGTCTCTGGCATTTGCTTTTTCGCTTCTAAATGTTAGCCAGATTTCTATTTCAGAAATTCTTTTTTCTTTCTTTCTTTTTTTTTCTATCAGTTATGGGATTTCTCCTAGACCTGTAATCTTATTTCGGGTCAATCTCCCTAATTTCATCACCTACATTGTCTTCACTGAACTTTTTAAAGTCTCACATCTCTTTAGCCCCTTGAGAACTTAATGCTTGTTTCTGGTGTTTCTTCCCATTCTCCTTTATACACAGAGGATCCGTAGATTATTGTTTTCTACACATAGGTGTTTATTCTGTCAATAAAGTACCTCCTTCCTGCTTTTAAAGAATCTGAATGCCCAACTACTATCTTCCCTTATCAGATAAAACACATCTTAACATTTGTATCTACAGGCAGATAGATAGATAGATAATAGATAGATAGATAGATAAATTTTTCCTTAAAATGAAAAATAAATTCTCAGCTGATATTTCCTTCCAAGTAGTTTTCCTAGATAAAGGTAGAAAATTCCTGTTCAATCTCTTCTGACACTGAATTTCAGAAGACACCAAAAGTAGGGCCAAAATCTCTGAGTTGACTCTGATGTGTTTTGCCCCAAGGCTAAGTTGTGTCAAGTCCAGGAAATGAAAAGCAAAGATGTGCCTTTCAGTTCTGCTCTCAGTAGCTTTCCAGGAGGGCCAGAAGTGTTCTGCAGCCCTGGAGCCAAATTGCCTAAGGATGAAAGATTCCCACTTGGCATAACAGGGAGGCTTGCTCCTTTTCAATCTCTTTGCCCAAGTTCACAGGGACTGGAGATTCTTTCCTTTTAATCTAGAGGAAAAAACCCTGAAAATAGAAAGGGCTTCAATATTTAACTCACAGCTAGACAGAAGAAGGTGATCTTTTATCAAATATTATTTGAGAGGTTTAGAGTATTTCTCCACACTCCATAATCACTTTAAAAATCTCCCCCAGTTACCTCTACTTATCTTCTTAAAGATTGATTTCTTCTTTTAAACATGCCTTTGGTCTAAAAAATTCACTGCTGGAGTGAAAATATATCTTACTGGTACAATCTTTAAACAACTATAATATTTTAGAGTAGTGTTTTCTAAAACTTTATTATAAAAAGTAGTTATTTTAGAAAGAAGGAAAAGGTCATTCTTAAACTGCTAAAAATACACCTTCACCTTTCTCTCTTCCAGACCTGCTCCATAAGAATTTCCAAGTGGGCCTCTCCATACCTATGGATCAATGTATTTTTAAAAATCCTCTGAGGCCTTGAAATATATCACCAGATTTGAGATTCACCATTTGGAAGATTGCATTCCTGGAAACAAAACTCTGGAATAGAGAATGGAGCTCCAGTACTATGGGGCCAAAGAAGGGGATTTGGCAAATTGCTGATTTCAGCATTTGTCTGGCACTGTGCCTGGTACATTGTTAGATATCTAATTAATAATATCTGTTGGATAAGCAAATAATAACACTAACGCAATATGATCAACAGTAACCGGAGCACATGTTATTTAGGTTAAGGAATAGGAGACCTTTATATATTATATTATTTTATGTCATTCCTACAATGTTTTTATTCCCCCAGGAAAACAATATTACTGATATTCATTTTATTGTGTACACATTAAGGCTCAAAAATATTACCTATGAGTCTACTTAACCCAAGCCTGTCTTGTCTCCAAACTGTGTGCTCTTGCTAGTATACTCTATCACTTCTCTGTCCCTCCCTTCTACAAATATTTGTTGAATGCCCAGTATGTGTTAGGAATTGTTCTAGGTTCTGGGGATATACAGGTATACAATCAAAAGGAGGCAAAAAAATCTGTCTTATGAAACTTAAATTCTTATATGAACAGACAGAAAATACCCATTATACATTATATATGAATATATAGTACCCATTATACATTATATATGTACATCTATATTAATATACAAAATATAATACTGTAATACTATATATATATAAAATGTATAATGAGTATTTTCTGTCTATATATAATTAATATATGGTCTGGGTAATATTGGCTTTACTGACCAATGAAAGAATGAACTCTGTGTGGCTAAAGTTAATAAGTGCATGCTATCTTCTTGTGGTGGGAGCCATAACAACTCCAAAAATGAGGCACATATTATAAACAAGAGTAGACTAATTGAAAGTGATGCTCGCCTTCTTGAGCTTTTTGAACCACTAGATCAAGCCTCACCTGAAGCTTGACATATATTTGAACTATTGCTTTACAGGGATTATCAATTTCTTCTTTGCTTAAGCAAGTTTGAGCAGTGTTTTCTGTTGATTATAGCAGAAAGAATCCTGATACAGATGATAGAACTGATTCTGAAGTTCCTTTCAGCCCTAAAGCATTGAGCCTCCATTTATGTCTTCTGATTGAGGATTATTTGGAATTAAACACAAAATAAATTCAAAAGGGCTGCCAGAGACAGATCAAGAGTATTCCAGAGAGATATGGCCAAGGTGAAGAAACCTTGGCAGAAAGCCTCTCTTAAGGCATATTCATCTGAGGAGAACTGATTTATGTTAGGCTCATGTCTGCAGTATTTTACAACTGTAATGGCCAGTAAATAAAAAGAAATTGTTTCTGTCAGCTTACCACCTCTCTTATCATGAGTGGAAGAAGTTGAAGTGCTCAATCTTCCAAAAATTATATAAAGGTCAACCAGGGCTCCCATTCTACCTTCCCCCGTGGAGGAAAATGATTTTGCATTTTCAAACTGTAATGTAGCAATGTAGCATCATGTTACCTTCTAAATAGATTTAGTAATGCCTATGTTTTTAATAATTTTTAAAATACACCTTGGCTATACTTCACAATGATGTTTGCACTTCAAACGCAAAAATATTAAAATGTATTATATATTTGAGTTGTATCATACAACTGGTGGATAGTAGGCACTTGTCTTTGACTATTAATGACACTAAAGCACAAAACTTCAGAAAACACTGTCAAAGATATACATTTATATGTGTGTGTGTATATATGCAGAGACACTAGAGATGCTTCTTTTTCTCATTTTAGATGCAGACTTTTAATTTTTTTATTAAGAAGATAATATCTAATGATCAGCTCTCTTCAAACCTGATCATTAGCTAGCTGCCTGTATTCAATTTATATTTTTTGAATTTAATAAAATCAAATTCTGGTTAATTCTGGTTACTAAATTATTTCTGTTGGTTTATAAAGAATTATCTGAAAACCTGGAAAAAGTAACACATGGGATAGTGAAATGTACAACTGTTACATGTGGTGCTTAAGAATAATTCTGAAACCTGTTTTCAATTTCTCATTCTTTCACTTACTAGCTGTATGACTGAAGACAAGCCATTTCTTCCTTCTGTGTCACATTTACTCTATTTCTAAAGTAGGAATGATGATAATAGTACTACAAAGGGTAATTTTGAGGACAAAATATGTGTTAATACATGTAAAGCCTGAGATCAGAAACTGGTACAACTATTACTATTTTGGTTCCTGATACTACATTTCCATTTGAGGTAGGTTTTTATGAATTTACTTCAGTTAGATAAAATACAATTGTGAAAAAATAAAAAAATAATAAAAAAAAACAACTAAGACTCATACAGTACTATGTAGAAAAAAAAAAAAAAAAATTCATGTGCCTTATTGTCCCAAAGGGAAACAACAGAAAGAATGAAGGGAAGCAGAATTTGAAGAGCAAATATTAAAGTTTAATATGGCCATTTATGTAATTTCTTTAGATAAATATCACTTCTGGCCAGGCTCAGTGGCTTAGACGTGTAATCCCAGCACTCTCGGAGGCCAAGCAAGTGGATCACTTGAGGTCAAGAGTTCAAGATAAATATTGGTTCATATTGTTTGCCCACTTTTTAATGGGATTATTATTATTATCATTTTCTTGCTGATTTATTTGAGCTTCTTATAGATTCTGCATATTAGTCTTTAGCCAGAAGTACAGTTTGCAAATATTTTCTCCCATCCTGTAGGTTACCTGTTTACTCTGCTGATTATTTCTTTTGCTGTACAGAAGCTCTTCAGTTTAATTAGGTCCCATTCTTTGTTTTTGTTTATGCTGCATTTGCTTTTGGGGTCTTATTCATAAGTGCTTTGCCTAGGCCAATGTCCAGGAGAGTTTTTCCTAAGTTTTCTTCTAGAATTTCTATGTTTTTGGGTCTTGGATTTAAATCTTAATCCATCTTGAGTAAATGTTTGTATATAGTGAGAGATAAAATGCTACCTTATCCCAGCCCAAAGGGCCATTGTTAAAAAATCAAAACACAGATATTAGTTGGATGTAGTAAAAAGGTGTGCTTACATGCTGCTATAGGGATGTAGATTAGTGCACTTCTTTGGAAAACAGTATGGAGATTTCTCAAATAATTAAAATTAGATATACCATTCAATTCAACAATACCACTACTGGGTATTTACCCAAAGAAAAAGAACTTAATATATCTGCATGCATATATTTATCACAGCATAATTTACAATTGCAAAGATAGAGAATCAACCTAAGTGCCCATCAACTGATGAGCAGATAAAAAAATGTGGTATATACATATACTGTGGAATAATACCCCAGCCATATAAAAAGAATGAAATAATGTCTTTTGCAGCAACTTGAATGGAACTGGAAGACATTACTCTAGTGAAGTAACTCAGGAAAAAAAACTCAAATACCAGGTGTTCTCACTTACAAGTGGAAGCTAATCTATGGGTATGCAGAGGCATAGAGAGTGGTAATAATGGATATTGGAGACTCAGAAATTGAGAGGGAGAAGAGGCAGGAGGAATAAAAATTATCTGTTAGGTACAGTGTATGCTATTTGGGTGTCAGGTACACTAAAAGCCTAGACTTCACCACCATACAATTCATCCATGAACTTTACCACCATATAATTCACCCATATAACCAAAAATCACTGGTACTCCTAAAGCTACTGAAATAAAACTAAATAAGTCTATAAACAACACTTGGGAAGAAAAAATAATATGAATTTGAGCAAAGATATGTATTCTATGTTTCAGAATGTACAACCAATTCCAAGCACAAAAAAAAAAAAAACCCACAAAAATAATTTAAATCTAAGTGCATTACAGAGAAATTTCAGAATATATATAGTGGCTCTTAAAAGGAATTAGAAAAATTAGAGATGAATTTGAAAAGCAAGAAAATTAAACACATCTCAGGCTACATCACACTGCTACCCCAAATATGTTCTAAATCTGCAAACCCATTTGATGTGCCAGCCATTTTCTTCAATGAAAAGAGACAGATTAAGATGACAGCTCAGACATAATATATCAGGATTTAGTGGCTCATTACCTGGAAAGGGAAGGAAGAGAACAAAGACGACTGCAAACTTTTGAACCAAGGTACTCAGGAGGCTATACTCTAAGACAAGAGAAGACATCACGGGGTTGGCAAGGTTATGAGTTTTTACATGAACTAATGAGTTTGAGGAAATCTGTAAGAATCCAAAGTAAAAGCATCTTACAAAGAAGAAGTCTGAGCCTGAAGCTAAGTAGAGAAGTCAAAACTTTAGAAAAGATTTTGTAGTTATCAAGACGGAGTTGGTAAGTCAAGCTGTAAGGTTAGTGGAAGCACCAAGACAGCCAGCAGATAAAAAGGGAACCAAGAAGAAAACCGTAAGGAAAACCTAAGATACACAGAAACAAACCATTAGACACACAGCAGGAAACTGCAACTACATAATTACAAGAAACAGGTAAGCCCGATGTCATATAAGCCTGAAGAATAAAGAGATATTTTAAACAGCTTTATCGTGTGGTTAGATTCAGCTAGACTGTAAAAAAAGAAAATTCAAATTTAAATAGATTAAATCATAAGGCTTTTTTTTTTTTTTTTTAGAAATTTTTAGGAGTTCAGCTGTATAAGTGACCATTTAGATGGCTTAAAAATGGCAAAGATTCAAAGTTCTACAACATTTCTTCTGTGCCACCTTCAGTATGTGAGATTGTGGCTTTCAGATGCCTCAGTTCCAAGTGTAACATACAAACATGGCAATGCTCAATGAAAAATAAAATATTTTACTTTTGTGGCTCTTGTTCGAAGAAAACCTTTCTCAGACACAGTGCCCTCACTGCTGATGTTCAGTCTGTTTCACAGCTCATTGTCCAATACATAGTCGGATGTTTATTCTCAAACCAATCAGTGATAAGCAAAATGGATTTCACCTGTGATTCATTTAAATTAATGCAGAGCCACCATTTTTCCTGGGCACGTGCTGTAGCAGAACTGACTAACTTGGGACCATGATTAAAAGTTACCAGGGAGCAAAGGAAGGTTTTAAGTTGAAAACAAGAACATCTGCTAAAACGGTCAGCAGGATGAAACGAGAAACAGCAGTCAAATAAGTTCAAAAATAGCAAGAAGCTGTTGGACTTGCTCTTTAGACAGCTGTAATTTAGGTTCTTTTCCTATTCCAGGCACTGCTGCATGTCTGGAATATAAAGAAGAGCAAGGCACAGCCCTTGTCGCTGAGTTGCCAGTGGTTCAGAGAGTGTACTGCACTAAAATCTGAGTGCTGAAGACCAAACAGAAGTACCACCTGCTTATATTATCAAGATGATCACACCACAACAAATTTCCAAAGGAAGAAGTGTCCTCAAAGATAGTACAAAACTCTATTTGACAACATTATCTTGCCCAATTAACCAATCTTTCATGAATCTTTCCTTCTAGTCCTAAAATATTTAGAGAATTTATGTGGACATCCTTAATTTGGAAGAAAGTAAAATCACAAAATCATTGATAATATCCCTTTCTAGGTATAGTCTGCCTACACAGTGACATTCTACTTGAGAAAATATATCTTGCAATTTCTATAAAGTTTATTTCAGTTCGACAACTTGTCTTAATTATATTGGGTATCATGGTAAGATGGGCAGAGTAATCCATTTTTACAAGTAAATTTATAAGAAAGAAAAATAAAATAATTTAAATAACAATGCAATCTAAAAATTTTCTCAAGCACATTTAAATGTATATCTGAATCTATAAGTATAAACTATTATAACACTAAAATTAAAGAAAATCTAAATTAAACACTAGAGATATTCTGTGTTGTTTATATTTGTTTAGCCACATGCAATTCTCATTGGTCATTAGGCTAACACTTTGCTGACAAAGTTCATTTTTAATATATATATTTTTAATTTTATTTTATTTCCTCTTTCCAAAAATTTTATTTCTCTCTCAAGTTTTATTTTAGTTTTAGGGGATACATGTGCAGGTTTATTACATGGGTAGATTGTGTGTTGCTGGGGTTTGGCGTATGAATTATTTCATCACCCACATAGTGAGCATAAGTCTTCATAGGTAGTTTTTGACACTCACCCTCTCTCACCTTTGCCCCTCAAGTAGGCCATCTTCTCATCATTGTGTCCATGTGTACTCAATCTTTAACTCCTACTTATAAATGAGAACATGCAGTATTTGGTTTTCTGTTCCTGCCTTGATTTGCTTGGGATAATGGCCTCTAGCTACAGGTATGTTGTTGCAAAGCACATTATTCTATTTTTTACGGCTGTGTAGTATTCCATAATGTATATATACTACATTTTCTTTAACCAGTCCACTACTGATGATTATCTAGATTGGCTCACTGTCTTTGCTATTGTAAATAGTGCTGCAATGAGCATATGCATGTACGTGTCTCTTTGGTAAAATGATTTATATTTCTTTGGGTATATACCAAGTAATGAATTAAATAATAGTTACAAGTTCTTTGAGAAGTCTCCACACTGCTTCCCATAGTGGCTGAATTAATATGCATTCCCACCAGCAGTGTATAAGCATTTCCTTTTCTGTGCAACCTTGCCAACACCTTTAGTTTTAGTTTTTTTTTGACTTCTTAGTAATAGCCATTCTGACTGGTGTGAGATGGTATCTCATTGTGGTTTTGATTTGCATTTCTCTAATAATTAGTGATGTGGAGCATTTTTTCACATGCTTGTTGGCTTCTTTTTTTTTTTTTTTTTTTTTTTTTTTTTTTTTTTTTGAGAAGGAGTCTTGCTCTGTTACCCAGGATGGAGTGCAACGGTACAATCTCACCTCACTGCAACCTCTACCTCCCAGGTTCAAGAGATTTCCCTGCCTCAGCCTCCTGAGTAGCTGGGATTACAGGTGCACACCAGCATGCCCAGCTAATTTTTATGCTTTTTGGAGAGACAGGTTTTCACCACATTGGCTAGGCTGGTCTCAAACTCCTGACTTCATCATCCACCCACCTCTGCCTCCCAAAGTGCTAGATTACAGGGATGAGTCACTGCACCCGACATGTCTTATTTGAAAAGTATCTGTTGCTGTCCTTAGTTCATTTTTCAATGAGGTTTTTTGGTTTGTTTGTTTTGCTTATTGACTTAAGTTCTTTATAGATTCTAGATATTACACCTTGGCCAGATTACAGTTAATACTTTCTCCCATTTTGCAGATTATCTGTTTACACTATTGATAGCGTCTGTTGTGCAGGAGTTCTTCAGCTGAATTAAGTCTCTCTTGTCTATTTTGTTTTTGTTGCACTTGCTCCTTAAGCCTTCATCATGTCATCTTTGTCAAGGCCTATATCCCAAATGGTATTTCCTAGTTTTCTTTTAAGATTTTTATAGTTTTCATTTAAGTCTTTAATTAATCTTGAGTTGATTTTTGTATAGGGTTAAAGAACGTGGTCCCGTTGCAGTCTTCTGCCTGGCTAACCAGTTATCTCAGCACCGTTTATTGAATAGGGAATCCTTTTCCCATTGCCTATTATTGTTGACATTGCTGAAGAGCAGATGGTTGTAGATGTGTAGCTTTATTTTTGGGTTCTCTAACCTATTCCATTAGTCTGTTTCTGTTTTTGTACCAGTATCGTGTAGTTTTGGTTATGATAATCTTGTAGTATAGTTTCAAGTTGGGCAGTTGGTGTCTCTGGCTTTCTTCTTTTTGCTTAGGTCTGTGTTGGCTATTTAGGCTCTTTGTTGGTCTATGTTAACTTCAGAATAGTTTAATTATATGAAAAATAATTTTGGTCGATTGATAGAAATAGCATTCAATCTGTAAATTGCTTTGGGCAGTACGGCTATTTTAACGACATTGATTCTTCCTGAATGAGTGTGGAATGTTTTTCCATTTGTTTGTGTTGTCTCTGGTTTCTAACAGCCATGTTTTCTAATTCTCATTGTAGAGATCTTTTACCTCCCTAGTAAGCCGTGTTTTTAGGTATTTTATTCTTTTGTGGTTATTGTGAATAGAATTGTGTTTTGATTTGGCTCTCGGCTTGGACATTGCTGCTGTATAGAAATGCTGCTGATTTTTTAATGTAAATTTTGTATTCTAAAACTTTACTGGAATTGTTTATCAATTCTAGCAGCTTTTGGGCAGAGACTGTGGGGATTTCTAGGCATAGAATTATATTGTCTATAAAGAGAGACAGTTACTTTCTCTCTTCCTATTTGGATGCCTTTTGTTTCTTTCTCTTGCCTGATTGCTTGAGCTAGGACTTCCAGTACTATGTTGAATAGGAGTGGTGAGAGTGAGCGTCGTCGTCCTGTTCCGGTTCTCAAGGGGAATGCTTCTAACTTTTGCTTATTCAATCTGATGCTGGCTGTGGATTTGTCACAGATGGCTCTTGTTATTTTGAGGTATGTTCCTCCTATTCCTAGCTGTTGAGGGTTTTTTAACATAAAGGGATGTTGAATTTTATCAAAAGCCTCTCTGCATCTATTGAGATGATCATTTGGTTTTAGTTTTCAGTTTTGCTTATGCGATGAATCACATTTATTGATTTGCATATGTTGAACCAACCTTGGATCCCAGGAATAAAGGCCACTTGATTGTGGTGGATTAGCTTTTTGATGTGTTGCTGGATTTGGTTTGCCATTATTTTGTCAAGAATTTTTGCTTCCATGCTCATCAAGGATATGAGCCTGAAGTTTTCTTTGATCGTTATGCATCTAGCCTGGTTTTGGTATAAGAATGATGCTGGCCTCATAGAGTGAGTTAGGGGAAGTCTTTTCCTGATTTTTGAAATAATTTAATTAGAATTGATATCAGCTCTTTTTTGTATGTCTGGTAGAATTTGGTTGTGTATCCAGGACTTTTTCTCATTGGCAGGTTTTTTCTTTATTACTGATTCAATTTTGAAACTTACTAGTCAGTTCAAGATTTTAATCTCTTCCTTATTTAATCTTGGGAGATTTTATTTTTCCAATAATTTATCCAGTTCTTCTAGGTTTTCTAGTTTGTATACATGGAGGTGTTTGTAATAGTCTTGAGGGGTTTTTTTTTTCTGTTTTTTTATATTTCTGTGGGGTTGATGTTAATGTCATCTTCATCATTTCTGATTGTATCTATTTAAATCTTCTCTCTCTTTTTTAAATTAATCTAGCTACTGGCCTCTCAATCTTCTTTATTGTTTTGAAGAACAAGCTTCTGCTTTTATTTATCCTTTTTATGGATTTCTGTACCTCAATTTAATTCAGTTCACCTCAGATTTCAGTTACTTCTTTTCTTCGGCTACCTTTGGGATTAATTTGCTCTTATCTTTATAGTTCCTCTAGATGTAATGTTAGGTACTAAATTTTCAATCTTTCTAACTTCTTAATGTAGGTGTTTATTTCTATAAACCTTCCTCTTAACACTGCTTTAGCTGTGTCCCAGAGATTCTTGTATATTGTATCTTTGTTTTCACTAGTTTCAAAGAATTTTTTTATTTTTGTCTTAATTTTATTTTTTACCCAAAAGTCATTCAGGAGAAGGTTAATTTTCTTGTAATTGTGTGGTTTTGAGAGGTCTTCATATTAATTTCAATTTCTATTGTACTGTGGTCTGGCAGTGTGATTGGTGTGATTTCAGTGTTTTGTTGTTGTTGTTGTTGAGAATTGCTTTATAGTTGAGCATGTGCTCAATCTTAGAGTATATGCTGTGTGTGGATTAAAAAAATGTATATTTTGTTGTTCTTGGGTGGAGTATTCTGTAGATTTCTATTAGAGCCCTTTGGTCAAGTATTGAGTTTTTGTCCCAGATACCTTAGTTAGTTTTCTGCCTTGATTATCTCTCTAACACTGTCAGTGGGGTGTTGCAGTCTCCCATTATTATTGTATGGTTATGTATGTTTCTTCACAGGTCTCTAAGAGCTTGTTTTGTAAATCTGTTTGCTCCAATGTTGGGTGCATATATATTTATGGTAGTTCAGTCTTCTTGTATAATTGAACCCTTTATCATTATGTTATGCTCTTCTTTGTCCTTTTTGATCACTATGAGATTAAAGTCTTTTTTAGAAGTCTGAAATAAGAATATCAACTTCTGATATTTTTTTGTTTTCTGTTGGCTTGATAGATCTTCCTCCATTCCTTTACTTTGAAACTATGAGTGTGGTTGCATGTGAGATGGGTCTCTTGAAGGCAGCATACAGTTGGGTCTTGCTTCTTTATCCAATCTGTCACTCTTTGTTTTTGGTGGGGATTTAGCCAATTTACATTCAGGATCAATCTTTTTATGTGAGGATTTGATTCTGTCTTTGTGTTGTTAGTTGGTTGTTATGTAAACTTAGTTGTATAGTTGCTTTATAGTGTCAGTGGGCTATGTACTTACATGTGGTTTTGTGGTGGCAGGTTTCAATCTTTCGTTTTCACAATTAGTATTCCATTAAGTACCTCTTGTAAAGCAGGTATGCTAGTAACAAATTCCTTTAGCATTTGCTTGTCTGAAAAAGATTTTATTTCTTCTTAACTTTTGAAGCCTAGTTTGGCCAGATATGAAATTCTTGGTTAGAATTTCTGTTCTTTAAGGATGCTTACCATAGGGCCCCAATCTCTTCTGCCTTATAAGGTTTCTGCTAAAAGGTCTGCTGTTAGCCTGATGGGTTTCCCTTTGTAAGTGACTTGTCCCTTCTCTAGAGCTGTCTGTAAGAGTTTTTCTTTTGCATTGATCTTGATAATCTGATGACTATGTGTCTTAGTAATGGTCATGTTGTATAGTGTATCACAGGGGTTCTCTGACTTTTTGGTATTTACTGTCAACCTCTCTGACAAGGTTGAGGAAATTTTCATGGACAATATCCTCAAACATATTTTCCAAGAGTTTTGTTGTCTTGTCTTTTTCAAGAATGCCAATGAGTCATAGGTTTGTTCTCTTCACATAATCCCATATTTATTTGAGGGTTTTTCATTTTTTAATTCTTTTTTTGTATTTCTTTGCCTGCATTTATTCAAAGGAGTGGTCTTTGAACTCTGAGATTCCTTCCTCAGTTTGGTCTATTCTGTTAGTAATGCTTCCAATTGTGTTATGAAATTCATGTAGTAAATTTTTCATTTACAGAATTTGAGTTTGATTCTTTCTTAAAATTGGCATGTTAGCTATTTTTCAACTCATGGGTCATTTTACTGCTTTTCTAGGATTATGTTTTAACCTTCTCTTGCATCTCATTTATTTTCATTGCTATCCTGATTCTGAATTATTTGTCTGTCATTTCAGCTGTTTTAGTCTGGTTGAAAGCCATTGCTGGGGAGCTAGTGTGATCATTTGGAGGTAAGAAGACACTTTGACTTTTACAGTTGTCAGAATTCTTTTGCTTTTTTTTTTTTTTTTTTTTCTTGTCTGTGTTAGCTGATGTTCCTTTAATTTTTGAAGTTGTCCATTGGGTGGTGCTTTTTCACCTTTACATTTTTTGAAGCCTTTGAGGGTTTGCCTGTGGTAAAAGTTGTGTTTAGTTGATTTAGTTCATTTCTGGGTGCTTTCATGGGCCAAGGGTCAGTCAGCATTCGAGGGTTGGTACCACGTTCGCAGCTTTGTTCTCTGGCCCCTTTAAGTCAAGTTCCTACTGTGCTAGGGTGACTGAGGTATTCTCAGTCCACTACTAACAACATTTTGATGGGGGATTCCAGTCAAAGTTCTCCACTGAGGTGACAGGGAGCCACAGGAGAGTGCATTGTAGTGTGGAGGCCATGGGTGAGCATGCACTGGCAGGGCAGTGGGCAGAGGTCATGGGCAAGTGCACAGTGGTGGAGTGGCTATGGGAGTGGGTATCCTGATGAGAGCAGAATTCCAAGGAAACTGCAGAAGTTTTAATGTATTGCCATTTTCTGGCTTCTGGGTCATGCCAGCATCCTTTCTACAGATTTCCCAGTACTTGCAGGTTATAGGGTGACAGAGGTGATGATGGAGCCAACTTGGGACTTGGAGCTGAAGAGACAGAGCAGTAGAGACAGGACCCTGACCTCAATGGCATTGAGACAAAGGCTTAATTTTAAAAATTATCCCAGTTACATTAAATCATTCAATACAGAGAATGGACTATTTTTTTTCCTTAAAACTTAGTGTTCTATCTACTTCCCATCAATTTTAAGTTTTCCAATACATTGGCATAGTCACTCAAATTTGTCAACATTTACAAATGTACAAAATATAAAATATTAGCCAAGTGAAATATAATATGATGTTTTATTAAAAAATATAATAAGAAAAATCCTTACTGAATGTCCATAAATATTTCTTTTTCCTCTTTTGCTGGATGAGTATGTGAAAGGCCAGTGAAAATCTCCTGAGTGGAGATTTTACTTCTCTAATGATCCATTGAAGTAATTACAAATTACTGTGGACACAGAATCATAACCAACTTATCAAGGCATAAGGGAGCTAAAAGCCAGGTCCATGCAAATGAAAAAGTCATTTTGACCTTGGTTAGTGAGATTAGATAGTGTCTATGAGAATAATATTTGAGTATTGTTATATACTAGTTCCTCTGAGTAGGTTCTAGAGTGGCAGCTATCTTATTATTCTCTATCAACAAAATTCATGGATATACAGTAACTGGCTTAAAGTGTATGTAATAGGTGAACATTAGTCATAACTACATAAAACTTTTTTTTAAATGAAATCCCGAAGCCCAGTGCCAAAAACCCATTAATTCAGGCTAAATAGCTTCATGGAACTTGATTACATTTTAATTGTGGTGAAACCTATGCAATGATTCCCAGTAGTAAAGTGAGGCAGAAGAACAATACTCTGCACAGAATTCAGGCTCCTGTATAATTGCCTTTATAGAAAGACCACATCATATAAGCTTACAAGTAACTGGCAATGTATAACAGGAATAAAGTTAGTGGGCTTGTATCTTTTTCCAGTGTTGAGAACTTACCAAGTCAAAGGCACCATGCAAATTAAATAGTCAATGCAATTGGGTACTAACATAGAGAAAAATAGGTATACAGATAATAATTACATAAGGTAAACAATAATATTGCTTAAGAAGAGCAAGTGGTAGATTGCATTGTTGGCTCCTAAAATTCATCTGCTCCTGAATCCACAGCCTTTCTTCATCTTAGGGCTATGTGGCTTTGACCTCTTGACTTTGTACCTTATGACTTGCTTTGGCCAGAGGCAGAAAAGACAGTATGGCATTCGCGAGGATAGGCTTTAGAAGGTCTCTTATGTTTCTACCTGCTCTTTTGTGCCTCAGTCATCATTATAAGAAGTACCTGCTATTAATAAATTAGTTCTGGGGGTGTGGGGTGGAGTTACAAACCCATATCAGCTGACCTATAAACCTGCAGTAGGAAGATGAGTGTACTATGCAGACCAGCTGAAGCCCAGAAAACCTGTAGGCACACCAACAGTAATAAATTATTGTATCAAATTATTATGGAAAAGATTTGTTATGCAGCATTATTTTAACAAAATCTAACCAATAGAAGGCAGAAAACACAAGAATTAAAAAAACAGTTATTTAAATGTAAGGAAGTTGTTATAGGTGGCTTTGCTTTTAATGATGGGGAGATATGAAACCATCATTCTCAGCAAACTGACACAAGAACAGAAAACCAAACACTACATGTTATAACTCATAGGCAGGTGTTAAAGGTTTAGAACATGTGGACACAGGGGAGGGAGCATCACACACTGCGGTCAGTTTTGGGGGGGGGGGCTAGGGGAGGGACTGTGAGGGGTGGGGAGGGTGGGGAGGAATAACGAGGGGAGAAATACTAGATATAGGTGATGAGGGGATGAAGGCAGCAAACCACCTTGCCATGTATGTACCCCTGCAACGATCCTGCATGATCTGCACATGTACCCCAGAACATAAAGTACAATTTAAAAAAAAAAATGAGCAAGATAGGTATGTTTGCAGAGAATGGTATGAGAAGAATATATGGAAATAGAAGATATATACCTCTGTCAATAAAGGAAGCAACCTGGGAATAAGATTCTTAGCATAATCTCTGCCCCACAGATGTTGTGGCAACTTCCTTGTTCAAGTTCATAAAATAAGGCAGGATGAAGGAGAGAACTGAAAGTGAAATTAGATAACTTTTCTCTCTCCTTTATCCCTCAATGATGACTAGAATGGTGATTTTAACATTCAGTATCATTTCAAAGGTATCTGTATTTTATCCTGGCTGTCTGGAATGAAATGGATGGTTCTAAGATTAAATTGTAGATTTGTAATAGTGAGAAAGTTTCTCATAAATTGTATCTTAATATTATGTTACAGTATTAATGGTAATTACATAATATTAATATGGTAATATGGTGTTAAGATAGTGACAAAAGTCAATTTAGAAAATATTGTATAGACACTAGGAATTTATGTATGATTTACCAGTCCACTGGTTTGAAGATGAATATCTTTTATTGCCTCACAATATAGATTTTTAAGAGCTCACAGGATTCTCCAAATAATTTACGTATAACATTAAGGTAAATATAATGAAAAATGATAACACTGTATTAGGAAAAACTAACACAAACTCTTTTTAAAAATAATTTTCAATTAAATTACATTGCATCTGCTTTCATTTTCATTTGTTCAATTTCATTGACAAAATGCCTACACAAATTTAACTGGCTTTAAGTTGCAGGGAATCTCATAATGTCATTAATATGCCAATTATATTTGCGTAATGTAACACCTTTTATAGAAGTCCTTATTCAGACAAGCCCGTGGGCCCTGCTATGTTGAGACAATGCACTGAAAGTAAATTAGTAAACTTAGAAAATGTTCTCTAACCTTTTAGGGTACTAACAGAGTTGAGAGAGAACTGTCTTACTTATTTATGACAAGGTATAATTGAAATTGGCAGATAATTTCAATGTCATTTTGGCCAATGCTGTCAATTTTCTATTCATTTTTCTATGCTTCCTGTAAGTAGGCAGTGAATAGTTGATACAACTGTGTGAATATTTCAGCCTCTTGTGAACCCAGCCATCAATTCTGGAAAAAGTGTGTTTTAGCTTATGTTCTCCAGAATCACTCTTCAGATTGTTCTCAACCTTGATCCACTTGGCCAGTGGCATGTGGGTAGAAACCATCTAGTGGGCAAAGTTTAACCTTCAGCTATAGGAGGTCCTTCATGTTACTAAACCCAGTTAGCAATTGTTTCATACTGTTTGTGCGTATAGCCTTTAGATAGTCTTACAAATGCTAAGGAACAGCTTGTCTCCGCTTAGGCACTCTTCCTTCAGCCTCAGATTTTAATTATGGCATCTAGTGACATAAGGCCACAAGTGTTACACCAAACATGGAAGATGCGAGAGACCGGGGACTTGCACACTTTATAGAGGTTAAATATTGTAATTCAACTTGGTGGATAAGTATTTAATGGTCAAATGCAAGTAGCAGCTTGGATGATTGATTTGAGATCTTTCCTAATTTCTAAGGTAGCATTCAGTTCTAAGATTTTTCTCTCAACAGTTTTAGTTGCATCCCACATAGTTTGAAATGTTGCATTTTCATTTTCATTTAATTCCATCTATGCTTTTACATTTTAATTTAAACTTCCTCTTCGACTATAATTATTTAAAAGTATGTTTTAAAATTTCTATTTGATGAGATAAGAGATTCTTCTGTTCTCTTTTTGTTATTGATTTCTAGTTTGATTTTATTATGGTCAAAAAAGTCATTCTGTATGATTTTATTTTTTAAAAATGTGCTGAGGTTTGTTGCAGGGCTCCAAATATGGTCTACTTTGGCGAAAGTTTCATAGCCATTTGGAATAATAAAATAGGCATTTTGCTATTGTCTGAAATGGACTGAATTTATATACACATATGTATAGGAAAAAGGAATATGTATACATGTGCATATGTGTGTGTATATATATGAATATACATACATATTTATTCATATATATGTGTGCATATATAATAATTTCTGTTGAGTATGTTGTTGAGATTGTCTATATCCTTTTTCAGTTTTATATCTAGTGATCGTATCTGCTTTTGAGCTCTGGAAAGAAGATTATAATGTCTACATGTATAATTATGGATTTCTCCATTGCTCCTTTCAGCTCTGTCAGTTTTTAGTTATGTATTTTGAGGCTTTGTTGTTTGGTATATACACAGTTGTAATTGTATCTTCCTGTGAAATTAAACCTTTTATTATAATGTAATACAATATTCTTTTTGTCTCTAAAATTTTTTTTTGTTCTGAAGTATACTTAATCAGGTGTTAATATAGCTACTCTTGACTTTCTCATTAATATTTGCATTAATATGTAGTGAAACTCTTCTTTGAAAAAAAAAAGGGAAATAAAGCATTCTCAGACAACATAAAATAAAGAATGTATTGCCAGTAGACTTGCTTTACAGGTTAGCTTAAAAAAACACAAATAAAATAATTATTCTTTAAATATAAATAATAAAAAAAATAATTTTGAAGCATCAGAAAGGAAAAAGAAAAGTCAGAAAGAGCATAAATGTAGGTATATACAATAGACTATATCTTACGAATTTTAGAAATTATATTAGATAATTAAATCAAAAATTATAATGCTATCTTATACTAGATATAATGACATCTTAGATAGTTTTATTTAACGGTAGGGAGGGTAAAGGGAACTAATTCATAGTTGAGAGTTCATTTCATTTTGTATTTGAAAATTGTTGTACCACTTCCTTCTTTTCTTTTCTTTTTTTTTTTTTTTTGAGACGGAGTTTCGCTCTTGTTACCCAGGCTGGAGTGCAATGGCGTGATCTCGGCTCACCGCAACCTCCGCCTCCTGGGTTCAGGCAATTCTCTTGCCTCAGCCTCCTGAGTAGCTGGGATTACAGGCACGTGCCACCATGCCCAGCTAATTTTTTGTATTTTTTTAGTAGAGACGGGGTTTCACCATGTTGACCAGGATAGTCTCGATCTCACTTCCTTCTTTTCTCCATGATTTCAGATGAAAAAACCATTGACATTAGGACTGGTATCATCTTGTAGATAATCTTTCATTTCTCTCTTGCTGCTTTCAAAATGTTTTCCTTGTGTTTGATTTTCAAAAGTTTCTTTATGATTTGTTTGGCATAAATTTCTCTGCATTTAACCACTTTGGATTATTTCTTTCATGAACATTTCTATTTTTTGCCAAAGTCAAGAAATTTTCAGCTATTCATGCTTTGAATGCTCTTTCAGACCCATTGTCATTTTTCCCTTCTCTTGTGGCTGTGATAACATGAATGCTGAACCTTTAGTTATGTTCCCTCAAGTCCCTGAAGCTCTGTTCTCTTCCTCTTCTTTTTCCTCCTTTTCTTCCCCTTCCATTTCAGCTGCTCTTTTTGTCTATTTTCTCTCTACTTTTCACATTGGGTGAATTATATTGATTTGTCCTTGTGTTCCTTTATTCTATCCTCTGTCATCTCAACAACACTATTAAGCCTACACAAAGAGTTTTCTTTATTTCAAATACTGTATTTTCCTCTTTTATATATTTATTTGGTTCCTTTTTTATAACTTCTAAGTTTTTGGTGAGATTTTCTATGTTTCATATTTGTTTCAAAAGAATTTGTAATTGTTTTAGAATAGCTGTTTCAAAATCCCCATCTATTCAACAATAATTTCAACATCTGATTCATTTAAGCACTGATGGCTGTCAGTTGATTGTCTTTCCTCAGTCAAATTGTAATTTTCTTGGTTCCTAGTATGATGGATGACTTTCAGTTGTATCCTAGACATGGTTTAGTCTACTCTGAAGTCTGCAGTTCCTTGACAGTTTAATTTTTACATCCTTTGTGCTATTATTTTGGCTTGTTTTTTAGTTTTGTTGATGCTTGCGGGGTTCTCACTGGTTCTTGCTGCTGCTGCCTCAATAGGAAACTAAAAGATTACTCGGGTGGGGCTACTGGGTGTCTCTAGGTGGAGGAAAGGACTCCCAGGTTCCCTCTCTGGATGCTCATTTATTGCCAGCCCCTAACTCCAGCTGCCCCAGTGTCTCTGCTGTGTAGAGGGAGTATCAGGCCCTTATGTACACAAAAACACCTTCTGGGTCAGGATGCCTTCCATGTCTGAGTTCCTCTTTGCAGTTCTCTCTGCCATATGGGGGTCTCCTAGTGTGGGTAGAAAGTCTTAATCTGCGTGGGTCATCACTGTCAGGAGCTTGCAGTGGCAGGATTCCCCTGCCTGTGGGGACCTGGAGAGCAATTCTGGGAACAGTCACTTGCAGTGGTAGGATCCCTGTACCTGTGTCCCTTCTCTTCCCGGTGTCTCTGGGAAGGGAACTCTCAAGACCATGGTGACAAGAAGGCTTCTCAAACCCATCTGCTTGCTGTGGTCTCTCTTGCAAGTAAGTGCCATTGGCAGCTTCAGTATCTCTCTGTGGAGAAGGTCGTCTCTGGTCCAGTGGGGAGATGAGTGTTTCCTTGGTTGTCCATTGTTTGTGGGCCTCCAGATTGATTTTCTTATTAGCTCTGCCAGTTTTGTGTTTCCTATGGGGTTCCGTTCTATGTGGGGAAGGAATGGGCCTAGTTAGGTTACTCGTTTTTGTTAGGTTGGGGATCGGGAAATGCTGGCTCTGGGTCCCCTTCCTCTGTTGGTTGGGAACCGTAAGGCACCCTTTGTGTGTTGTTCCTCCAGTCTTGGGTCCCTGACCAGTATACTGTCATATCCCCTTTCAGATATTTCCCTCATTGCATTGCTATGGACTGAATGTTTGTGTAGGCCAAAAATTTGTATGCTGAAACCTAATTCCCAAGGTGTTGGAATTAGGAGGTGGGACCTTTTATGTGGCAAAGCTCTCACAAATGGAATTAGTGTTTTTTTTAGAAGAGGCTCCAGAGAGTTCTCATACCCCTTCTTCCATGTAAGTTCACAGTGAGAAGACAGGTGTCTACACACATAGATAAGAGATCCAACTGCCCAAAATCTGCCAGTAGATTGATCTTGGACTTCCCAGCCTCCAGAATTGTGGTAAAAGAAAGGTTTATTGTTTATAAGCTATCTAGTCCATGCTATTTTTTGATATAAGAGCCTAAAAGGACTGAAATATACCTCTTGTTCTGTTTCCTGAATTTATAGTTGTATTTAAAAATTTTAATGTACAGGAAGAACAAAAAAAAAGTGGCTCTATATCATCTTGTCTTAACCTGAAGTCCATAATATGTTTCTCAAAAACACTTTTTCAGTCTGAAAATTGCTCTGAGTATTTAAAATCAGATGTCAGCAAACATGACATCCATGTTGGGTAGGAAGACCCACAGAGCATCAGCTTTTCTCACTCACTTCCATCACACTTTAGAGATGTCAAGACAAAAAGTCACTCTCGTAATTAAATCCACAATGAAGAATCTTAAAATTCTTTACAAAAAGCAGTTTGTCACCGTGTGACTCTGTATGCATTTTATCCTCTCAGATGAGTGAGGCAATAAATTCAGATAAAACAAAAAAGTACACAAAGTTGTGTAACAAGTTAATGTGACATAAATTATGCAACTAATTCCTATATTGCTGGCAGTTCCAATGGGCTTTAAATGGCCACATCTAAGCAAGTTAACTAATTTCATTTGTGAGAACTACCTGAAAGGGCTATATAAAGAAATTTTTAAAGAAAAATATGTATACATATTAATATTCACATATATGCAATATACATATATAGAGAGAGATAAGTGGAGAAAAGATACCTATTGCAAAATGGAAAGGAACACCATGCATCTGTTGACTTTAAGTCCTGAATGTTGGCCTCCCTGCTCATGATGAAATGAAGAATTTATTCCTTGATTGCAAGCCATCCACAGCTACTCAAGCAAATGGTGATTTGAAGAATAATTTATTTTTTAGCTTTTACGATATCTGAGATTTCTGTGGTAGTATCCAGATTTTGTCCTACAAACTTGCAGTAAATACACAAGTCAGAACACGAATATTTCATCTAATACATCAGACTCTATGCTAGACTGAATGAATCCCCAAAATACGTACTTAAAGTAAGGACCTTGAGACGACATTATACTGGGGTATAGACTGGGATCAACATATTTCCAAGGGACTTTATAAGAGAGTCTTTATACGGGTATCAGAGTCAGAGAGATATGAGTGCAGGAGCAGAGATCTGTATAATGTAAGTGAGGGACCACAAGCCAAAAAATGCAAGCAGCTTCTAGAAGCTGGAAAGGCAAGGAAATAGATTCTCCCCTAGAGCTTCCAGAAAGAATGCAGCCCTGCCGACATCTTGATTTTGTATCTCCTGAACTCCAGAACTATAAGTAAAGTTTTTTTTTTGTTTTAAGCTACTACATTTGTGGTGATTTGCAACAGCGGCAGTAAGAAACAAAGCCTCCAACTTAGTTTTCTTGGAAGCATATTCACTTGCACAATATCATCAAATCTTTTCCATCCCTTTGCCCAAAACCTTACTGTTCTTTTGCCTAACTGACAAACGGGAGAAATAAAAACTTTTTCTGGACTCTGTTTTGGAAACCGTACTACTGCTAAGATTCTTACTCCAAAAATCCTCTGAAGGCACAAAGATTTTCATCTCAAAATGAATTTGTGTGTGTTTGGGTACATGTAAATGCCAAAGTTTCTTTCTGATCACACATACACGACATATGCACACATGAATATATATATATATATATATATATATATATATATATATTTATATATATATAATATATATATTTTATATATATATTATATATATATATTTTATATATATATATATTTATTTATTTATTTATAAATTAGTCTTAGACAATGTATGCTACCATGTTAATACGACTTGATGTAGGTAAGTTTTTTTTTTTTTTTTTCTGTTCACTACTGGATTTCCAGAACCCAGAACAGTCAAGACCTATTGAACAATGAAAAATTCAATTGAGTACTAATACAAACTATAACTCTGTTTATCTCCAGTTATCAGGACTGGGTGTCTTCCAAGCTCACAGTCACAAGCTAAAAACTAGATCTTGTTGCTTTTTTCTTACCAAATTATCGCATGCTGACATCGTGTGTGCCTTATAATTGAAAAGCTTAACTCAGACTTATAGGCTAATGCACATGGTTTTGGGGGGCTTTAAAAATTTTGATTCAGCTGTATGCTTATTGGTGACAACTCTAACTTAGTTGTGGTAATCAAAAGAGATAGCAAATTCATGTTAATGAAGAAGCGATGAGTAACATTCTCTATAACTATGTTGAAATGATTCAGAAGGGAGCCAGGTAGGATAGGGTGTACACCAATGTTTTTTTGAAAGAGAGAAATTAAAAATTCAGGATGAAATCCATTACTGATATAATCAAATGTCATTTCATCTAAACTTTGAGGTATCTGGAATGTTTGCTGTGATACAAGTTTGTCATGAAAACACAGCTGGAAATCACATCACAGATGAAGGAAGCTAAGCTAATGTCACCCTTTCTGGTGAATTAGCAAGCATAGAAAAGCATAATAATAATTATTATTATTTGAGACAGAATCTCCCTCTGTCACCCAGGCTGGAGTGCAGTGGTGTGATCTCAGCTCACTGCAACCTTTGCCTCCCAGACTCAAGTGATTCTTCTGCTTCAGCCTCCTGAGTAGCTGGTACCACAGGCATGTACCACCACACTTGGATAATTTTTATATTTTTAGTAGAGACAGGGTTTCACCATGGTGGCCAGGCTGGTCTTGAACTCCTGAACTCAAGTGATAGACCTGCCTCAGCCTCTCAAAGTGCTGGGATTACAGGCGTGAGCCACCGTGCCTGGTTATAAAAGATTAAATTGTAATGGCATAAGGAGAGGAATGGTTTCATACATCAGTATTCATCCTTTATCTTGGTTCTGCTCTCCAAGCTCCTGGATCATTTTAGGCAGGCTCACTGACTTTTACTTTGGGTTCCTGTAAATTCAGATCTTTTTTTGTTCCCAGATAGGTTTTTGAATTTCAGAGTTTAGGGGGAAGAGAAACAGAGAGGTGAGAATTGATTTTAAAAGTGTAATATAATATGCATTTTTGAATATCATGTGTGGTAGTGTTTTCTTCAGTTTATGTTGATGCTAGAAGTGCTTATAATAAGAAAGAAAGAAAGAGAAAGAGGGAGAGAGGGAGGAGAAAGAAAGAAGAAAGCAAGAAAAATAAAAACAGAAAAAAATGTATTGAATGTAATAGTAATTGTAAAGAATATGATAATGTAATAAATGTATTGTCATTACGTCTTAGAACTTTATTTAGTTTTCACCCTAATTATATTTTTAAAAGAAGCATTGCAACTGAGAATATAAGCTCATTTACCTACTGATTTTAAAAATCAATTAATTAAAATGTCTTAATACCATATACATATGAAGCATTCTGAAATACCTTCCCAGTTAAGGTGACAGATTTTAAATAAATATTTCATAGAACGTTATTTTGCATTCAACCTAATATTGTAAGACGTTTTGCCTACAGTATCACCAGATTGATTCTACTTTTCCACAAACATCATTATCATGTTTTCTCTCTGCCCTCCCTTCTGTGGCTTCCTGGGATCTGGGATGTTCACATCAAACATAGCCAACAATTTAACATGCCATTAGAGGCTTCACAATGTTTTCTAACTTCCTTTCTTCCTCCCTTCCCCTCCCCTTCTCTTCATCTTTCTGCTTTTCTCTCTCTCTCCAGTTAAACAGTGAGTCCTTGCCATATGTGGGCATTATTCTTAGCACTGGTACCATTATAGGGAACAGGACAATCAGGATCTCTATTTATTTGAACACCCTGTAATGAAGAAGGATGTTTAGTAGAACAGCAACACTAGGCTTACACCAAAGAAGCCCAAATAAAGGAGGTCACAGCACAGAGTCTGAAGCTGTTCCAGTCTTGACTCCATAACTGATAAATGCATGACTTGAGATGCCATGTAATCTTCCTAAGGCCATTTTTAAAAAGCTACAGACAAGGAATAATAAGAAGGAGGAGGAGGAAAGGAAGAATGATAACTGCTTAATACATTTCCCGAGAATACTAGTTGAGATAATATTTATAACTGCAATTGAATATTGTAAAGTCTCAATCACTGTTAGCTGCTATCTTTATCATTATTATTATGTGTTGTTGTTAGAGGTTGGGTTAAACAATATACATGTGCTTAAGGAGTTCAGCTGGATTTGAGAACTGCAAAAAAGCTTCCTATGCCTTATAAAAATAATGATTTTCATCCAGTCTATCCAGTCTGTGACAGACTGGATAAAAAAAAAAAAATGCGGCACATATACATCCACAGAATACTATACAGCCATGAAAAAGGATGAGTTCAAGTCCTTTGCAGGGACATGGATGAAGCTGGAAACCATCATTCTCAGCAAACTGACACAGGAACAGAAAACCAAATACCACATGTTCTCACTCATAAATGGTTGTTGAACAATGAGAACACATGGACACAGAGAGGGGAACATTACAAACTGAGGCCTGTTGAGGTGTGCGGGGGAGCTAGGGGAGGGATAGCAAGGGATAGAGGGACCGGGGAGGGCTAACATTAGGAGAAATACCTAATATAGGTGATTGGGTATTGGATACAGCAAACCACCATGGCATGTGTATACCTATGTCACAATCCTCCATGACCTGCACATGTACCCAAGAACTTAAAGTACAATACAAATAAATAAAGAAATAAAATAAATAATGGTTTTTAATAACCAAAAAATTATTCCACCTGGAATCCAATAGATTTGGAATAGGTAACCAGGATAGTTGAAAATGGCCCTAGTTTGATTTTCTTCCCAGGGCTCTTCCAAATTAGGAGAACAAAGGTGAGTTTGTCAACCAAAACATAACATAATGTACTTGTGCTGCTCGAGTGAAGGAGCCCCACACAGCACATGCCTCCCAGATCCTCTTTGGCTGCCTCTTTTATCTGCTGCTTTGCAACCTGAAAGAGGTTAATAAAGCATTGCAGAGAATAAAGAGCATGTACCGTATAAAAATGACAATGGAGAGACTGGAAATGTTGGATCATCTGGTGAATGAAGGGCATATCATTCATTCCTGGACATACATTTATTTTCAGTTCCAATTATTATTGCTGAATCCATGCAAGAGGTAACATATGAAGCAAAGCTGGCAAATTTGTTCATCAATGACCCAGGGAATGAGAAGAGGGAAATAAAAGATAGCTTATGAAATGAGTCACTGCTGGGTCTTGTGTTGGTATTTCTGAACATACTATTTTTGTCTAGATCCTTTTATGCTCATTACTGAAATTATAGTGAAAGATAAATGAAGGAAGCCTACACAAAGAACTTCAGGATCATAATGGCCGTTATTTGAAGAATAATGATTTGCATTTCATTGCAGAGATAGTGATTCCATTAACACACACACAAAAAAAAAGATGGCAAAAAAGGATGTAGGTCATAGAGGAGGTGACTTAGTGTGATGAGTAGTGACATTAATAACAATGGCCTTGGACCAGGAATCAGACATCCTGGCAGACAATTCAATACATTTCTAGCTGGCAGGGCAGTCCTGGGTCATCGAGGAAATAAATCCTTGAACCCCCCATGCTTTAATGTGTCAAGTGCAGGGAGCCTTTAGAACCTTCCTCATATTTCTCAAAAGTGGTTGTGCCAATCAGAGGAGAACCGGCCACTATGCTTCTCCTCATCAGCTAAAACAATAAACTGCTATGACTATATCAATAATTCATTTAACTAAATCCTATTGATGTTTTCGTTGGAATGTATGCATTTATCAGAGTATAGATTTGCTTTTAAATCTGTAAGTCTCAACTTATACTTGATTTGTAAATACCGTATTTTTTAAATCAGTAAAGTCACACTATCCCCATTCTTTTTTCTCTTCATCTGTCTTTTTCCTCTGGATGTATTTTGCTGGAAACATACATGGAATTCTAAACCTTTTCTACTCATAGTGTCCAAAGTATGGCTGGGCGTGAGCAGCTTTGGCATCTATCAGGAGTTTATTAAAAATGCAGACCCTCGGGCTCCACCCTTCCCTTGTGGGACCAGACTTTGCATTTTAACAAGAATCCCAGGTGATTCCTTTTGTACCTTACATGTGAGGAGCACTAATTTAATTCAATTTAATTGTCAGGTTGGTTTTGAATCATCATTTATTTCATACTAGAGTGGAGAAGATAAGAATAAAGACTCAAAACAAATTACACAAACTCTCAAACCAGGCTTAGGGTTGAGAGAAGTCTCTAGTGGTCTAGTCCAGATTCCTCTTCTTAAATTGAAAGGAATAATAATATGCCCAAGGTTATATTCTTACTGAGCCACAAGCAAAAATCTTAATCTGCTGACTAGAGTCGTAGGTACTTTTCAACAATACCATGTTGACAAAATTACTTTGCTACTGAACTTTTCTATTTTCTCTCTCCGGCCACAGAAAAGTTAATCACAGGTTCTCTGGATTACCCTTGGTGACTTGGTCTGTGACTCTTAGGCGCCTGTGTGCATGTACTTATTTATAGCAGAAAACAACTATAAACCGCTCAGTGGAGACCAAGGTCATTGAGGCTGCGTTAGTGGTGGCTTGGCTAATTCACTACCCTTTGCCTCTGGCTCCTAAATTATGGAGTAGAAGATGTTTCATCTTTACAGAGACTTTTGACAGTCTTAGCTGAAAAGCCTCTGAGAAGTGAAGAGCATTACTGTGCCCTGCAAATGAAAACTACACCATTCTGCGAACTCTCTCTGTATCTGGAACTGAAACTGAAATTCACAGCTGTCATTGGTGTAAATCATATATTACCCAGCAGTTTATTCCCATAGGCAGAGCCAAAGTCGTTTTGCAATTTATGAGCTGCACACACTTGGTTCTCTGTGGAAATAACAGTCTATGATAGAAAGAATAATAGATTTGGGGTTAGATGTTCTGGCTTTGAGCCTCACTTTCTCCACTTACTACTTCAGTGCCTAGAGGCTGCTATTCCATCTCTCTGGGCTTCTATTCCTTCTTTTCAAACAGCCTTAATTCTACTTGTGTCAAGATATTCTCCTCTAGTGTTTGCCATTGACACTGTATTTTTCATCTGCCCCAGTGTAGAGAACATCTTTCCACTGTTCCAGTGTTCATAATATTTTTCCTTTTCTAAGACCACTAGCTATTTATTTTGCTGTCCATGTGGCCCCAGGCAATGTAACTCTACACTCAGCTCTTCCAGGACAGTATGTGACCATGTTGAGGCCAATGAGCACACTCAATGCCCTCTGGTCTCAAAAACTGTGTTCAGTGGTTGACATGTGAACTAATGCAGTAGCCCAATGGGATGGTCCCCGGACTGGCCAGTGAATGCTGAATCCAAGAGTTTCACTTCCCTTTCACCATACAAGGAACAAGATGTATGTCATTTTTATGACCATTTACTTCCACAAGAGATACCAACTTGAGGACAAAACTGACACATTGAGGTGGCAGAGATGAAAGAACTAGAGCCTGAAGGGCACGATTGACTTCTGGATCAAGACACACTTATAAACAACTTTATCTCTGTACTTTTCAGTTATCTAAAACAGTTCTCTTTGTTGCTTATACAACGTTGAGTGTGTGTATTTCTACACCAGGAAACCTAATCATGTGGGCTAATATAAGCATTGTGGTCACAGCAATGTTTTTAAGCAGCCAAATTTTCACACATTTTTAAAAATATTATTTATAATTTATTCCACTCCAAAAAACATAGCATGGGATGTTGTTTAGACAAGCAATGCTAAGGGTTCTTTGAATACTGAGATAAAAATACACACACACACATATACATGTGTGTATATAGACACACATATATATACACACATGTGTATATATGTGTGTATATAGACATATATGTGTATACATATATACATGTGTGTATATATATGCACACATATATGTGTGCATATGTTTTGCAAACTATGAAGTACTCACAAATCTAAAATATCATTATTTACAAAGCAGTGAGTCTTAAGGAAACACTAATCTTGGTCTTACTTTATTTGAGGTAAATAAACTAAAGGAATCTATAGGTCTTATTCCGCAAATAGTGAATATACATACACACACAATTTCCACAGAATCTCACAGAGGTCACGGACAAATTTCACAGGTCATTTATTATGTCTTCAGGACTGATCTTTCGGAATTGATTCTTAATGTATAGTTTATGGGCACATAGCTTAACAAAGATTTTTAAAACCATACACTGTCCTAAGCACCAGTGCATTCTAAGAATTCCTCCATCAAACATATCTTCTTAGAAACTCCCACTTCAAACTCTATTAGAATTCAGTCAAAGCCCTATTACAATCAAAATCACAATTAGAGATGTTCAGTTGAAGTCAATGGTCCTATGCTTTTCTTGTGACCTGCCTTTACATGTCTCCCTAAATTATTTCATAATAAGGTGGGAAAAATTTTGATGGCTTTCTAAAACACAGATTGAAGTAGAAAAAAAAAACACATTAAATTCAAGATTTTATTTGTGAAGTCATTTTATATCCATCTAAAAGCAACTCAGAAGATTTCTATAGCTCCCTCTTCCAAACAAACTTCAGAAAGGAGAGGGCAGCAGACAGATATGGGAAAAGGGAGGCAGGTTTAGTGTGAGTAACAAAGTATTTCCATCCTCCCCCACTCATCCACTACAAACTTTGGGCTATGAAAAATCTTCAGCACAAAAGAGCAATAGTGAATTTATGATGTGAGCTTGGGTAGAGGGCTGCAGTTTTAGAGTTGGAAAAACCATGATTTGAATTACAATTTTCCCACCTTCTTGCTATGTGACATGGGGAATTTACTTAATTAATTTCTAACTGCTACCCCTGCTTTTGCTCTTTCCTTTCTCTTTAAAGCCTTTTCTCAACATCCTTCTCATTGCCTATACCTCTCCAGCCATGCCAAAATGTGGTAGCATGTTCTTCCCTAATGGACTGCCTGTAACAGTCATCTGCAGACAGTTACAGGGTTTACTCTCTCACCTTCGGGCATTTGCTTCCATCTCACAGTTTCATGGAAGGAAGTCCTGAGCCCCATGGTTTAGTACTGCAACTCCTTCATGTTGCTCTAAGGTTTATGTTCCTTAGTCCATATGATCTTGAACAGGCTATATTATATTAACATATATGTAAACATTGTGTTTATTGTATCTTCTTTGCCAGATTATAAACTCTGGAGAGATAGGAGAAAGTAGAATTGACTGATTCTCCAAAGTCATCCCATCACCTAGAAGAGTGTCTGGCATAATAGGAACTCAGTGCATGTTTGATTTATATAATTAAATATATTAATCTCTGTGAATTTTTTTAAATCTGGAAATCGGACAATATGATATTACTGAGGTAGACCACCACTACCGAGGGAGTTCTAACTGTACCTCTGTAAACAAAACCACAAGGAAGGTTACACAGCAGCTGGGTGGGGCCCGCAGCAGCTCAGCAATGCTTCTGCTGGCAGACTGTGATGGGACTACCTCCTCACTGCACAGGGCATCTCCGAAAAAAGGCAGCAGTGAGAGTTCTGCATGGCTCCAGCCCTTCCACCCCGGTTGCAATTGGAGAGTAGTAGCCATGGCTCTTCACTATCCTATGGCCGTGGGCCTCAACAAGGGCCACAAGGTAACCAAGAACACGGGCAAGCCCAGGCACAGTTGCTGCTGCAGGCGTCTGACCAAACACACCAAGTTTGTATGGGACATGATCCTGGAAGAGTGTGGCTTTGCCCCATACGAGCGGCACACCATGGAATTGCTGAAGGTCTCCAAGGACAAACAGGCCCTCAAGTTCATCAAGAAAAGGGTGGGGACACACATCCGTGCAAAGAGGAAGTGGAAGGAGCTGGGCAATGTCCTGGCTACCATGAGGAAAGCCACTGCCAAGAAAGACTGAGCTCGCTCCCCTGCCGTCTCCCCAAAATAAACAGCTGCACCTCCGCTGCCGCCAAAAAAAGGCAGCAACATGTCAGAAACTTATAAATAATGCTCCACCTTCCCAGGACAGAGCACCTGGGAAAAGAGGCGGTTATGAGTTCCACTATAGAAGACTTAAACACACCTGCCCAGCAGCTCTGAACACAACAATGGAACTCCCAGCATAGTACCTGAGCTCTGATACGGGACAGGCTGTCTCCTCAAGCAGCTCCCTGATCCCCATATATCCAAAGAGGTACCTCATAAAGGAGAGCTCAGGCTGACATCTGGCAGGTACCCTTCTGGGATGAAGATAACAGAAGAAGAAACTGGCACAACTCTTGCTGTTCTGCAGCCCCTGCAGGTGATTCCCAGGCAAACAAGGTCTGGAGTGGACCTCCAGCAGACCTGCAGCAAAGGGGCCTGTTAAAAAGAAAACTGAAAACCAGAAAGGAATAGCTTCGACATCAACAAAAAGGATGCCCACTCAGAGACCCCCTCTGAAAGTCACCAGCTGCAAAGACTACAGGTAGATAAATCTATGAAGATTGGAAGAAACCAGTGCAAAAGGATGAAAACACCCAAAACCAGAATGCCTCTCTCCTCCTCCCAGGGATCATAACTCCTTACTAGCAAAGGAACGAAGCTGGATGGAGGATGAGTCTGATAAACTGACAGAAGCAGGCTTCAGAAGGTGGGTAATAAGAAACTTTGCTGAGCTAAAAGAACATGTTCTAACCAATGCAAAGAAATGAAGAAACTGGAAAAAAGGTTAGATTAAATGCTAAGTAGAATAACCATCTTAGAGAGGAGCGTAAATGAATTGATGGAGCTGAAAAACACAACACAAGAACTTCAAGAAGTACACACAAGTTTCAATAGCCGAATTGACCAAGCAGAAGAAAAGATATCAGAAATTGAAGATAAACTCAGTGAAATAAAATGAAAAGGCAAGATTCAAGAAAAAATAGTGAAAAGAAATGAACAAAGCCTCCAAGAAATACGGGATTATGTGAAAAGACCTAATCTACATTTGATAGGCGTACCAGAATGTAACGGAGAGAAGGAATCCAAGTTGGAAAACAAACACTCTTCAGGATATTATCCAGGAGAACGTCCCCAACCTAGCAAGGCAGGCCAATAATCCAGTCCAGGAAATACAGAGAACACCACAAAGATATTCTTCAAGAAGAGCAATCTCACAAAGTTTTTCACATGTTAAAAATTTTTATTTGCTGTGTTTACCACATAGTTCGTTAATAACTGTATCTTCCCTGTATCCTTTCCAAAGCACATTGTTAGAGATTTCAAAGGCCAATATTGTGTTTGAGAAGCCAGAATCTTCATTTTCTGCCATATTTAGTGTTTGCATGACCAAAAACTCTACATGATTTGGTGAAGATTGTGTGTTATGTCTTGAGGACAAGGTCAGCATATGATTATTTCAAGGGACAGGAATGCTAAAATATGAAAGCAAGTTTAGGTTTGAAACACAAATATCAATAGGAAAAAGAAAATGTTAAAGTGAGATGGTTACAAGTGCTGTTTAACCAGTTATGTTTAAGCTGAGCCCTTCACTTCATGTTATCCCTTGAGGCAGGAAGAGAAAAAAACAATCAAGATCAAGGAAACAGTTGTTAGGTCCCAACCTGAGAGATAATTGGGTCAAGACTTTTGTTTGAGGAAATTTTATTTCTGGAGATAAACAGATTCTTATGGCTTTTAGAAGAAGTATTAAAGGTTTGTCTCTCTCTTTCACACTGCATTCTTATTTTTATACAAGGTTGGGGCCAGCTTAGAGGAAACACACACAATCCCTGATAATTAGAAGTGCTGACATAAATTGGTCATATTCATGGAAAATTATTAATCCAAGTGTGAAGTCTAGGCTGTTCATAAAGGAAGTCCCAATTTGGGTTTATTTCTAGGGAGAGTGAATCTTGGTAACATTTAGACACATGTGAAAACAAGGGTGGATGCAAGTCCCTTCAAGAAAGACAAGGATACAATGCTCAGGACCAGGCAAACAGAAATGGGAGGAAAGGAATACCTGAGGGACAGCTATTCTATGACCGAAATAATTTTGTTTAGTTTTTCAGGTTTAAAAATTTTTTAATTTTAACTTTGATAATGCTGTTCTTTGCCAAGCAAAGGTTATTGTGGTTTTACAGTACAACCTAGCAGTTTCTTCTGTTATTGTTCATGATTTTGAGTCATAATTGGGAAGTTTTTTCCTCTAAAGGATTATGGCAGAATTTATCCATTTTCCCTAATACCAGTATGATTTTATATTTTCCATTAAAATCAATACTAGGAATTGTCTTCTTTAAGATAATAGATACTTACTGTGTGCTTAGAACTGTACATGAACTAACCGACTTAGTCTTCACTACAATTTTGAGATACGGATGTTATGTATTCCATGCATATACGTATAAAAGGAGAAATTGAGAGTCAGAGAAGTGAAGTGAATTCTAACAGATCATGCAGCTCATAAGTAGCAGTGCAGCAGAGCCATGAGTTCAGCCTACCTCTAATTCTGGAGTACTTAAAGACCATAGGATGCTGGTTTCCTGAAAGACACAGTCAGAATAAGAGATTTATGGGATAGGATAATGGTGAAGGAGAACAAGCGACACATTGTACTGTTTTATGGAGAAGAGAGATGCAATAAGACAATTTCCATAGGTCCTAAAGAATATTATCTTGTTTGGCTTTGGGTATTTCCTCCCACTGACACAATAATTTACAAAAGTGACTTTGATCCAATGAATCTGATCAATGTTTCAATAATTAGAATTTGTCAGTTTCACTGTTATCTTCCACTCATATCATTTCGCTGTGTACTTTCTGAGTAAGTGCTACCACCTATATTTACTTTCAAGAGGAAAGGAAGCTCATGTGTAACAAAACCTCAGAACTGATTAAAGAGTGCCTAAAAGTATATCTCAAAATCCAGGCTTATCCATTGGGCTCAAAGCTTTAGATGTGATAAATCATACATAATGCAAGAGCAAAAGAGTTAGAGAAAGTTCACCAAAAATCATTTGAACTTTCATTAAGAGAGTGTTACAGCTGCCTCTCCTCCATCACAACATTAAGCATCTCATTATCATTAGCTCTCTTTGTGGGTTTTAACAATTGTCTTTTCATCTGAACACCACTTCATGCTCTGACCCAACAAATGCAATTTTGACCCCATTAACCTGGTTGGTGTTAATATTGGAATAATAAAGAATTGAAACTAGTCTCCATATGAATGGTTAGTTGGAGTCTTATTTAAATTTGATAGTTGAGTTTTCTGGCCATTGTCATGGGTTTTGCCCTCCAACTAGGTCAACCAGCATCTCTTGGAGACCCAGAGTTTGTGTAAAGGCATGGCAATGAATAGATGGATATGAAGTTCTATTCATCAGTAGAAAATACAAAAGAAGTTAATGTTCTTCAGTGTAGTGGAAAGACCCTTAGAGATGATCCCACCTTAACCAAATGGCAAAAGAACAGAGGAGGGGGATAGATTTGAGGGTAGTTGTACATGTTTTCACAGCTATATGAAAAAAAGACAGCTATGTGAATTTTGTTTTGTAAGGTTGACAGATTTAGTAAATAAAAATAAAGGATTCCCAGTTCCATTAGAATTTCTGATAAGCAAAGAATAATTTTTTAGTACAATGTAATATTTAGAAAATATTTATATTAAATAAAAATTCTTGTTTATCTGGATTTGAAGTTTACCTGGGCATAGTAAAATTTATCTGCAGTCCTAGTCTGGGGCATATTTGGTTTTAGGATTTTGGCAGCTACACCTACACAATTATCTGGTTAAGAGAGGAACAGGCTCTTCCTCTATGATCATACAGAAAATGTAACAGAAGCTGCTTTCTCTGTTCCCGGTATTCCAACATCTGCCAGATTTTGAGGGACAGAATAAAACCCTGCCTGTAAATCATAATGTTTTCATTTCTTCAGTGCAGTTGAATATTTAGTCTTGTTGTTCACCAAATGGTATTAATGAGAAAATAGGTCAGTGGATTATTTCCCTTGAGATCTAGTTAGCACTAAAAAAAAAAAAATCATGACATTTTACAGCTTGGAGGAATCAAACCAAAAGTCTGTGCAACTCCCATCTTTTTAAATAAAGAACTGGAGTCTCAAGCTGTTCAGAGACTTGTCAAAGGTCAAAGGGTAAGTGGCACTGATTCTATGACCCACTCTGCTGGGTCAAATGTGAGCATTTTATTATTTAATTTTCACTGCCAGTCTGAGAATAAGTAAAATGAAGGTGGTGCAAAAGTAATTGTACTTTCAGACTGTGACTTGTAAATCATTGTAACTAGGCTCAAACACATCTTTTTAATGTCAAAACAGGGGCTATTACAATAAACACACATTTTTTGCCAATGAGAAATAAGTGTTTATTTTTGTAGTGTGAAAATTTGTGCTTCAGGATTCAACAAACTCTTGGAAAATATTTTCAGCATCCTGCTGGTTGTAGAAACATTTTTTTTCTGCAAAAAGTTATCAAGATGCTTGAAGGAGTAGTAGTTGGTTGGCAAGAAGTCAGGTGAATATGGTGGATGAGGCAACTTTGTAGCCCAATTCTTTCAACTTTTGAAGTATCTATTGTGGGACATGTGGTTGGGCATTGTCATGGAGAAGTTATATCCCTTCTGTTGACCAATACCAGCTACAGGCACTGAAGTTTTCAGTGCATCTCACTGATTTGCTGCACATACTTCTCAGGTGTAATGGTTTGGCCAGGATTCAGAAAGTTGAGGTGGATCCGACCAGCAGCAGACCACCAAATGGTGACCATGACCTGTTTTTGGCACAAGCCTGGCTTTCAGTAGTGCTTCGGAGCTTCTTCTCAGTCCAACCACTGAGCTGATCATATAAAATCCATTTTTTGTTGCATGTCACAGTCCAAGAGAGAAATGGTTCACTGTTTTGTAGAATAAGAGAAGACGACACTTCAAAATGATGATTTTTTTTTTTAATTTTCACTCAGCTCATGAGGCACCCACTTATCAAGCTTTTTCACCTTTCCAATTTGCTTCAAATGCTGAATGACCATAAAATGGTCAACTTTAAGTTATTCGGCAACTTCTCATGTAGTTTTGAGAGGATCAGCTTCAATAATTGCTCTCAATTGGTTGTTGTCAACTTTCAATGGCCAGCCACTACACTTCTCATCTTCAAGAGCCTCGTCTCCTTAGCAAAACTTCTTGAACCACCACTGCACTATTTGTTCATTAGCAGTTCCTGGGCCAAATGCATTGCTGATGTTGTGAGTTGTTTTCACTGCCTTACTACCCATTTTGAACTAGAATTTTAAAAATTGCTCAAATTTGCTTTTTGTCTAATACCATTTCCATACTCTAAAATAAACATAAAATAAACAGCAAGTAGTAAGTCATTAGGAAAACAACATAAAGTGAGAGATGTCCATTAAAATGATGTGTAGCATGACCATGTTTATTTAAGAATGTATTCCAGTCTCAAACAGCAAATTCCAAGGCAAAAACTTCAATTACTTTTGCACTCACCTAATATAACCACAATTTTATAGATTAAAAAGGACCTGAGTGAAGTTAACTAATTTTTATTGAAGAAGGACAGAAAATATCAGAGCTGAATGTGAAATGAAAATTGTCTGAATGTTGAGTGTATTCTCTCTTAATCTCTACAAAATCTCTCTCTTCCCAATTCCTCCGTTTCTACACACACACACACACACACACACACACACACACACACACACACACATACACCATGCCATAGGCATAAATACTTCTATTGTATGAGTTATATAAAGTACTTGTTAAGGAGCCAAATCAAGATTTGTAGGTTTCTTAACATAAATCTAGCACCAGGACAGAAATAAACAATTTGAGATGGGCTATAAGTATCACTCCCACCCAGGTATGGCATGCTTACAATATCAGAGGATAGTGCCAGGGTTGGGCTGTGAGTTCTTGAGTAGAACACCCCTACTCTGTTATGTTTTTTCTAGTACTAACTTCTAGTTCATTAGTGAGGTTTTCAATAAAGCTGAGAATTGTACTATTTCTTGCATTTTAAATAGATTTTATTTTTTAGAGCAATTTTAGGTTCACAGCAAAATTGAATGGAGTATCCAAAGAGTTCCCATATACTCTTTGACTCCACATTTGCATACCCTCTCCTACTATCAACAGATGTAGAATGGTATATCTGTTGCAGCTGTTGAACCTACATTGGCAAGTCAGTATCACCCAGAATTTACAGTTTACATTAGAGTTCACTCTTGGTGGTATCTATTCTACGGATTGTGACAAACATACAATGATATGTATCCATTATTATACTTACTGGCTGCATTTAAAGTCTGCTTCTGAGTTAGCAATTGCAAGTCTAACTGAAATTTGTCTTAGAAGATAAAGCATCTTGACATACTGTCAGAAATCTTGGTCCATAATATAGTTAATAAAGTGTTTGAGCAAGGAATAATACAATTTTATAAAAGCAACTGGTATTGGCCAACAGATGGAGCTTTGACAACCTCTGTTAGATTTCCAAATATTCTGTCTTAAAATTTACTTTAGGAAATGTATATAACTGTATTAAGTAAATATATTTAAATGTCTAAGTAGTGATTTTTTTTTTGCAGTTTTGGAAAATTTTATTATATTCTATATTTGATGATGTTTCCTCTCCCCTTTACAATCTCTTGTAATTTATTTATTTTTTTTAATATATATTTTATTGCATTTTAGGTTTTGGGGTACATGTGAAGAACATGCAAGATTGTTGCATAGGTATATACATGGCAATGTGGTTTGCTGCCTTCCTCCCCATCACCTATATCTGGCATTTCTCCCCATGTTATCCCTCTCCAACTCCCCACCCCATGCTGTCCTTCCCTATTCCCCCCCACAGACCCCAGTGTGTGATGCTCCCCTCCCTGTCTCTATATGTTCTCACTGTTCAACACCTGCCTATGAGTGAGAACATGTGGTGTTTGATTTTCTGTTCTTGTGTCAGTTTGCTGAGAATGATGTTTTCCAGGTTCATCCATGTCCCTACAAAGGACATGAACTCATCATTTTTTTATGGCTGCACAGTATTCTATGGTGTATATGTGCCACATTTTCCCTGTCAAGTCTATCATCAATGGACATTTGAGTTGATTCCAAGTCTTTGCTATTGTAAACAGTGCTGCAATGAACATTTGTGTGCATGTGTCCTTATAGTAGAACGATTTATCATCCTTTGGATATATACCCAGTAATGGGATTGCTGTGTCAAATGGAATTTCTATTTCTAGGTCCTTGAGAAATCACCACACTGTCTTCCACAATAGTTGAACTAATTCATACTCCCACCAACAGTGTAAAACTGTTCCTATTTCTCCACATCCTGTTAGAATGGTGATCAGTAATGAATTTTTATGGGAGTCCAGAGTGAGTCTAAGTTCTTTGTCTGCTAAATATTAATTTGGGTTTTAGTAAATATTATCTTGTTTACTACAGACCTAGGAACATTCAGTACAGCAGGAAAAATAAGACCAAATGTTATATTTATCACAAATATAAGAATGATATTTTCACTATGATTTCTTCTCAAAAATAAAGTGATTCAACTATGGAGGGTAATTTGTAGTAAAATTACCTTTATTAACCTTTGCTCTTGTGTTGGATAACTTGAGCAGAGAATGCTAGCAAGCTCACATTGGTCTACTTACTTAGAATGTTGGAAAAGAAACAACTTTCCAGGTACTGGCATTAAAAAAAAATCCACATTTTAAATTTCATTAAAACATTTATAAAGAGTTTAAATTTCTTAATATTTTCCCCCTAAAACTTTTATATTGACATAATAACCAACTCCCTGGAATATTTGTAATACTCAAGAACTTCAAATGAACCTAGGGCAGGCTTTAATGTGTGTGACAACTTCTGCTGGCTCTGGAGTTTTTAAATAAACAAAGATAATATAATTAAAGAATGAGAGTGCTACTAGAATTAATAGTGTCAACTCTATCAGTCCAATTATTAACACATAGTTATATTCAACTAATTTAAAAGTTTTATTGATGATATCACCAAAGAATATTTCAAATCTTTCCATTTGTTTACATCACCACTGTTACTCTCCTGTCCAAACTTATTTCCAACCTGGTCTGCAATGGACTCTGATCCTAGTTTCCACAGCCCGTGCTGGTCCATTGCCCCTCCCTTAAATTAATCTCATCTGTGTTTGGCTGCTAATATAAGCTTTATAAAATACATTTGGATAAATTATCTCAGTTTCTCATTACCCTTATGATGAATTAAAAAAAAAAAAAAAAAGGAAAAAATCATCCTCTTCACTGGAAGCCTCTGACTCCACTATGATTTTTGTACTACAACCAGCTCCTTATTCACTAAACTCTGCCTACACTAGTCTTCTCTCTCATCCTTCAACTCGTCAAGACCTTTCCAGTCCCAAAGCATGCTGTTCCCCTGGCTTCTTCTTTTTTTCTATTTTCTGTTTAATTTCTGTTCATCCTTCAAGTCTTATCCTACATGTGTCTTTCCCAAGGCATCCTCCTCTGACATCCCTAACAAAGATGTTAGTTAGGTAGCTATGCTATAAGCTCTCACAGTATCCAGAAATTTTACTTTGTAGCACTTAACCACAATTTTATTCTAACAATTATTATCGTATTGGCATAATGCATTTTTTTCCCCTCCACCAAGGTCCTTGAAACCACGTTTGTTGTTCATAATTGACTTCCCTAATAGCCTGCTGAAAAATTAAAATCACCTGAAGATACTGAAAAAAATCCTAATATCTAGACCATGCCCCACATCAATTAAAAGTTTAAGTGCTGCCCTGAGTATCAGTACTATTTTAAACTCCCTACTATTTTATTTTAAAGCTCTCATAGTGATTCAAATGGAATTCGAGATAGAGAACATCTAACTTTAAGCAATATTTGTCATAAAATAGGTGCTTAAGAAGCATTTGTTGTATTAAAGAGTAGATTAAAAATATTGAGATGGCCCCAAGACAAGGCTTTCACATAGAAGCAAAATAATTAATTAGCCAAGTTTAAATAAAATTGAAAAATTTGAAGAACCCTCTAAATAGGTTAGATGCCTTAACCTTTGGAGATTTTAAAAATCATTATTCGTATCCACTAAGAAAACACAATCTAAGTAAAGCTATATCTGACAAGTAAATAAAGTAACTATAACCACAAAATAGAAGATAAGAAACTTGCTATAAATAAAAGAGTCATCTCCCAGTAGAAAAATAAATGTTTGTTTGGATTGGGGAGCAGTAAAAGAGAAATTACAGAGGTGTGAGGTTTGGGACCATCTGTATCCACAGAGCTTAACTAACAGGACTGAGAACTGAAGCCATCTTTGTCAACATGACTTAACCACTTTTTCCAGGGAAATCTTTCTCAGAAAGATAAGACTATAAACCAATAGACAGCTTCCCTGTTTGCTTCACTAAATTCCTACAAACCAGTATATCTGAACAAACAGTTTTCTCATCTGAGCAAATAGTTCTCTTATGAGGACATTAGATTGCTCATGTGGGCAAACATCTCATTTGTCAAACTCACTTCAAGACTCTCACCTTGCTGGGTCCACCAATCATAAATTATTATACTATTTACTTTGTCCTATCTTAATCAGTTTCTCACCTTGAGACACTTGCCTTAAGCTACTTGACTCCTGACATCAAAAGCCTTTCAATCTACTGCTGACTTCCCCATTTTGAAGACCCACTAAGCGTCTTTCAAAATGAGAAACCTTTCTGAAAAGTCCTTTGACTTTGATCATATTTGAAAAACTCTATCTTCAGTGGAAGCAGACTTTGTTTCCATCTTTTCTCTATCTACAACATGACAAATAGTAAGAAAAAAATTATGATCCGGGTTTGCATTTCACTTCTAAGCCAGGACTTCATTACATGTGCATAACAATTTAACAAGTGGTGTATCAAGACATGAAGGTACTTAAATAAAACCAAGAGAGTGAATCTCATCCTTAATTTGGAGAAATTTCTGCTCCATAGGAAGTAGAGTGGTCCATGGTACACAATGCCTTAAAAACAAATACAGTCTCTCTACCTGTGAATACAGAGGATAGTATTCCTCAGAGAACACAGACTTGTTCTCTGAGGCCCGAGTACCTTCAACTAGAAGGGGTGTATATAAAGCCTCGCTTTAGCCACAGGTACCAGTTATATTTTTCAAGTCTTCTTATGTTGATATCACAATTACTTAGGACTCAAAGGGAAGGCAGGTTAAAAAATTAACATCCTCTATCCTCTGAAAAAATGCTATACATTAAGCCAATCTCTGTCTTAATAGTCAGCAAATAGATCAACAAACCGTGTTTTTATTTGGTCCCGATAATTAGAATAAAAACAAGACAAAAAATTAGGTTGTGGTTCAAGTTATAAAATTCTATTATCTTTTAATCATATATCTTAACAAGGGCATTTTGAATCTATATTAGGACATTACTGCATTGCTATAAAGAAATACCTGAGACTGTATATTTATAAGAAAAGAGGTTTAATTGTTTCATGGTTCTGAAGGCTGTGCAGGAAGTGCAGTGGCATCTGCTTCTGATGAGGCCTCATGATGCTTCTAATCATGGCAGAAGAAGAAGAGGGAGCAGTCACATTACATAGTAAAAGCAGGAGCAAGTGAGGGGGCAAGGTGCCACACTTTTAAACAGCCAGATCTTATGAGAAGTCACCTCACTATGGTGAGGACAGCCCCAAAGGAGTGATGTTAAACCATTCATGAAAAGTCTACCCCCATGATTCAACTACTTCCCAACAGGATCCATCTTGAATATTGGGGATTATGTCTCAACATGAAATTTGAATGTGGAAAATATCTAAACCATATTATTCCACTCCTGGGCTCCCTTAAATTTCACATACTTCTTATATTCAAAATACAATCATCTTTGCCTAATAGTCCCCACAAAGTCTGAACTCATTCCAGCATTAACTCAAAAGTCCTAAGTCCAAGTCTAAAGTCTCTTCTGAGACTCATCTTCTTCTACCTATGAGCCTATAAAATCAAAGCAAGTTATCTATTTCTAAGGTCCAATGGAAGTACAGGTATTATGTAAACACTGCCATTTCAAAAGTCAGGAATCAGCCAAAATAAATGAGCTACAGGTCTCATCCAAGCTCAAAACCCAGCAGGGCAGTCATTAAATCTTAACATTCTAAAATGATCTCCTTTGACTCCAAGTACCACATCCAGACAACACTGCTATGAGGAGTAAACTCCCAAAACCTTGGGCAGCTCCACCTCTGCGGCTTTGCAGTATTCAGGCCCCACAGCTTCTCTCACAGGTTGGGGTTGTATACTTGTGACTTTTTTACGTGCAGGTATAAGCTGCCAGTGGCTTTACTTTTCTGGAGTCTGTAGGTTGGTGGTCCCTTTCCTACAGCTCCACTAAGCATTGCTTTTGCAGAGACTCTGTGTGGGGGCTCCAACCCCACATTTCCTTTCCACATGGCCCTAGTAGAGGTTCTTTGCCCGGGATCCACCTCAGCGGCAGCCTTCTGCCTGGACATCCAGGCTTTTCTATAGGTCCTCTGAAATCTAGGCTCCCAAACCTCAATTCTTGCACTCTGTGCACCCACAGACTTAAAATCACATGAAAGACACCACGCTGCAGCCCAAGGTGTACCCAGGTCCCTTTACGCTGAAGCTGGAGTCAGAGTGGCCAGATGGAGAGCACTGTTCCAAGGATAGACAGGGCAATGGTGCCCTGGGTATGGCTCATGAAATTATTGTTCCCTCCTAGGCCTTCTGGGCTGTGATGGGAAGGGCTTCCTTGAAGGACTCCGAAATGCCTTTGAGTCCCTTTTCCTAATGCCGTGGTTTTCACCACTAGCCTTCTTTTTAGTTATATAAATTTCTCCAGCAAGTGGTTGCTCAGCAGCCTGCTTAACTTCTGAAAATGGGCTTTATTTTCTGTCACATGGCCAGCCTGAAAATTTTTCAAACGTTTATGCTCTGCTTTTCTTTTAAACATAAATTCCAACTTAAGGCCATTTCTTTGCTCCTATATCTGAGTATAGGTTGCTAGAAGCAGCCAACCCACATCATGAATGTTTTTCTGCTTATAAATGTCTTTCACCAGATATCCTCAATTATTGCTCTGAAGCTCAAACCTCCACAGAGCTCTAGGGTAGGGGCACAATGCAACCAAACCCTGCAAAGGCACATGTGTGACCTTTGCTCCAGTTCTCAATAAATTCCTCATTTGCATTTGAGACATCTGCATATTGAACTTCACTGTCCATATCACTAACAGCATTTTGTTCACAACCATTCAACCAGTCTCTAGGAAGGTCCAAACATTCCTTCCTACTCCTGTCTTCTTCTGAGCCCTCTAAACTCTTCCAACCGTTGCTTGTTACTGAGTTCCAAAGCTGCCTCCACATTTTTATTATAGGAATGGCCCACTCCTTGACACCAATTTTCTGCATTAGACTGTTCTTGTATTGCTATAAAGAAATACTTGAGACTGGATATTTTATAAGAGGTTTAATGGGCTCATGGTTCTGCAGGCTATGCAGGAAGCATAGCAGATTCTGCTTCTGAGGAGACCTCTGGAAGCTTCCAATTGTGGTGGAAGGCAAAGAGCGAGCAGGCATACATGACAAAAGCAGGAGAAAGGTACAGGGTGAGGTGCCACACACGTTTAAACAGCCAGGGCTTGTGAGAAGTCACTCACTATGGGAAGGATATCACCAAGGGGATGGTGCTAAACCATTTATGAGAAACCCACCCCCATGAGCCAATCGTCTCCGACAATGCTCCACCACCAACACAGGATTACATTTCAACATGAGATTTTGGCTGGGCAAATATCCAAACCATATCAGAATCATACACAAATCACCCCTATGAGAAATCAATCAGAAACGAAAACCATGCAACTTCACCTGTATCAGTTTCCTAGCCTCCACTGATATGAAGCTTCTGATTTCATATTTTGAGAATGTTGTTGAATTGTAATTACTGCTATTTATTGTTTAGTCCAAAATGTTTGTAGATGTATGTCTGAGCAACAAGAGAGGGTTTTTTTTAGCCTTATCTGCCCTCTGTTCTTTTCTTTCTCATTCTATTCTTCCTTCCTTCCAACAAGAACATAAAAATTCTTAACTCATGGTTATCTCAACTGAATTTGTTTTCATTCACCATGACAATATCTGTACTTGTAATTGTATACATTTATAATGTAATTTAATTCTCAAGTTGGATTTACTTTAGGCTTTCTCTTTTTTGTTTAAGAAGGTAAGCTTGTTTAAGAGTATTTCACACATGGAAATTATGAAACTACAAAATTCTTCACTAAATAAAATCAAAGTAATCTTGTGAGTCTCTTGCAGTATCTATGTCTGTCCAGAAAATTTACTGAGCACCTTCTCTTTACTAGGCAATGTGTTAAGAGCTGAGCACTAAATTCTGCCACATTCACTCATCACAGCAAAGGTATCATATTTATTCTAGAGTTACAAATGTCATCATTCCTCCTGCTGGTCCATGTTACCACTAATCTTATAAGTGTATTTTTATATTTATTATTTTAATCTCTCTAACAATCTGAAATCTCTTTAACTATCTTTAATCTCTTTAGCAATCTCTTTAATAATCCTAAAAATTACACTACCAAAAGAAATGGTAAGCATCTCTTCCAGGAAGAATAGAAAACAAAAAACAAACTTCTTTAACTTTTACCTTCTAAAATAATTTATCTTTGATAAGGAAATTACTTTTCCTCTTTCTTTCTTATTTTGTCATAATAAAGGCTGTAATGTATGTGCACTTGGATTCAACAAGAAGTTGTCACAACATGTGAGAAGATGAGGTAGAAAAGATGGAAGTGTTAAAAAGAAACTTTTGTGAATGAGAGATTAGACTTTTTGGCTTTAAAAGAAATGGCTGATCTAAGACTGATGGGTACAGAAATAGACATTAGCTCAATGGAAGAAAGAGCATTCTCAGAATTAAATCAATAAATAAAAGAGAATGAATTTCTCATGAAGTCTTTGTCTCTGGAGTTATCAGGGAAAGACCAGGTAGCCACTTAGTGAGTCCATCCAAATGAAATAAAAGGACAGAGGACTGATTTAAATTGTTCTTTACCAATTGTGAGACTTTTAGGTAGCAGCTGTTAAGTAGATGGCGTCTCTTGTTACCAGGAATGGATGTTTGAGCACTTCTGCCCACTGTATCTCATTATCAGAGTTACCAAGGAAGACACAACTTAGTCAAACACTGAATGGAACAACACTTTATTCACACAGGGAAGTGACAGAGCAAGACTGGCTTCAGGAGTGGGCGCCAGTCCCTATGGCCAGTGGGTCCTTTCCAGCAGCTAATGCAAGGGAATTAGCCAGCACTTCTCTTGTGTCACAATAGAAGGACCTTGTTCTTTCCCTACAGGGAATAGATGTAGCAGTTGGGATGGCCAGGTGCTGCACAGTGCACATGCTTAAGCAGAACAAATAAGTGAAGACTGAGTCTGAAACAGGAAAGACATTCACACACAAGTCCATCACAGGCTGTGAGAACACTCTATCTCTTGATAAGGAAGTGCTCCAGGTCCAGGGCCCATCCTTAGAGGACCAACAGGTAGCTGAAAGACTGTATGTTTGAGACTGCCTTTCCCCAAACCAGCATGTTACCTTAACTAAATAGGAGAGTTTGCCTTCACTCTTTCTCTAATTCCAGTAAGAGAAAGACTGAGTTCAGAACTAGTAGAACTTTAACACTTAGTAATCTTCTCTTTAACCAAGTGAAGGGAGGTCCCAGGCCCAGAATGTTTAATGGGTAACAGTCATTCAGTGGAACCATTATATTCATATTAATTTTTATTATTACCTTTTATCTATGACAAATGAGTCTGGATTTTTTTTTTACTTAAGATGTAATACAAAGTTTACTCTTTAAGTAAATGTGTAAAATGTGAGATAACTTTAAAATACAGCAGTCCTGGCCGGGCGCGGTGGCTCAAGCCTGTAATCCCAGCACTTTGGGAGGCCGAGGCGGGTGGATCACAAGGTCGAGAGATCGAGACCAACCTGGTCAACATGGTGAAACCCCGTCTCTACTAAAAATACAAAAAATTAGCTGGGCATGGTGGCACGTGCCTGTAATCCCAGCTACTCAGGAGGCTGAGGCAGGAGAATTACCTGAACCCAGGAGGCGGAGGTTGCGGTGAGCCGAGATCGCGCCATTGCACTCCAGCCTGGGTGACAAGAGCAAAACTCCGTCTCAAAAAAAAAAAAAAAAAAAAAAAAAAACAAAAAAAAAACAGCAGTCCTTCCTTATCTGCTGTTTCACTTTGCAGGGTTTCTGTTGCCTGGGGTCCATGGTGATCCAAAAGTATTAAAAGGAAAATTCCTAAAATAAGCCCTTCATAAGATGAAATTGTGTGCTATTCTGAGTGGTGTGATGAAATCTCATGCTGGCCAGTGTTAGCCCACCAGGGATGTAAACCTTCACTTTGTCCAGGGTACCACACTACAGATGCTACCCAGTTCTTAAATCACAAGAAGGATAAGTACAGTAAAATGAGTTATTTTGAGACAGAGAGAGAGAAAGACACCACAATGATCTAACTTTCATTATATTGTTATAATTATTTTATTATTAGTAATTATTAATTTCTTACTGTGCCTATTTTATGAATTAAACTTTATTATAAGTATGTATTTATAGAAAAAACATAGTATCTATAAAGTTCAGTACTACCTGAGTTTCAGGCATCCACTGAGGGTCTTGGAGCATATCCCAGGATAAGGGGAACTACTGTATTAAATAAATGAGAGTATAGGTAGCAACGTTTATGTCAAAAATTATAAAGTCATATGCAAATAGTAAAGTTTGGAAAATGCTAATTGAGATTATAAATGAAATGATTTAATTGTGAAATTTTGTGGCACAAATTGCATTTCATTTTGCAACTAGTATTAGGGAGGGTGAAAGATATTTCTGTTGGCCCCAACCCTTAAATATTCAACTTAGTGACATGGTTTGGATGTGTCCCCACAAAAATCTCATCTTGAATTTCCACATGTTGTGTGAGGAACCCGATGGGAGGTAATTGAATTATGGGGGCAAGTCTTTCCTATGCTATTCTTGTGATAGTGAATAAGTCTCACAAGATATGATGGCTTTAAAAAGAAGAGTTTCCCTGCACAAACTCTCTCTCTTTGCCTGCTGCCATCCATGTAAGATGTGACCTACTCTTCATTGCCTTCCACCATGATTGTGAGGCTTCTCCAGCCACATGGAACTGTAAGTCCAATTAAGCCCTTTTTCCTGTTTAAATTACCCATTCTCAGATATGTCTTTATCATCAATGTGAAAACGGACTAATACAGTAAATTGATACCAGTAGAGTGGAGTGCTGCTTAAAAGATACCCAAAGATGCAGAAGTGATTTTGGAACTTGGTGACAGGCAGAGGTTGGAACAGTTTGGAGGGCTTGGGAAAAGTCAGAAAAATTTGAGAAAGTTTAGAACTTTCTAGAGACTCATCAAATGGCTTTGACAAAAATGCTAACAGTGATATGAAAAATAAGGTCCAGGACAAAGTGATCTCAGATGGAGATGAGGAACTTGTTGGTAACTGGAGCAAAGGTGACTCTTGTTATATTTTAGCAAAGACACTGGCAGCATTTTGCCACTGCCCTAAAGATTTATGGAACTGTGGTCTTGAGAGAGACGATTTAGGATATCTGGTGGAAGAAATTTCTAAGCAGCAAGGCATTGCTTATGTGACTTGGGTGTTGTTACAGGCATTTGGTTTTAAAAGGGAAACAGAGCATAAGAGTTCAAAAAATTTGCAGCCTGGCCATGTGATGGAAGAGAAAACCCCATGTTCTAAGGAGAAATTCAAACTGGCTGCAGGAATTGCATAAGTAATGAGCCAAATGTGAACCCCTAAGACAACAGGGAAATGTCTCCAGGACATGTCAGAGTTCTTCACTTATGGCAGCCTCTACAATCATAGGTCTAGATGACTAGAAGAAAATGGTTTTGTGGGCCAGGGTCCCTGTGCTGTGTGCTCTCTGGGGACTTGGTACCCTGTGTGCTAGCCACTCCAGCTGTGACGAAAAGGGGCCAAGGTACAGCATGTGCTGTTGCTTCAGAGACTGGAAGCCCCAAGACCTTGCAGCTTCCATGCGGTGTTGAGCCTGAGGGTACAAGGAAGTCTAGAATTGAGGATTGAGAACTTCCTCCTAGATTTCAGAAGACATATGGAAACACCTGGATGTCCAGGCAGAAATTTGATGCAGGGGCAGGGCTCTCATGGAAAACCTCTGCTAGGGCAGTGTGGAAGGGAAATGTGGGGTCACAGCCACTACACAGAGTCACTACTGGGGCACTGCCTAGTGGAGCTGGGAGAAGAGGGCCACCATCTTCCAGACCCCAGAATGGTAGATTCACTGACAGCTTGCACTGTGCTCCTGGAAAAGCTGCAGATACCCAGTGTCAGCCTGTGAAAGTAGCTGAGAGGGAGGCTGTATTCTGCAAAGCCACAGTGGAACAGAGCTGTCCAAGACCATGGGAATCCACTGCTTGCATCAACATGACCTGGATGTGAGACATGGAGTCAAAGGAGATAATTTTGGAGCTTTAGTATTTTATTGCCCTGATGGATTTAGGACTTGCATGTGGCCTGTAGCCTCTTTGCTTTGGCTAATTTTTCCCATTGGGAATGGCTGTATTTATCCAATGTCTGTATCCCTATTGCATGAAGGAGGTAATTAACTTGCTTTTGATTTTACAGGCTCATAGGTGGAAGGAACTTCCCTTGTCTTGTGTAAGACATCAGACTGTGGACTTTTGAGTAAATGCTGAAATAAATCGAGACTCTGCAGGACTGTTGGAAAGGGATGATTGATTTTGAAATGTGAAGATATGAGATTTGGGGGGTACCAGGGGTGGAATTATATGGTTGGCTATGTCCCCACCAAAATCTCATCTTGAATTCCCACAACCTGGTGCGAGGTAATTGAATCATGGGGACAAGTCTTCCCCATGCTGTTCTGGTGGTGGTGAATATGTCTCATGAGATCTAATGGTTTTAAAAAGAGGAGTTCCCTGCACAAGCTCTCTCTCTTTGCCTGCTGCCATCCTTATAAGATGTGACTTATTCTTCCTTGCCCTCTGCCATGTTTATGAGGCTTCCCCAGCCATGTGGAACTGTAAGTTCCTTTTTGTTGTATAAATTACCCAGTCTTGGGTATGCCTTTATCAGCAGTATGAAAATGGATGAATACACTTAGATATACATAGAACACAATTCTACTAGCAACTAAATAGCTGTGAAAAATTGTTTAGAAGCTAGCTTCAAGGATATAGCCAAAATGTACAAAATATTTATATTTTGAATCAGGGAGTGATATTTTCTACACCTGTTTCCATTTGTAACCTTTCATTAAAAGTGACCATTTGTGCTTATTACAGAAATAACAAGGCTTAAAACTTAGTAGAAATACACCATCTATAAACATAATCTTATTAATTACATTTGACACATTAGTCAAATGATACCTTGAGGAAGTTGAAATAAGCTAGCTAAGTAGAAAGTATTGTATAGATTCTTCATTTGTCAGGGTACTACAGAGAAGGAGAATCGTGTGTGTGTGTGTGTGTGTGTGTGTGTATGCGTGTTTACTAAAAAAATTTTTTTTAAGAAGTTATCTAATGCAATTATGGGAGCTGGCAAATACAGAATTCCCAGGGCAGGTCACAAGGCTAGAAACTCAGAAAGTGGTGTTGTAATGTATAATGTGAAATTTGTAGGGCAGGCCAGCAGGCTAGAAACTTTGAGAATGTATATGTTATAATCTTGAAACAGAATCATTCTTTTGGATATTTCAGCTTTTGTTATCAAGGCCTTCAAACAGGTCGCATGAGGTAAACTATTTTAATTAAAGACAACTAACTGTATATGTTAATCACATACAAAGAATACCTTCACAACAAAATCTAAACTACTGTTTGACTAAGCAACTGGGCACCACAGCCTAGCCTAGTTGATACATAAAATTTAACCAATATGGAGTCTAAGAATAGTATTACAATTTGTTTTTTTGGAAGGGGAAGAGTTTAGAGCTGGAGCAAACACTGACTTCCAACTACTCTTTTCACCTTGCAGGTTTCTGCAACCTTGAAACAATTACTTAACACCACTGAAAACCTGTTTACTTATATGAAAACGAGACTATAGTACTATTTATATTACAGTTGATAAAAGAGTACATGGGAGAATTCTTATAAAGTATGAAATAATGTGCTCTTAATAAATGCTTAAAAATGGTGAAAATATAAAAGAAATATATAGACATTACTTTAAACTTGACAAGAGCTATTTTGACATCTATGCAATCAACATTACTCTGAATTAAAGAAAAATGTTTTCTGAAACTTGTTAGTATCTCTCTTATAAGCAAAAGCCTGGGTTATTTAACTAAATACTAGTCCAGTTCAATTTCTAATTTGGTAAAATCTTATTTCGATTCACTACTGGAATATATTTGCTTATTGTAACATACAATACATCAACTCAACTGTAGAATTTTAAAACTCTTATATTACTTGGAGTGAGTTATATTATCCATTTTCTATTTACTTCTCTTGTTTTATCTAAATCTAATCTAGTTTATAATCCACTCAGTTTTGAGAGATATTTTTTATATTATACATCAAATATATATAACATATATTTTATTAATTTAGGAAAGAGTTCATAATAATTTTGAATTGATACTTTCAATCTTTAAAAAATTTATCTATAGAGTTTGAAATCACTCAATTTTTAAAAAGATAGGTTTTTGGGTAAAAATGCTAAAATAAAAAATCATATTGGTTAAAAATTCAGGCAACATGTAACATTCCAAAAAAGTTTGAGAAAGGCAAAAACTTAATTTCACCATATGACAGCTTATTAACATTTGTCTACATCATTTTAGATCTAGCTTATGCAAATATGTAAATAAGACTTTTTGTATATTGCAGTGCTTATGGAGAAATGAATGAATGAATGGGTGGTGGAGAGAGAGTAATAAAGATAAAATAAATAAGTGATGAGGGAGACAGAAACACAAAGAGATAATCAGACAAAAATGGGATCATTCTAAAATGATTTTGAAAGTTTCATGATAAACTTAGTTTAACTTAAATTTAACACTTAAGACATTTCAGAGAAGATAAAGTAATTGCTAAGTGCAAATGGTTCTTTACCACAAGATAAAACTTTCCTAAATTACCCTCTAAATTTAATATAGATGGGAATTAAAACAGCAAGAGGTAGTCTCTTTACTTTTACTAATACTACATGATTCATGATTAGACCATATCTGTTCACCAGTAAGAGACATTGCTGATTTGGGCAAAAGAGATGAAAATACTGAAAATTAGACTTTGAACTGCTTACCCATGTGTCAGGTGTATGCTTTGTCTGCCTGGCAAATAAGAAGTGTTGAAAGAATTTCTTAGCATGAATCAGTGAAATAACTTCTGGAGGGTAGAAGGAGAAGACTATTGTAAGCTCTACTTAGTTTTGCTGAACTGAACTGTTTACACTTCAACTGACCTCAACAGCTTATTTACCTTAGGGGGAATATTGCTATCACTACTTACTAACATGATATGTAGGGCAAAAAACCTTAGAATCTAAGATTTTTATCTTCTTTCTGCTATTTTATACACATTTGACCTTGGGTTAATCAACTTTCTAGATGAAAATTTCTCCAACTTCAAAATTAGGATTATTGGGAGGACTAAATTATACAATTGACTCTAGATCAATGTCTGGAATATAAAAATATTAAATAACTATCATTTAAAAAGACTGTTAGGGATGACATAAACAAGAATATATCTTTATTTTTTGATCTGTGAAATTCTTTAAGATAAAGTTCTTTTATATTTGAAACCATAGGCCCCATTCTCAATGGGATTTGAATTGTGAACTAGGTGAGCATGATAAATATACTGCCAACCAAAACTGATTAAATTCTCTCTCCATACTGAGGATCAAAACAGTTAGGCAAAACCTTGGGATCCTACAACTAGTAATTATGTTTTAGAGTAGTTTAATACAAGGAATTCATTATTGGAACGTTATGTGGAACATTCATAGGCAAATTCCCTCTGGCTATACTGACATTTTACAAATACATTGGCAAATGTCAGCAATTTGCATGTTAGAAATATCTTCTTTGATTTAGAATTTCAAATAGTTTGGTTATGAAATTATACTTCCCACATTCTGCAAAGACTTAGCATAAATGGTTTTGAATATGACTAACAGTTAATCTAGGCAAAGCTTATATTTTCTGATCAGAGAAGCTGTGGATATATAAACATAGGCATATGTAAATGTAAATAGAAGGTGTCAAAAGATTCTGTTTCCCCTGGAAGCATGGTTTCTAAGTATCACATCTCGATGCTCTATCAAGCCTCCCTATAAATCCAAAGGAGTCCAATGCTTGCTACAAGAGTAGAGAGGACTAAGTAGTGCAATGGGTCACAAGACAGAAGAAAGAGGAAACCGAAGGTTACTAAATAGCTAGGGTGTATCAGGGCTTGGTTCTGTAGAGAGGACTAAGTAGTGCAATGGATCACAAGACAGAAGAAAGAGGAAACAGAGGGTTACTAAATAGCTAGGGTGTATCAGGGCTTGGTTCTGTAGAGAGGACTAAGTAGTGCAATGGGTCACAAGACAGAAGAACGAGGAAACAGGTTACTAAACAGCTAGGGTGTATCAGGGCTTAGTTCTTCACCTTTATGATTTTGGGCAATCTTCATCAAAGTACTACAAATTTCTCTAGAATGTAGACAAGGAAGGAGAGCCTTGGAAAAATTAACAACTTTCCCAGATGCGAGAGACAAGTAGTTCCTGGGATTGAATTAGCACTCAAGTCTTTTGACTCCTAATCCTAATTTTATCTGAAACATACATTGTGTATATTTCATTGATGCAGAAAAAGTTTCATAATTATTCTGAATTCATTTTTAAGTCTTTAAAACATTTATATCACATAGACCCACTGTATTACAATTTTTTAATTTGCTTCTTTGGAAAGATAATAAAATAAAAAATTATAATCATTTAAAATTAAGACAATATATAAAAGTGTTCTTCCTACTATACTGTTGTGACTCTGTAATTTAAAAAATGCTTCAGCCAGGTGCAGTTGATCACATTTGTAATCCCAGCCCTTTGGGAGGCCAAGGCAGGTGGATCACAAGGTCAGGAGTTCAAGACCAGCCTGGCCAACATGGTGAAACCCTGTCTCTACAAAAAGACAAAAATTAGCCGGGTGCAGTGGTGGGCTCCTATAATCCCAGCTACTTGGGAGGCTGAGGCAGGAGAATCACCTGAACACGAGAGGCAGAAATTGCAGTGAACCGAGATCATGTTACTGCACTCTAGCCTGGGTGACAGAGCAAGACTCCATCTCAAAATAATAATAATAATAATAATAATAATGCTTCTAAAATGTTCTTTGGCTATCTCTCATGATAAACAATTAAGAAAATAACCAAATGTATTTTACAATAGTCAATAATTTGTGAAATCAGAATTCAATTTTGTATATAGCTGATTGTAAAGTTCATTATATGTTACTTATCCACATTTCCTTTTAGATTTAAATGCTGTATATTAGCCCCACAAAACTAAAGAATGTATTCTAGTGTTCTTCTTTGTTGTATATCCAGTACCTAGGACAGTATTTAACATGCAGTTGTTGTTCAGGTAAACGCATATTAAATAGATGTGAACAACTGAAGATATGGCATCCATGGGTCCCATCTGGGAATTCTAGGAATTCTTTCTCTTGCTGGCAAAAGGAAAATTTATGTATTAAATCGTATTATTGAGAAGATTTTTCCATAATGTGTTACTGATATGGTTTAGCTCTGTGTTCCCATCCAAATCTCATGTTGAATTCTGATCCTGAGTGTTGAAGTTGGGTCTAGTGGGAAGTGATTAGATTATGGGGGTGGTTTCTAATGGTTTAGCAATGTTCCCCTAGTGCTGTTTGAGTAACTTTTCACATCTAGTAGGTTAAAAATAAGTATCATTTTCCCCTTTATTCTCTCTCTCTCTCTCTCTCTCTCTCTCTCTCCCCCTCTCTCTCTCTTCTACCTGCTCAGCCATTTGAAAATGCACCAGCTTCCTCTTCACCTTTCAGCATGACTGTAAGTTTCCAGAAGCTTCCCCTCACATGCTTCCTGTACAGTCTGCAGAACCATGAGCTAATAAAACCTCTTTTATTTATAAGTTACCCAGTTTTAGGTGGTTATTTATAGCAAATAAAGAGAATAAAATAATACAGATAATTAATGCTATAGAAGTAGGGCATTACTACAAAAATACCTGAAATGTGAACACAACTTTGGAACGGGGTAACAGGCAGAGGTTAGAGCAGTTTGGAGGGCTCAAATGAGACAGGAAGATGAGGGGAGGTTTCAAACTTACTAGAGACTTGTTGATTGATTTTGACCAAAATGCTGATAGTGATGTGTGCAATGAAGTTCAGGATGAGGCGGTCTCAGATGGAGATGAGGAACTTACTGGGAACTGGAGTAAAGGTCACTCTTTCTGTGCTTTAGTAAAGAGACTGGTGGTTTTTTGTTCCTGCTCTAGAGATGTGTGGAACTTTGAAATTGAGAGAAATGATTTTGGGTATCTGGTGGAAGAAATGTCTAAGCAGCAAAGTATGAAAGAGGTAACCTTGCTGCTTCTAACAGCATACACTCATATATATGAATGAGAAGATTATCTGAAACTGAAACATATTTTAAAAAGAAGCAGAACAGAAAAGTTTGGAAAATTTGCAGCCTGCTCATATAGTAGGAAAAAATTTCCATTTTCTAAGGAGAAATTCATGCAGCTGCAGAAATTTGCATAAGAGGAGCTGAATGTTAATAGCCACAACAATGAGGAAAATGCCTCTAAGGTATTTCAGATCTATGCAGCAGCCCCTTCCATTACAGGCCCAAAGATCTAAGAGAGAAAGATTGTTTTGCAGGTTAGGCCTAGGGGCCTGCTGCTCTGTGCAGCCTGGGGACTTGGCACCCTGCATCCCAGCCACTCTAGCTTAAGCCATAGATAAAAGGCACAAAAATTCAGATCAGGCAATTTCTTTAGAGGGTACAAGCCCAAGCCTTGGTGGCTTCCATGTGGTGTTGGGTCTGTGGGTCCAGAGAAGGCAAGAGTTGAGGCTTGGAAGCCTCCACCTAGATTTCAGAGGATCTATGGGAATGTTTGGATGTCTAGGCAGAAGTCTGTTTCAGGGATTGAGCCCTAATCTCTACTAGGGCAGCGTGAATGGAACATGTGGCGTTGAAATCCCCACACAGAGTCCCCACTGGGCCACCATCCTCCATATCTCAGAATTATAGCTCCACCAACAGCTTGAACTGTGTACCTGGAAAAGCTGCAGGAACTCCACACCAGCCTATAAAAGCAGCTGCAAGGGCTGTACCCTGCAGAGCCACAGGAGAAGAGTAGCCCACGGCTTTGGAAGCACTATCCTTGCATCAGTATGGCCAGGATGTGAGACATGAAGTCAAAGATTATTTTGGAACTTTAAGATTTCATGTCTACACTGCTAGTTTTGGGACTTACATGGGATTTATAGATCCTTTGTTTTGGCAGATTTATCCCTCTTGGAATGGGTCTATTAACCTAATCCCCATACATCATACATATCTTGGAAGTAACTAACTTGTTTTTTGTTTTTGTTTTGTTTTGTTTTAACTTCACAGGCTCATAGGTAGAAGGGACTTGCCTTAACTCAGATGAGAGTTTGGACTCGGACTTTTGAGTTAATGCTGGAATGAGTTAAGACTTTGGGAGACTGTTAAGAAGGCATGTCCTCCAAGGGATCACAACTCCTCAGCAGCAATGGAACAAAACTGGATGGAGAATGAGTCTGATGAACTGACAGAGGCAGGCTTCAGAAAGTAGGTAATAAGAAAGTTTTCTGAGCTAAAGGAACATGTTCTAACCCAATGCAAAGAAACTAAGAACCTTGAAAAAAGGTTAGATGAAATGCTAACTAGAATAATCAGCTTAGAGAATAACATAAATGACTTGATGGAGCTGAAAAATGCAGCATGAAAACTTTGTGAAGCATACACAAATTTCAATAGCCAAACTGATGAAGCAGAAGAAAGGATATCAGAGATTGAAGATCAACTCAATGAAACAAAATGAGAAAGCAAGATTAGAGGAAAAAGAATGAAAAGAAATGAACAAAGACTCCAAGAAATACGGGATTATGTGAAAAAACCTAATCTACATTTTATCTGTGTACCTGAATGTGACAGGGAGAATGAACCCAAGCTGGAAAACAGTCTTCAGGATATTATCCAGGAGAACTTCCTCAGTCTAGCAAGGCAGGCCAACATTAAATCCAGGAAATGCAGAGAACACCACAAAGCTATTCCTTAAGAAGAGCAACCTCAAGGCACATAATCATCAGATTCACCAGTGTTGAAATGAAGGCAAAATTGCTAAAGGCAGCCAGAGAGAAAGGTTGGGTTACCCACAAAATGAAGCCCATCAGACTCACAGCGGATCTCTCAGCAGAAACCCTACAAGCCAAAAGAGAGTGGGGGCCAATATTCAACATACTTAAAGAAAAGAACTTTGAACCCAGAATTTCATATAAAGTGAAGGAGAATAAAATCCTTTATGGACAAGCAATTGCTAGGTGACTTAGTCACCACCAGGCCTGCCTTACAAGAGCTCCTGAAAGAAGCACTGAACATGGAAAGAAATAACCAGTACCAGCCACTCCAAATACGTACCAAATGGTGAAGACCATCGACACAATGAAGAAACTGTGTCAACTAATGGGCAAAACAACCGGTTATTATCAAAATGGAAGGATCAAATTCACACATAACAATATTAACCTTAAATGTAAATGGGCTAAATGCCCTACTCAAAAGACACAGACTGCAAACTGCATAAAAAGTCAAGACCTATCATTGTGCTGTATTTAGGAGACCCATCTCATGTACAAAGACACATATAAACTCAAAATAATGGGATGGAGGATGATTTACCAAGCAAATGGAGAGCAAAAAAACCCAGGGTTTGCACTTTAATCCAACAAAAATCAAAAGAGACAAAGAAGGGCATTACATAATGGTAAAGGGATCAATCCAACAAGAAGAGGTAACTATCCTAAACATATATGCACCCAATACAGGAGCATCCAGATACATAAATCAAATTTTTAATAATCTACAAAATGACTTAGACTTCCATACAGTAACAGTGGGAGACTTTAACACTCCACTATCAATTAGACAGATCAATGAGATAGCAAATTAACAGGATATCCATGACTTGAACTCATATCTGGACTAAGTGGACTTAATGGACATCTACAGAACTCTCCACCACAAATCCACAGAATATGGGTTCTTCTCAGCACCACATCACACTTACTCTAAAATTGACCACATAATTGGAAGTAAATCACTCCTCGGCAAATGCAAAAGAACAGAAATCTTCAGTCTCTCAGACCACAGTGCAATCAAATTAGAACTCAGGATTAAGAAACTCACTCAAAACCACACAACTACATGGAGACTTTGACTAACACATGAAAAATGAAATGAAGGCAGAAATAAAGATGTTCTTTGAAACCATTAAGAATTAAGACACAATGTACCAGAATCTCTGGGGCACACTTAAAGCAGTATCCAGAGGGAAATTTATAACACTAAATGCCCACATGAGAAGTGAGGAAAGATCTAAAGTCGACACCCTATCATCACAATTAAAAGAACTAGAGAAGTAAGATAAAACAAATTCAAAAGGTAGCAGAAGACAAGAAGTAACCAAGATCAGAGAAGAACTGAAGGAGACAGAGACACAAAAAAATCAGTAAATCCAGGAGGTGTTTTTTTTTTAAGATCAACAAAACAGATAGACCTCTAGCCAGATTAACAGAAAAGAGAGAAGAATCTAGTAGATGCAATAAAAAATGATAAAGAGGATATCACCACCAATTCCACAGAAATACAAACTACCATCAGAGATTGCTACAAACAACTCTATGCATATAATCCAGTAAATCTAGAAGAAATAGATTAATTCCTGGACACTTACACCCTCCCAAGTCTAACCCAGGAATAAGTTGAATCCCTGTATAGACCAATAATAAGGTCTGAAGTTGAGGTAGCAATTAATAGCTTTCCAAACAAAAAATATCCAGGTCCAGATGGGCTCACAGTCAATTTCTACCAGATGTACAAAGAGGAGTGGTACCATTACTTCTGAAACTTTTCCAAACAATACAAAAAGAGGGAATCCTCCCTAACTCATTTTATGAGACCAACATCATTCTGATACCAAAAACTGGCAGAGACACAACTAAAAAAGAAATTTCAGGCCAATATCCATGATGAACATCATTGCAAATATCTCCAATAAAATACTGGCAAACCGAATGGAACAGCACATCAAAAATCTTACCCACCACCTTCAAGTAGGCTTCATCCTGGGGATGCAAGGCTGGTTCAACATTCATAAATCTATAAACGTAATCCATCACATAAACAAAACCAAAGACAAAAACCACATGATTACCTTAACAGATGCAGAGAAAGACTTTGACAAAATTCAACAGTGCTTTATGCTAAAAACTCTCAATAAACCAGGTATCAATGGAACGTATCTCAAAATAATAAAAGCTATTTACAACAAACCCACAGTGAATATCATCCTGAGTGGGCAAAAACTGGAAGCATTTCCTTTGAAAACTGCACTGGCCAAGGATGCCCTCTCTCACCACTTCTATTCAATATAGTATTGGAAGTTCCAGCCAGTGTAATCAGGCAAGGAAAAGAAATAAAGGGTATTCAATTAGGAAAAGAGCAAGTCAAATTGTCTCTATTTGCAGATGACATGATTGTATATTTAGAAGACATCATTGTCTCAGTCCAAAACCTCCTTAAGCTGATAAGCAAATTCAGCAAAGTCTCAGCATACAAAATCAATGTGCAAAATCGCAAGCATTCCTATACGCTAATAACAGACAAACAGAGAGCAAAATCATGAGTGAACTCCCATTTACAATTGCTACGAAGAGAATAAAATACCTAGTAATACAAGTAATAAAGTATGCGGAGGACCTCTTCAAGGAGAACTACAAACCACTGCTCAAGGAAATAAGAGAGGACACAAACAGATGGAAAAATATTCCATGCTCTCGGTTAGGAAGAATCAGTATCCTGAAAATGGCCATACTGCCCAAACTAATTTATATATTCAATGCTATCCCCATCAAGGTACCGTTGACTTTCTACATAGAGAGAACTGGAAAAAGCTGCCTTAAAGTTCATGTGGAACCAATAAAGAGCCCACATAGCCATGAAAATCCTAAGCAAAAAGAACAAAGCTGGAGGCTTCATGCTACCTGACTTCAAACTATACTACAAGGGTAGAGTAATCAAAACAGTATGGTACTGGTATCAAAACAGAGATATAAAACAATGGAACAGAACAGAGGCCTCGGAAGTATCACTACCCATCTACAACCATCTGATCTTTGAAAAATCTGACAAAAATGAGCAAGAATTCCCTGTTTAATAAATAGTGTTGGAAAACTGGCTAGCCATGTGCAGAAAGCTGAATCTGAAACCCTTCCTTATACCTTATACAAAAATTAACTCCCAGTGGATTAAAGATTTAAATATAAGACCTAACACTGTAAAAACCCTAGGGGAAAACCTAGGCAATACCATTCAGGACATAGGCATAGGCAAGGACTTCATGACTATAACACCAAGAACAATGGCAACAAAAGCCAAAATAGACAAATGGGATCTAATTAAACTTAAGAGCTTCTGCACAGAAAAGATACAATCATTAGAGTGAACTTGCAACCAACAGAATAGAAAAAAAATTGTTGCAATCTACCCATCTGACAAAGGACTAATATCCAGAATCTAAAATGAACTAAAACAAATTTACAAGAAAAAAACAACCCTATCAAAATGTGAGCGAAGGATACAAACATGCACCTTTCCAAAGAAGACATTTATGAGGCCAAGAAACATATGAAAAAATGCTCATCATCACTTGTCCTTAGAGAAATGCAAACTAAAACCACATTGAGTTACCATCTGACAACAAATAGAATGGTGGTCATTAAAAAATCTGGAGACAATAGATGCTGGAGAGGATGTGGAGAAATAGGAATGCTTTTACACTGTTGGTGGGAGTGTAAATTAGTTCAACCATTGTGGAAGACAGTGTGATGATTCCTCAAGGAACTAGGAAGAGAAATACCATTTGACCCAGCAATCCCATTACTGGGTATATATCCAAAGGATTATAAATCATTCTATTACAGGTAACTTCAGCAAAGTCTCAGGACACAAAATCAATGTGCAAAAGTCACATAACAGACAAACAGAGGGCCAAATCATGAGGGAACTCCCATGTACATGTATGTTCATTGCCACACTGTTTACAATAGCAAAGACCTGGAACCAACCCAAAGGCCCATCAAGAATAGACTGGATAAAGAAAACGTGGAACATATACACCATGGAATACTATGCAGCCGTAAAAAATGATGAGCTCATATCCTTTGCAGGGACATGGATGAATCTGTAAACCATCATTCTCAGCAAACTGACATAAGAACAGAACAGCAAACACTGCATGTTCTCACTCATAAGTGGGTGTTGAACAATGAGAACACATGGACACAGGGAGGGGAACATCACACACTGGGGTTTGTTGGGGGTTGGGCGGCTTCGGGAGGGATAGCAAGGGGTAGAGAGACTGGGGAGGGATAATATTGGGAGAAATACCTAACGTAGATGATGGGGTGATGGAGGCACCAAATCACCATGGTATAGTATACCTACATAACAATCCTGCAAGATTTCCACATGCACCCCAGAACTTAAAGTGTAATTTTTTTAAAAAAAGAAGATGATGCCAATTATACCACCAACCCTAAGAATGTCGAGTATAGGGTAATAAACAGTGAATACTCAGTTCCAAGAGCTACAAAGGAAAAAGTTCTCCAGCGAAACCCAGTATTTAGTCAGTACAAAACAGGGCTTTGAGTCTGGGAGTTAGTTCACAGGGAAGGTCAGTCAAGAGGACACCATGGAGAGGATGGGGAGTATAGGATAATAGGTTATAAGAAAGAAAACAGCTCTATGAAAATGAGTGTGGACAAATGAGATGCTCCAAAGGACTGTCATTAGCCGGCCTCCCATAACAGGGAATGCAAGGATGGCAGATTTTGTACACAAATTTTCAAACTAAAATTGATCCAAGATGGAAACAACTCAAGTCATCAAAAGGAGAATAAACTGTAGGATATTCATGCAATGAAATATGACTCAGCAATAAAAGAAACAATCTATACATGCAATGACATGGAGAGGACAAAAAAGCACTATGCTAAGAAGCTAACCACTAAAGGTTGTTTACTTATAAACCTATGATATTTAAAATAAAATAAAGTAAAACCATAGTAAAATAAAGTAAAACTACAGTTACAGAAAGCAGATTCACAGCTGAGTCTTCATGTGTTGGGTAGGATTGACCACGAAGGGACATAAGGAACTTTCTGAGAGGATGGAGATGTTTTATGTCTCAATAGGGGTGTGCGTTGCATGTGTTTTGGCATCTGACAAATTGAATGAACTACATATCTAAGACCTATGCATCTCAATAGATATCAAGTATACGTATATCAATTTTAAAAATAGCTCCAGGCCGGGTGCAGTGGCTCACGCTTGCACTCCCAGCACTTTGGGAGGCCAAAGTGGGCAGATCACAAGTTCAAGAGTTCACGAGCAGTCTGGATAGCACAGTGAAACCCCATCTCTACTAAAAATACAAAAATTAGCCGGGCATGGTGGAAGGCACCTACAATCCCAGCTACTTGGAAGGCTAGGAGAATCACTTGAACCTGGGAGGCTGAGGTAGCAGTGAGCTGAGATCAAGATCACACCACTGCACTCCAGCCTGGGCGACAGAGCAAGACTCCATCTCAAAAAAGAAAAAAGCTCCAGAAGTCCTTAATAATCTATTTTGATCTAGGTTATTTTGCTTTTAATGATTTGTTACCTCAGTGGTATGTTGAAAATTGGTGTGTTGGGGGTTGATTGACAACTGCCTCCAGAACTGGAAACACCGATAGTCTACAGTGGTTGTGTAGAACTCTGAGATTTACGGATATGATACTGTGTGTTTGTTTGGTGGGTTTACATAGTGGATGCTCGACAAAGGTGAGTTGCAATAAATGGACTGTTCTTGGCCACAAGACAACACGTGCTTTCTGTGATTCTCTCTTAGGGCAAAGATTTAACATTAACTTAGTGGCAATCCTTGGATTATGCTGATAAGAGAATCAAGAAGGTTTTCTTTAAATATTGATACATGCTACTATCATTGTTTTTTAGATCTGTGGCATTTTGAGGTTGACATGATTAGCATCTTTGCTCTCTGTTTTCTGTAATTTATGATTGTTCTGACAAGGCAATAGCAAGCCAAGAGTTAAAATTAGGTCTGAGTTTATTATTAGTTATTTCTTTTGTTATAGTATTTACTTTCTTAAACAGCCAACAAGTATATTTTTACCCTGATAGGGAAAATATAATTTTGCATTTGCAACTATACATAAGTGATCAAATTCATGTTTCCAGGAAAAAATGGCTATCTTCATAGTTGCCAAAACTGACCATATTGGGAAGGATAAACATTTTTATTTTGGTAGCTACATTACCTCACTGTTTTACTTACTTTTCTGGAGAAAAATGAAAATCCTGTCTGTCAGTTAAAGGAAGCTAAGTAAGAAAAAATTATTTTAAAGTAATAAAAATATATATCATAAGAAAAAATAGAGATTGAGAGGCATCCAGGAATATCAAAGCTTTCTTAAGGTACATTAAAACATGGTAGAAAGAAAGCTAGACTCTAGGTGGAGTCCTGTCACCTATTCTACCCGTGCTTTTGAAAAAGGCAGAAACGCTACATACTTCACAGGATGATGTCAGCACCAAACAAGGTAACATATCTAAAAGTCTCCTTTATACTTCCCAAATTGTAGTTAATGTAATTATTTAGATAGAATGGAAGCAAGTAGATAGATCAAGCACCAAAAGAATTTTGTTCTATTTGTTTTTTTTTTCTGATCAGGTTCTGTACTAGGATCTAATTCATCATCTAACCTCCAACTATTCTTGTTCACTTTATAATACAATTAAATATGTTAGTTCAAAACTAGATCATTTTTTATTTAAATAGAATAACTCAAATATTTTGTAATTTAGAAAGCTTGGACTGTAATATTTATTCTTTAATTCTAGCCATTGATACTGACATCCAAAAGGAAGGTAAGCATGTCATCAGTTTGGTTCCTCATTTATACCACAGCTAGCAAATGGCTGACTATGTAATAGAGATTTGAAGCTTAATGACATAATGGATAAACAAATGAGCAAATGAATCAATGGCATGCAGAAGTTATGGCACATGGAGGCAATGAATACATTAGACGATTAATAGGGATCATTAGGTTGTTTGAATTGTCCACCTCATACTTCGTTATCTGGCTATCTCCTACTTATTTTGAAGGCTCAATACAAAAATATCTTCCACTGGAAATCCTCGCCTACCCCAGGTAGAAAGGACTCACTTACTCAGAACTGTGTCTACACCACTGTAAGAGTACCTATCTCACGGTGTGACGATTAGCACTGGCAGTCAGCCTCGATAGCCCTAGTCTTCCTGGGGCTGGGGCTGTGCTTTGAGAATACAAAGACCCTGAGACAATGCTTGACACAGAAGGTCTTAATGAAAACTTAAAGTCAGTTTAACAAAAAGAGTCCTTTATATTTTCTTTGAATTCCTGTTTGAAGAGAGAAAAAAAACCTGTCAATCAAGTCATAAGCTCCGTAGACTTATCAGGGAGAAATAAACAGGCAGACTTAGTATAGCTGAAAAGCTGCCTCGACCTTTTTTGTTTTCCTCCTACTTTTCAAACATTTGGGGCTGCCTTCACCCAAAAACTTAGTACAAACATCTTCATTTGTATAACAGGAAAATCCAGTTTGTGTTTTCATTCTGTAATTCTTGACTTACATTAAGATTTTAAAGAGAGCCCATCCAATGGTTCTCCCTTTTCTTCCCAAAGCTACAAAGTCTCCTAATTACGTTTTGGTCATTTTTCTTGAGGACATGGAGACTAGATTTAAAAAAAAAAAAATGAGTACCTCCTCTTTCCCTTAAAATATAAATTGTTTGAGGTCAGAGTTTTCTTGTCTGTTTTGTTCACTGTTCTTCCTCAGAACTTAGAACTATGCCTGGCACAGAGCAGATACTGTTGTTTGAATGAATAAATATTTGATAAAAGCTGAAAGTTTTCTCATTTGAAAAAAATCTTTGTGTTCCATTCTAAGTATTAAAATGATGCCTAAATGGAACTACAGGAAATTAATTAACAGAAATCCTAAAAAGATATATATTAAATGTCTTGTCATATGCTTCATTGACTCATATGTCCATTTAAACTTGAAAATTCCTATCAAGCAGCTTGAATTGTCCTAAATAATCTCAAGAAAATTAAGACAGCATCTTTGATTTTATTGGTTTTACAATCCATGTACAACTTGATTAAGTTTGTTTAAAGGACTTTTCATTGAACAGGAAAATTTAAGCATATTTCTTAATACTTCTATTGTATAGCTTAGGTGATTTTTAGTTTTTCCTGTAAACATGTCAAATGCAAGTATGCAGTGAATCTACAAATGATCTGAGTCCTCCCAGTTGACTTGGCCATTCCACAGATTTTATTTCCTCCAGCATTACATTCAAAGCAAGGTTGATTAATATAAAAGTCATCAACCTAGCTGTGTGGCTCTTGCACAATTTATGGAAATGAATTCCAGGTGAAACTTTAAAACAACCTGTTGTTATAATTGGAGATATTAAGCACAGAATCATCTATCCTGTTGTTGCTATACATTGCACAGAACTGCTAAGTTAATACATTGCAAAAATATCTGCAATGGCAAATTTAAAATTTCTAAACATTTGGAGTATTCCAAATATACCAAAAGTTATCTAGGGAAAAAAAGTAATGTATATTCATATACCCACCACATAGCTGTAGTCTGCCATATTTGCTTCAATTTTTTTAAAGGACCTAATCTTTACAAATAGAGCTGAAGCATTCTGTGAGCTCTACCCTCACATTTATCCCCCCTAACCTCCTTTTCCTGGGGGCCCCCTCTCCTGAATTTTGTGTATATCATTCTTATGTACATTTTCATTCTTTTACCAAATGATTTCTTTCTAAAGGATATAAAGCAACATTTTGCCTGTTTCTTTAAGCTTTATATATATGCATTTACATTATGTTCAGCACAGAATAAGGACTCAATAAATGTTACTCTATTTGATATGCCACATCCTTTATTTTCTCGTAACATTGCATTTGAGACTTAGCCAAGTTGATACATGTACTTCCAAATAATTTACTTCCACTGTGTTCTTGGGCTCTGCTATGTGAGTATGCCACAAAGCAAATCAAGTCTTTCCTATCCGAAATGTTCTTTTCCTTTTTCCTTTTCTTTTTTTTTTTTTTTTTTCGGGGGAGGGACACCAGGCTGCACTCACCCAGGCTGGAGTGCAATGGCACTATCACAGCTCACTGTAGCCTCAAACTCCCAGGCTCAAGCAATTCTCCCACTTCAGCCACCCAGGTAGCTGGGAATACAGGTGATACCATGCCTGACTAATTTGTTTTTTTATAATTAATTAACTAATTAATTATTTTTAGCAGAGATTAGGTCTTACTAGGTTGCCCAGACTGGTTTTGAACTCCTGAGCTCAATTGATCCTCCTGCCTCAGCCTCCCGAATAGCTGGGATTACAGGTGTAAGCCATTGCACCAGGCTTGAAAATGCTCTTTTATTTCTCTCTTGCAGTGACCCCTGACACCCAGCCACCAACTAGAGGCTGCACCTCTACTACCACCCCCTGCTGCCTGCCTACTGGTTTTATAAAGCACTGGCTTGGTGTAAAGTGATGTTTTTCTTTTTTAATAGGAGAAAAATATTGGTTCTACTTAATAAACATAATATTAGAGGTCTTAAAGTGATTGAGTATGCAGACTATGTAAATCAAATAAATATATGAAAGAAGAATTAAAAGACCTAATAAGCATATTTATATATTATTTTTAATACAAATAACATCATAATTAAGTCTATTTATGTTTCCTTGCTCAGATACCAGCGAGTTTCTCTTGAATCGCAGTTAATAGAATGGCTAGTTTGAAATATGCATATTTTTACTTACTAGGTATACAAAATTGCTCTTCAAATTGGTTTTAGCAATCTATTCAGACAACAGGGTCTAAGAATTTTCCTTTCTAAACATATTTGTCAACACATGTTATTTTAAGAATTTAAAATGTTTTACCAGTCTGATAGGTATGAAACATTATCTCAATGTTTTTGTATAAATTTCAACAATTTCTAGTAATGTTGAGCATCTTGTTAATCTCTTGATTGGTCAGTCCAATCTGGTCTCTTCTGGAAATTGCCTGCTTGAAGCTTTTGTCTATGTTCCTACTAGTTATTGTCTTTTTCTGTGTTAATTTGTAGAAATTCTTCATACATTTGAAATACTGATCCTAGGGTGTTTATATATGTTGCAAATATCCACCCCCAGTTAGTAACTTCACTACCTTTGTTTATAGTATTTTTTGGTTGAATGTGACTTTATAATTTGTGTGTCTTTTTATTTATTTATTTATTTATTGGAGATAGCCTTTCTGTCTGTCACCCAGACAGGGTGCAGTGATGCGATCATAGCTCAGTGCAGCCTCAAACTCCTGGGCCAAGCATTCCTTCTTCAATCTCTCGAGTAGCCAGGACTACAGATGGGCCAAACTGTTCCTGTCTAATTTTTAAATTTTTGGTAGAGACAGGGTCTCAGTAGAAAATACCATTTTAAAAATGTAATGTAGACTAATATAGCAACTCTTTTTTTTTTATTTTATTCAAGTTCTGTAAAGTTAGATCTCATTTGAAAAACCATTCTCTAGTCTGAGTTTATAAAAAAGGTTACATATTTTATTTTTTAGAAATTAATGTTTGCTTTATATAATTAGGTATTAACCTATATGTAACTGGTTTTTGTTTACTTGATATGTACAGAATTATTTATATGTTCTACATGCATACCCAAAGGCCTCCAGATTATTTAGCCACCTATTTTTTAATCACTGATTTCTCATGCCATCTCTGCTATGCATCCCATTTACATTTGCATGCAGACAGGCAAGGTATCTTTCTCCTGGATTAAAAAAATCTACATCAAACAGCTAGTAGGTTATTTTAGTCAGCTCAGGCTGCTAGAACAAAATACTATAGACTGGGCAGCTTAAACAACAGACATTTATTTTTCACAGTTCTAGAAGGTTTGAAGTCCAAGATGAAGGTGGCAGCAGATTGAGTGTCTGGTGAGTGTCTGCTTCCTGGCTTGCAGATGGCTACCTCTGGCTGTGGCTGTGTCCTCACATGACTTTTCTAGGGTTTCTCGTGGAGAGAGAAAGAAAGCTCCTCCTCCTCTAGTAAAGATATGGATCTCATTATGAAGACACCTCTCTCATGACCTCATCTAAACCTAATTATTCCCTAAAGGCCTCACCTCTAAGTCCTATCACATTAGGGTTTAGGGTTCCACTAAATGAATGGTGGGGAGAGACACAAACCTTCAGTCCATAGCATGGATATTTAATAATTATTCTTTGACTCATCAAAAGGTAATTTAAACTGATTCCCTGCAACAACTTATTATTCAAAATCTTTTAATTCATATCTTCCCTCCATAAATCTATTGCTAACCTTAGTTATAGAGGAGTCACATCACTTGTCCATTTAACTTACAATATTCCAAATACAGACATCTGGGGAGTCAAAAAAGAGAAGAAACAGTATTAGTGTCTTGAGTGACTCTGTCTTCTCTTTCATGAAATGAATATAAACAGAAGGGTCATGAGCAATAAACGGAGACATGAATTAGCTGTGCTTACAGTGGATATGTTTCTGGGGACATTTGTCAGTGTGAGTATCTTGCAGTGTGTTGAGTCTAGTTTAGAAATACTAGACTCAATAAGAAAGTCCATTCTTATTGTAGTTTTCTTTTCCATGGCATCAGTTACTCGTGGTCATCTGCAATCCAAAAATATTAAGATATTTTGAGAGAGACCACATTTATATAACCTGTATTACAGATGGTTCTAACTGATCTATTTTATTGTAGTTGTTGTTAATGTCTTATACTGCCTACTTTAGAAATTAAAATTCATCATAGGTATGCATGCATAGGAAAAATCATAATACAATATATAAAAAATCTGGTCAAATGTGTGGTTTCAGGCATCCATTAGGGGTCTTGGACTGTATCCCTCCAAGAGTAAGAGTTTACTACTGTAGTAGTATCTTCTTCTTCTTCTTCTTCTTTTTTTTTTTTTTTTTTTTTGATGGAGTTTCACATTTGTTGCTCAGGCTGGAGTACAAAGGTGTGATCTCAGCTCACTGCAACCTCTGCCTCCCAGATTCAAGCAATGCTCCTGCCTCAGCCTCCCAAGTAGCTGGGATAACAGGCATGCACTGTCACACCCAGCTAACCTTGTTTTTTTAGTATCGACGAGATTTCACATGTTGGCCAGGCTAGCTCAAACTCCTGACTTCAAGTGATCCATCTGCCTCAGCCTCACAAAGTGTTGGGATTACAGGTGTGAGCCACCAAGCTCCACCTACTGTACTATTACTAAATACTATTTTACTGCATAGCATTGCATACAGAAATTTATTTACAATGCACTTTCTGTCCAACTTAATGGATTTCTAAGGGCAATTTTACTAGACATGGTTTTGATCATAAGTACTGACTTTAATTTCGGAGTCAAACATGGCTCCATTATAATCAATGTGTCAATGGACCATCAAAATAACTGCTTTATCTTGAATAAGAGGTACAGATTTAAAAACAGCTTTTAGTATTTACTCACAAGCAATGGTGAATGAGGAGATGCAGGGGTCTGACATTAGAGCAGCATGTCTTGGTTCCCAAGATAAACACAGGCATACCAGGACATCACAAACCTGGAAGCACTGTTTACCAGTGACATTTGGGCAATAGTTTGGCCTTTTCCTCCTGGATGAAGATATGACCTGTTGATACTGTGTTAATTTCAAGAACCATGAAGTACCTGCTATGAACGGAGTGCTCATTTACCTCCCAAATTCATATGTTGAAAAACCAATCCCTGATGAAATTATACTCCCAATGTCTGTGGCACGTAATTAGGTTATATGGGTAGAAACCTCACAATAGAATTAATATCTTTTTAAGGAGAGACACACAAAACTTGTCTCATCTCCCTCTTTTTTTTTTTTTTTTTTTTTTTTGAGGTGGAGTTTCACACTTGTTACACGCGCGATCTCGGCTCACCGCAACCTTCGCCTCCTGGGTTCAGGCAATTCTCCTTCCTCAGCCTCCTGAGTAACTGGGATTACAGGCATGTACCATCATGCCCAGCTAATGTTTTGTATTTTTTAGTAGAGACGGGGTTTCACCATGTTGACCAGGATGGTCTCGATCTCTTGACCTCGTGATCCACCCACCTCGGCCTCCCAAAGTGCTGGAATTACAGGCGTGAGCCACCGCGCCCGGCCTCCTCTCCCTCTCTTTGCCAAGTGAAGATACACTCTGTAAACAGGAAATGGATCTTTATCAAGAACTTGACCAAGATAGCACCCTGATCTTGGGCTTTCAGATGCCGGAACTGTGAAAATAAATTGAGTTCTTAAAGCCACCCAGTTTAGTATTCTGCTATGGCAACCTAAACTGACTAAGGTAGTGTGAAATATTATACAGACACAGAAATGGACACACTAAATTTAGAAGAGTTTGACTCTAAAAAGAAGTGAGTTTCTCAAAGCTGGAGAGAACTGCTTTGCACAGACAATGGCGCTATCGAGTGAGCAATCCCTTTAGAAGCAGGCCAGTCTTCAAAGCTCTTCTGGTTCTGGCTGCTGCTGCCATTTCTTTGTGTGGCCAACTCACTTTTGATATAATTTTATTAGCTTATTATATCAGGAACTTAATCTAACTGAGCCAGGTGTCTGGTCTTATCAAGACAATCTATACCCTACCTGAAACACATCATTGGATTATCTCTCCAATGGCAAGTATAATCAGAATACCTTTACTGATCATTTATTTATATTATAATGATGTGTCTATTTGAGGAACTGAGAGCAGAACTCATTCTTTAAAGCCTAAGAAAAATGTCCTTGCAGACTTAATCATAAGATGTGAGATCTCACAGACATCTAAGAGACTACCATGTCCTACGAGATGGATGAAAATCTGAAAAAAGAGACACTGCACAGTCCAAGGTCATCGTACTAACAGTCAGAGCTGGTCTTGAACACAGATTTTTGTGCCGCTGTTGGACCCACACAGCAACATGCCAATAAGCAAACTGAAACCTATCAATGCAGCTATTTTCTTGCTTAAACAATTTAGTACCTCAAGACATAGAGATGTAAATCTTTATGTTCCTAAAAGTTTAAATTGAAGGCCACAAGAACAATGTTCTGAACTGTGATTATCCCTATAACTCACTTGGAAATTGTTTTTAAGTGGACAATGGCCCTAATTTTAGTCTACTAATTGTGTTTTCTCAGAGTTAGTTACTATCTCAGAGAGTACCAGATGTTATATGGACACTCAGGTCTCAACAACATGGAAGTACGATGTGCATTTTTTCTTGAAGAGTATTAAAATAATAGTGATAATAATAACACATATAACAATATGATATAATGACCAACACATATTGAATGCTTATATTTATTATTAAAATTCTAAGTACTTAATATATATAAATTTATTTAATTCTCACAGTAAACCTATGTGGTAGGTATTATTTATCTCCTAAGAAACTGAAAAATAGAGGAGTTACATACTTTGTGGAGAAAGGATTTGAATCCAGGAATCCTTCCTTAGAATTCACACCCTTAGCCATTCTTTATTGAGATAGTCTTATACAAAAAAAAAAAAAGAGAAAGAATACAGACCTCTTTCTTATCTTTCTGAATGTGGAATTTTAATTCAGTAAAGAGGCAATTTGCTAACTGGATTGCTGGTACCATGAAAGAATTAATGTTGCTTCTCTGGTGGAAATTTTCTGAAAGGGAGTAATTCACACTCTGGAAAAATGTGGCACAATATTGTTAACATCATGAGCAAGTAAGTTTTATCTACTGAGGTGTCAAGGTTGACATATTATTTAGCATATTCTCTACACCCTGCAGATAGTAGCATCTGCATAATGTAGTCAAAATAAATAAGGCTTTGAGTGTATGGGGAAGATAATCACATATCACTTCACACATAAACATAATTTTTTCTGCTGTACCTGCTTGCCACAACTTGAGTTCTCAAAGAACGTGAGTCATTTCCAAAGAGCACCTGCCTCAGCTACTAGCTTTATTCTTTCAGGTACAGCTGTTTCCCTCTCAGATATCAGAGATGCCACCACAGCTGACAGGACCCCTTTCAGGAGGGAAGCAATATATGCCCAAGTTCTCAAAAACTCCCAAGAGTAAAAGAAGAAGGTCCAACTAGTGTATAAAAAGGGGGCAAAATAGTTTCCATTTTCATTAAAGATGTCTATTCTAAAATGCAATAATTGTTCCAATTTTGGTGAAAGGGTAGTCAATTCATTGCTGAAGCCAATACAAACAGATACAGGGTCTTGGAGATATGTATCAGAAACTTCTCATTCCTAGGAATCAGCAGTTAAGAAATGATTCTCAATACAGGAAATGTTTGATGCTCAAGGCCACATGACATGTAGTTGTGTGAAAGAAGAAATTTCTTTGCTGAACAAAAATGGAAAAGCTATTAAATAAATATAGAACATCTATGTGAAGGAATGCTATGCAGTCACTAAATGACACACTTAAAAAGGGAAAGTCGATTTTTGCAAATTTCTGTAGTCTTAGCTTTTTAAAAATTTATGTTTTATTTATAATTAGCATATAATTATTGTACATGTTTCTGGGCTCTAGTAAGATGTTTCAGTGAATGTATACGTTGTACAGTGAAAAAATCAGTGTAGTCACTAAATCCATCACTTTAAATATTCATCATTTCTTTGTGGTAATAACATTAAAAATCTTCCCTTCTAGCTATCTTGAAATATACACCACATTGCTATTTGCTATAGTCACCCTATTCTGTAATTAAACACGAGCACTTATTCTTTCTGACCAACTTTAACTCTGTACAGTTGACCAGCCTCTTCGGGTCCTCCCTCCCATCTACTCACCTCAGCCTCTGGTAACCATTATTCATTATTCTACTCTCTATTTATAAAACTTTTTTAGATTCTATATATGACTGAGATCATGCAGTATTTGTTTTTCTACACTTGGCTTATTTCACTTAATGTAGTGATCTCCAGGTGTATCCATGTTGTTGCAAATTACAGAATTTCATTGTATTTTAGGCCTGAATAGTATTCGTGTGTGTGTGTGTGTGTGTTTGTGTGTGTGTGTGTGTGATATCACATTCTGTTTTATGGCTGAGTAGCTTTCTATTGTGTGTGTGTCTGATACATCTATATCTGTATATCTCTTTTTCTCTCTCTATATATATATCGTATTATGTTTTCTTTATCCATTCATCTGTAGATGGGTATTTACATTAATCCATATCTTGGATATTGTAAATAGTGCTGCAATAAACATGAAGTGCAGATGTCTCTTTGACATACTGATTTCATTTCCTTTAATTTATACCCAGTACTGAGATTGCTGGATCATATAAAAGTTCTATTTTTCATAAAAATCTTTATATTGTTTTCTATAATGCCAGTACTAATTTACATTCCCACCAACAGTGCATAAGAATTCCCTTTTCTCTATATTCTTGCTAGCATTTGTTATTTTTTGTCTTTTTGATAATAACCATTCTAACATGTATGCGGTGATATCTTTTCTGGTTTAATTTGCATTTCCCTGATGATTAGTGATGTTTTGCATTTTAAAATATATCTATTGGCTATTTGTGTCTCTGATTTTGATAGTTGCCTATTTAGGTCTTCTGCCCATTTTAATCAAATTATTATTATTTTTTGGTCCTCATGCCTTTGAGTTTCTTATATAGTCTGGATTTTAATCCATTGTCATTGCATACTTTGAAAACACTTACATCCATTTTGAAGGTTTTGTCTCCATTCTGTTGATCATATCTTTTGCTGTGCAGAATCTTTTTAGTTTGATGTAACCTCATTTCTAATTTTTGCTTTTTGTTGCCTGTGCTTTGAGGTCTTATTTAAAAAATCCTTGTCCCGTTCAATTTAATGACTTAATTTGTTCTTCTAGTTTCATAGTTTCAGGTCTTTAATGTAGGTCTTCAATTCACTTAGGATTGATTTCTTATATATGGTGGTAGGTGGAGATATAGTTTCATTAGTTTGCATGTGGATATCTAACGTTCCCAACACAATTTATTAAAGAGACTGTCCTATTCCCAATGTATGTTCTTGGGCACCTTTGTAAAAAATTAGTTAGCTGTACACACATGGATTTATTTTTGAGTTCTCTATTCTGTTCCACTGGTCTAGGTGTCTGCTTTTGTGCCGGTACCATGTTGTCTTGTTTATTTTGTGGAATACTTTGATGTCAAGTACTGTGATGCCTCCAGCTTTGGTCATTCTGCTCAAGACTGCTTTGCCTATCCAGGGTCTTTCACATTTTTAAATAAATGATAAGTTCTTAAAAATTTTTCGTAGTTGACATTCTCATTTTCTCCCTACTTTCCTTTTATACTTCTTCCCTTTTCTCCTCCATTTCCTCCCTCAAACATCAGAAAGATGTACTGGAGGAAGTTTAGTTTAAAATAAATGGTGAAAGAAGTTTTTTGTGAATAAATTGGTCATTATTATTTCACCACAAAGATGTAAAAAGTGAGAATTAAAGATATTAAACAGCTTTGCCCAAAGAATACAGAACTACTAAGCCTGGGTGGGGCCATGCCATGCTTCTTCCTGCTTACCCACTGAATTTGATCCTCTGATCCTTCAGTTATAAAAGAATGATCTTTCTCATCTCTTCAAATGCTAATGTAACGGAGTCCAGTCTGATATGATGATATGATTTCCACATTCATACCACAGAAAGTGTGTCAAGGAAGTAAAGAAGGTAATTGAATTATGTTCATGGAACTATCAGGTCTTCAATATGTATGCATATGGAAACAAGTTCGAATTGAAATGAATTTTAAATAAATGAGATCCCAAAATATTTCCTTCAGTCATTTATTTATTCACTTGCCATGTATTTATTGAGCACCTTTGTTTTCTCAGACCTTGTGCTTGATATTTGGGATAGAAAAATCAGTAACATACGTCTTACTCTCAGGAAGTTCACTGTCAAGTGAAACCTCTCTCTCTCTCTCTCTTTCTCTCTCTCTCTCTCTCTCTCTGACACACACACACACACACACACACACACACACACACACACACTAAAGCTACACACATGGTGTGGTAATTATACTGATAATTATACAAGGTATTAAGAGGCACTCAAAATATTAATACAACTATCCAGCCTGTGAAGAATTTCTGGAGACAAGAAGAGAATGTCTTAGTGAAGTTACAGAATATAGTTATCTAAAAAGGGATAAGAAAGAATATTACAAAGACAAGAACACTCTAAGTTTAAAAGGAAGGGTGGCAAGACATGAGTTTGGCTAGCTGAAGTAGACAATAGAGAAACGTGTTCATCTGTGAAAAAAATTCAGACTTGAACCACTGGAGAGAACTGACAAAATCTTAAAGCAAATGCTTCTATTTATCTCCACCTTTTATTTTCAACAGCTGCTGGAGCTCTCTAATGGCTTTATAAGAAATAGCCATTAGTGGGCCAAACCATGATCTAATACGCCGTTTGCCTAAAAGATACGGAGACCCTGAATTAGGGCAGTGATAGCAGGGATAGAACAGAAAGGATAAATCCAAACAATAATTAGGTTAATCTACATTAATCTGAAGGTATGGGTATTTCCAATATATACACACCCACAGCTTTTGCATACAATTTTAGGGACTTCAAAGATCTCAGAGCACATCCTAAGAGTCCATTAGTCCTCACTGAAGGATCCTTAGTCTACAATAAGTGAAACTGTGATGAATGCCTATGGAAATTAGTTGGAATTAATTTGCAGTTAAAATTATTAAATTAACATTGCTTTTAAGCACTTAATTAAGATGGCCTACTCCTTAAATTGAGTAAAATTTTATTTTAGGAATGATTTCTTAGGAAGTAAAAGTATTCTGCTTTTCCTCTTAAAAGTAAAAAAAGGATATTCATTATTTGATTTTTCCAAGGTATGTAAAAACTTGCCATTCCTAAGGCACAAAACAAAACACATAACTGATACATGAAAAAGCTAAATAAATTAACACTAGGTCATCTACGTGGCAAATCTTTAATACTGTGTTTAGTGGGGACTTCCCAAGTCCAAAACTATAACGATAGAAAACTTATGTAATTGCGTGGAGAGAAATATTTTAAACTTTAAGTCATAGGTGTCAACCCTATGAATGCACTTTTTAAGTATCATACACAATGTAACTATTATATATTTTAATATGACAAAATTGAAGCATATTTAAAATTATATTGATCAAATCTTACATTCTTAAATAGCAATGATATAAAATTGAAATAAAGAAACTATGTGGATGGCCATATCATTTAGCAGATGGGTGGTTCAAATTTCCCAGCATACTGGATGCCAGTAAAAAGTGACAGTCAAAGCACCAAATGGCAGCATATGGTTACTTCAATTAATTTCAAATTTGATCATTTCCTTTTTGACTCTTTCCATACAACTAAACTATGGCTAGGGGAAGGAGTGAATTAGCATAATTAACAAAAAAGGCTAAAATTATTAGCATTGTGAAAAGAAAAATAAGAAAATGGAAATTGACAGTTTATAAATTGAGTATTTCATGAGTAACCCAAATTTACCCTATGAAACTTTTAATTTAATTACACAAAATAGGAAGAACCTAAAATTAATCACTTAAAATTACTCAGTAATAAAGTTATAATAAAGGATGTTCTATTTATTGACTTTGGTGAGGGTTACACGAGAGTGTTCATTTTGAGGTTATTTGCTGAAATACATCTACTTTTCTATACTTATATTAACTTCCTAAAAATCTTTAGAATCTGAATACATAAAGAAAAGTAAATAGGGTTATCAGTGCTTTGCACGGTGTAGATCTTACTTCAAGAAGAAAATTTTGGGAGAGTTTATATCTAGCTAAGGCAAGAACTAAAATTCAAAAATTTATTCTTTGAGTTACAATTACAAAAAGAAATTATCCAAATGGGTATATGACAAACAACTGCTACTTGGGGAACTTAATGGATGTGACTTTACTGTGATCAGTGGAACAGTCAATGCATTCTAATAGAACTTTCTAAGATGTTGGAAATTTCCTTTATCTTCATTGTTCAGTATAGGAGCCACTAGCCACATGCAGCTACTGAGTATTTGAAATATGGCTCCTGTAATTAAAATATTGAGTTTTAATTTAATTGAAATTCATTTACATTTAGATAGTTCCATGTGGCTAGTGGCTACTGAATTGGACAGCTAGAGTAAGCAAACTGAAACTAAATATTTACCTTTCATTTTCAAGCTAATGAAGTTGTACATACCAAAAAAATAAAATAAAATTACACTTTTCGTTTTCCAGGGTTCCAGTCTGAAGTGTCTTGTTACTGCTGACAAGACACGCATGACTGACCATTTGCTCCCTAAGAGATGAAAACTGACATTGCTTTGAAATTCAAACTGACATTGCCAGTGAGCTTCACTTTAAAATGGAACAACTGCTTTCTAGTTAAAGGGGTTCTCAAAGGGTCTAAAGATTTGCTGTCATGAAAATACATGCTTTGCCACTGCCTTTTTTTCTTTTTCTAAGCAGTAACAGGCTACCACTGTCAGAAAGTTGCTTAATTTTTCTTGAAAATATTGGAATACTAATGGCAGTGTTTCTGTGCAAGGCTCCCTAAAGCTCAAAATTTGCATGTTAATAGCCAGCTGAATGCAAAATGCAGTTCTTCTAAATGCCTTCCATAATATTTACTGTTAGATTCTGTTTTCCCACTCTGACCCACATAGTTACCTAGTAGTATGTAGTAGTTATGATAGTGTTTTGTAATGCCTACTTAACTTTCTGCCTTCCTCATCAAACTGTAAACACAGGAGGGCAGGAGCCGTATCTTATTTACTGTACACAGAGTTTATTAATATTTGCAGGTTAGAATGAATGAAACAAATCCCAAACATCATGATGTTAACAAACGTACAAAAGTGAAAGATGAAGGGCAGGTATTCATCTCATTTAAATTCACTTGATTACATACATAAGTGCCAACATGCTTCTCTCTAGTGCCCACGGCACATGTCATTTTAAAGACCTCTTAATTTATATTGTAGAAGAATGTGATTATGTGTAAGAACTCAAAAGGGAGGATTGGAAAACAAGAGACAGCTAATAGATTGCAAGCCCGAGGCAAAAATATAAGAGGTGGAAATCAGCGTTACAAGAGAAACACTTTGCATGCTTGTGTGTTTAAATACTTTCATAGTACACTAAGTGTCTACCAAACTTTTCTAAAGGAGCCAGATAATGAATATTTTAGGCTCTGTGGACCATAAGGTCTCCATTACATATTCTTCTCTTTTTTTATTAAATAAAAAAAATGTACCCTATAAAAATGTAAAAAAATATTGTTATATCACAGATTATTAAAACAGAAGTAGGCTGTGATCTTGATTTGCCTAACAGACCATAGTCTGCCTACTCCTGACATGCAAAATAGACATTATTGTTGTGAAAACTTTAGTGATTTGTTTTTTTGGCCTCAAAGAAGAAAATTGGCACCTGAATGTTTTGCATTCAAAATTCTACATTCACAAAAAAAAAAAAAAAAAAAAAAAAAAAAATGACCAATTCAATTTTGAAGTCAATTGATGTTTTGGAAAATGTTTATTTTGAATTCAGATACTTCCACAACTATGACTCCATGCAGTCCATGTTTAAACAGGAAAAAGAGAGAGAAGAAAAGGAAAACAGTCAAGAAAAATTATTCAGAACAATATTGAACCTAGTTACAGATGTGTTTGCAGGTGGCACAGGCAACAAGTAATAAATAATCTCATTAATAAAGCCAGCATTTAATAAAAACAGTAACCCACATTCCATAGAATGCTAAAATATCTCAAAATGCAAGTTGTATACAGAAAAGGATATCTTTCTATATGCACAAGTAGCCTCATTAAAGTGGAATAAGTCTTTTTTGTAGTCTCATCACTAGTGCTAGCTATGAAAGTTATTGTACCCCATGTCCAAATTTTCTTTTTCTTTTCATATATTCTCCACATCATAAAAAGGAATACTTAAAAGGGAGACAATGCGCCTGTTCTTTGTTTTGCCTATAAAATCAATACGTAGGCTGGGTACGGTGGCTCAAGTCTGCAATCCCAGCACTTTAATAGGCTAAGGCAGGTAGGTCAGAGGTTCAAGACCAGCCTGGCCTGTGTGGTGAAACCCATCTCTACCAAAAAGACAAAAAATTGGTGTAGCATGGTGGTGTACACCTGTAATACCAGCTACTGGGGAGACTGAGGCAGGAGAACTACTTGAACCCAGCAGCAGAGGCTGCAGTGAGCCAAGATCCCACCACTGCACTCTAGCCGGGACAACAGAGCAAGACTGCATCTCCAAAAAAATAGAAAAACCAGTATGTGATTCTCCAAATAATGTATGATTACTAGATTTTTTTAAAATGACATGTTATACCTTCTAAATACCACAAAAGATAATTCTTTTCTTTTCTGGCTTATCACATGAATTATCCCTTTACATGTTCATTGTAAAGGCATCTTAAAGGTTTAACATCAATTTACTGAAAAGCACGTAAATAGAATATATACGTCATTTCAATACCTCCAACCATATACAGTATTTGATTATTTTAAGTACAGAACAGATAGTCTCCTAGAGAACCTAGGTTTCAAAAAACACTGTCAAGCAGTTTTAAAATAACCCCTTAATTTTGAGAGACATAAATGTTTGGGGGGGAAAAGTGTTACCCACTGAATTAAAAATAAAGTAGCTAACAAAAAAATCAATGTTTTGTAAATCTGTTTTCTCTTAGCTCAAATTCCTACAGTGGTCAAAGTAGGATATAATTTTTCTTTTTGACGAATGTTGTCCAGTTTGACAAGTAAATAAATGTTTAACTCTTTTCTGTTCTCGCTGCAGAAAAAAGAAGAAATAGAAAATAACTGCAGCACATTTATGACATTCGTTTCTTTCTCCACGTGAAACACACAATGAAAACACTTTATAGATGAATTGTGCCTTCGATTGAATAGAGAACGGTGGACTAGCTTTGGTTTTATGGAATTGGATAATTTGTCATAGTTTCTGCCCCTGGGAAAATGATAACCCAAAGGAAAACAAGTGGAAAAACTTTTAAAAATAGTGATAAAACACACAGCTGATATTTTTGGTTCATAGAAGACTTTAAAATACATAATTTACAAAGCCAATTACTAAGTTATAAAAAAATGCTATCATCATCAACAAACATCCACAGAGCTTTCGGTTTCAACACAAAGCTCTCCTCTTACTTCACATGATATTAGTCATGAAAAAAATCACTTGGAGATTGCTCCACGGTTATCATATTCTTTGCTAACCTCCAATTTCTTATTATTTACTATTATTAGTTATTATTTATAAATATGAATGCGCTATTAATGAAAGCATGCTTTATGTAGAACATATATATTTGAACTTTATTTTCCTCACATATTATTCATCCTGCAATATGTCAACACCAATAAGAGTATCTGAATATTAATTGCCCCATCACTATAGTGGAAATTAGAAGAAAGTTTTCCAAATCTGAGTAGAAAAACATATCGGCAGAAAAATCTGATATCCATATGTCTATTTATGGAATTATAGCAACAAAATCCAGCGAAAAAATTTTAGTTTGCTTATTATGTCGTGGCAAAATGTAATACCTTTTTCTCACCCATTGCAAGGGTCACAGTTGACATCCCATAATTAAAAAAAAACAGATGAACAAGAAAAATGCGTAACATATTTATTTAACAAAGTCTTAAATGACGTGGGAGCCTTCAGAAATGCAGATCCAATCCCGGAGAAAATTTGCATTTGTATTCTAAGTCTGAGGAAAGAAGTGAATAGTTGTGGAGAAATGTGATTTAACAAAAAGAGTATGATCTAACGATAATAAACTGAAAGGAATTTAGTAAGGCCTGCCTCTTCAGATTCTTCTCATCCTTTCTGTATAGCATACCTTCCCCCAGTTTAGGGAAGAACTGTCAGAAAAGGGTCTTCTGACCTATTTTCAGGGGAGGTAGGTCAGAGTGACCCTTTCAGCTTTTACAGCTAAAAGGTTTTAGGTTTTATGCTGTGAGAGAAAGGAATTCTAGTTTCTATGGGCCACCATGGGAGAGAGGAGAGCTAGAGAAGGGAGAGCGGGAGAAGGTCAGAGAGGCCTTCCTTATGAGGCTCTTCCAATACCCTTCAGTTCAAAGTACTCTACATGCCAAGATACCATATATTGGGGTATCATGTTCTGAGTCCTACTGGTTAATAATATTTTTCGAAAAAAATAGGGAAGGAAAGAATTTATTTTAGAATGCTATTAACCAGATTTTAAAGTCAAATTTGAAAATGATGCCAAAAATCATACTGATTTTCTTTTTCTTCAGATAAATTGTGAAGTTCTACTGTGACTTCTCTTTAAAGATGAAAAAATGAAATAAAAAACATGAGATGGGCATGATGATATGCCTGTGATCCCAGCTACTTGGGAGGCTAAGGCAATGCAGGAGGATTACTTGAGCCCAAGAGTTCCCAGACTAACCTGGGAAGCATAGTGAGACCCTATCTCAGAAAAAAAACAAAGCAAAATAAAAAACGTCTAAAATGCATGAATTTGCTTTCAATGTCAGTATCAGTTCAGTTGGAGGAGAAATTCTAAAAAAATCTCATGAATAATGGTACAAGAGCCTTTCTACTTCCTTTCCTTTGAAAAATTAGTAAACTGTTAGGTTACAAAAACCAAAAAGTCTGTGTTCAATAAACATAGGTCTCTAGACTGAAGTTATTCTGGAAGAGTTGTGCCTGTCATACATTGTCTTATTCCAGCATCTCCTGAAGTTGTAATTTGGAAAATTATTAAAAAGAACATAATTCCTCTCAATTCAGTTGCTATTTTAAGATGATACATGTTTGTTTACATACATATATATATTCTTTGAAAATTATTCTTTAATTTTTTGTCTCCCTCTTATACGCTAATTTGAATTCATTAAACCTACACCGATCTTAAAAGAAAGGCTTACATTAAGCAATTTCTTCAGTACTCTTTGGATATAACTCTTTGTCCAATTTAAAAACCTAAAATTAACCCTGGGCCATTTCACTGCTGTGAAGATTAAAATTACTTTTGGATATATCCATTATGTGTTTTCCATATTTAGGTTATAGACTCACAATCCTTTCTTAATTTGCAAACGCTTTTAAAGTATATTTTTGTTTTAATGGTCAAACTAAACATTTATGCCCTAAATAATAACAGTGAAAAAGAATTACTTCAAAAAATTTGTAATTCAGGTGAGCAGTAATTGACCTATGCCCATTTGCTGAAAACCAGGCGAAATGAAATTTAGTCTTTATTTCCAAAAGGCATAAGAACATACTAAATAGCAAACATCATAGACCAGACATCTATCCTATTTTGACAATAACCCAAGGAGTTTATTTTGCAATAAACCTTACATCAGTTGCCTTCCATGTTATTTGTCTCAAAATGTTAAGCTATCTAAGCTACTCTTCTTCCAAAGAAGCCCTGAGACCTCCAGGGAAACAAAATACACGTCATTCTCTTTTCCTCTTCACTATCCACACACTTCCCTGAAATTTGAGACGGGTGCTCTAAATAAGGAAGAAGAGAGTGAAAAAACCTATTACTCCCTTTTTCCCAAATCTTTTAAATATAAAATTTGTGTTACATTACTTATTCAACTTATGTCACCCCCACTTTGCAGGATAGGTAAAAGAAAAAAGTAGTAAAATTTTTTGAAATAAAATCAAAAACTAAACATTGCCTGGTTCAATCTCCAATTATGAGAACTCTTCCATAACATACTTGTTATGGAGTCAAGACTCTCTGGACACTTCCATACAATATTTAACTTTTTTTTCTTCATGGGAAGCAAATTGGATTGACGAAACATTATTTTCCCCCTTAAAAAAGAAGCACATGATTTTACCTGAGTGCACTTTCCCAGAAGATTGATCTTACATATAGTACCAAAATTTTTAAAAATGTAATTTTTGTAGACATCATTTGAAAACTATCTTTCATTAGCAATAATGTTAGCTTCATTTATGCCTCATACAGTGCCAAATATAGTAAGAGTGTCATAATTCTTTATCACCATGGTTCCTGGATAAATTAGAAATGGGGTCAAATTACTTTCTTTTTGACTCTGTTATGGTCCCTAGAAAACATACAAAAACTCCTCTGCAAGGCAAAGATATGCCTATGTGCCTTCTCACAGTCATCAGAACAATGTAGGTCTTGAAGTTAAAGTGGATAATACTTGTAGATTTGTAGGAATCTCATCCTCAAGTAGAAAACTTGTAGACATGTGAACATTCCCATTTATTGCTTTGTGGTTTTTGTTTGTTTTGAGACAGCGCCTTGCGCTGTCACTTATGCCAGAGTGGAGTGGCACAATGAGAGGTCACTGTACCCTCAACTTCCCTGGATCAAGTGATCCTCCCATCTCAGCCTCCCAAGTAGTTGGAACGGCAGGCATGTGCCACCATGTTCAGGTAATTTTTTAATTTTATTTTTTTGTGGAGATAAAGTGTCACTATGCTGCCAAGCTTCTCTGGGACTTCTGAACTCAAGAAATCATCCCACTTTAGCCTCCCAAAGTGCTGTGATTACAAGCATAAGCCACCACACCTGGCTGTCACGTGCTTATTTGAAAGGAATATAAAGTCAATACAATGCCTAGTCTAAGATAAGGAGGAGAGGAAGCAGCCCCACATTCCCAGAAACTAAAATATTTTCCCTTTTACAGATGAGAAAACACAAAGGAGACGCTCACAGTCCCCAGTACTCCTCAAGTCTAGTTGTCTATAGTCTCTCAATGACAAAGGAAATACTTTATTTAAAAATTGCCCAAAATATATGAAAAAGGTCAGTTCATTCTGGAAAAAGCAGGTTTAAGTAAGAAAGCATTTTACATCTGAGAAGTTTTGTGTAACAATTGAGTTTACATTATTATAATGTCAGAACAGAATTGGTGATCATTAATCCATAAGTCTACTTAAGTCTGTGATATTCATAGACAGCATAACTACATTCGATATATTATTTCTACTATTCTTTGTTTAGATTTTCATCTTGCAATGAAAATTCTGTTTTTGCCTATTATTCCTTTAAAATAATCTGTTCAAAAATTATTTTGTAATATATTAAAACAACTGTTAAAATTTTACAGGCTTCATCTAAAATCAAAATATAATAAAATAAATGGACAATTCATCTTTGTAAAGTAATTGTTCTTAAAGTTCAGGATGTAATATTCTAAATGTTATTAACTTATAGATGTAATATTCTAAATGTTATTAACTTATAAATCATGCTGTAGGAGTTCAGTAAATGCTAGCCCAAAATACACTGCTTTTGTATGCTGATAACTTCAAACTGAGGGAACCTGGGGATCAGCAAATGAAGGGAGGAGCTTTCTCTAAACTTCCTTTACCTTTCTAAAGGCAGATCTTCTGAAAGAAACTCAACTATCATGACCCTCCTTCCTGGGAGTCTCATTAACCAGGGAAGATTAAACTTGTATCACAGGAGAGGACACTGGAGGCTGACACCATGCCCAGACAGACTCTGCTGGAGTCTAGCACTTCTTCTTCTGAGGGCCTACTCATCTTTCCGCAAAATCTTGTATTCTTCCCTAAGTTCACCTACATCCCCAGCTTACCCCTCTCTAATGAAGAGGGTGTAGGGTGCAGAAAGGGCTTTATCCCTTTTCCTGCCCTCATGAAGGTCATGGCCAACATCCCTATAATAAAGATTAAAAAGAGAAAAGCATAACACATTTATTTGATCATAGCTTCATGTCACATGGGAGCCTTCAGAATAAAGATCCAAATATACAGGGAAAACTACACATTTTTATGTTTAGGTTCAATGAAGTTTAAAGAGCTCTATAGAAAACTGTGATTGGACCAAAAAAAATATATATATATATATATACGACCTAATGCTAATACACTGAGAGGGAAAACCCAATAAGGCTTATGTGTTCATGTATTTCTTGGCCTTTCTGTGCAGTATTCCTTTCTCCTAAGTGTGGGGTAAGAACCCTCTGGAATGAGGGTCTTAATTTCTTTATGACCAGCTGTTACACAGATGGTGAGGGGAAAGATCAGAGTGTTATTTTAGGTTTTATGTCTGGCTTTGAGGAAAGGGTGTTCTGGTTTCAATGGCTTGCCTCAGAGACAATGAGGGACAAGAGACAAGGAAGCAAAAAAAAAAAAAAAAAATAGGCAGAGAGAGACTTTGCTTCTGAAGTTGTTTCTTAAGCCTTCACTTTGGGGTATCATTTTCTGAACTCCAACAAGAGTATATAAGCTTCCAAATCTCCCTGGGTTTGGGGGTATTCATTTTCCTTTTGTGTGATGTCTCCATGTATGTAATAAATTTGTACAGACAGTCTTTAACATACTATAGTTCAAATGACAATTTCTTGACGTTATGATGAGTTTATCAGGCTTAATATGCATATTCAACTGATGATGAGTTCATCAAGATGTGAACCTATCATAAGTTGAGGAGCATCAGTATACCTTTCTCCTATTAATCTGCCTATTCACAATTTCATGAACTCAATTATTGAACCCCCAGAGAACAGAGGAAAAATGTCCCCTCCCCTACAATGTTCTACTGTCAAATAGTGTTACATGAGTAGGGAAAGTGTCTGTCCAAATACTGGTCTGGGAATGATATTAGATCATTACCTTTTTTGAGCTATGAATCATAATTTTCTCAATATTTAAACAGCACTTTTGCCAAGGATGTGATGTTTATGTTTTCTTTGTCAACGAAGTCTGTTTTCTTCTTCTTTGACAAGATAAAATAGAACCCACTCTAATTTATGAGTCAGAAGCTAATCATTTTTAAAAGATAGTTTTAGAAAATAGCTTTAAGTAGGTTTCCTCTAAAAAATAACGAGTTGCAATCTCTCAGAATCTTAGCCGCTAAAGTATTCACTTCTGAGAATAGAGACAAAATGTGAATTTGATTGGAAACACTCATTGATGTCTTTCATTATTGACAAGGTAATTCTGTTGTTCAGCAGTGTTTGGGAGTTTAATAAAAGGCTTGCAGAACCTCAAAAATTGATGGTTAAAACAGCTAAGAAATTCTCCCTACCCCTGGAAGATGTAATGTTCCTAATGCTAAGGTATAATCTTAGTCATCTGACTTTAAAATTTATAATTAGATTGGTAAAATTGAGTCTAGCTGATTCATATGAGAGTCCAATATTTTTCAGGAAAGTTTGCCATTAATGTCAAAGTCACATTATATAAACACAGGATTTAGACAACACAAGTTGACAGCAATTCGTTCAGTAAAGACATAGGGGTTCATTTGACCATGAGAGCAGTATGAGTCACTGGTGAGATATGTATTAAGAGATAATTTTCAAATAAAGATCAAATCATGAGTCTTACACAGATGTAAAAATGAACGTGTGTTAAATATTTTATTTTACTCATAATGATATCAGGAAACTAAGGAGATGTAACTGAATCAAAGGAAAAGTAAAAAAAGCAAAAATTACATAGAATAAAAAAAGGTTTGGATAGGAAGTGTTACAAATGGGAATAGAAGAGGTTTTTCCATAGGAAGAAGGAAATTAATTAAAATCACTGCTAAACAGGAATGAATGTATGTATCTATCCATTATCCGTTTACAAAGAGTTGGCAAATGGCTTAAATACAATAAATCGAGCAAGACTTTAACAACCAGGAGGGCTAACACAAGGAGAATGAGTAGTTTTCTATGAGTACAATGTCTTTCTACATATGACTGCTAAATGGACAACTACAACCTGAGACTGATCTAATAGAAATAAAGTCCCAAGTTTAAGGAAGATTATAGTCAATCTGCACTGAATGTAAGTAAAAACACATCTAAAACATTATGTGAAGTCTAAATATGAATTTTTGAAAACAGTGCTATTCATTCTTACCCCAGCACCAAGACCTCCTCTCGCACCCCTCATTTTTCCCAATCTCTGATAAGAACAAGAGGGTCTACCCAGTTATTCAAATTCTAAAACTAGGAAGCATCTAGTCCTCTCTTTCAGTTATCACTCATCTAAACTGTAACACAAGAAATCCATCAAGTGCTGGCAATTGAGTAATTATTCTAATTTAGTCTATTTTCAGTCCTCACTAGTCCAACACAAATTTAAATTATAATCTCTCATTCACTCTTTATTGAATAACTCCTCACAAATTCCCAACCTCCACTTTTGCATCCTTGTAATCTGTTCTCCATAAAGGAGCCAATGAAATCTCTTAAAAACTGTATATTAGATCAAATACTTCAATACTTAGAGCCATTAGATATCACTCGGCTTTAGAATAAAATCTAAATTCCTCACTAGATCCCATAATGTCTGTCTTTGTTTCAAATACTGATTCTTTTCATTTAATCCCGTGTCCAACTTAGTCTACGCTTACTGAATTTCCTTATCTTTTGAATACACTACCCTGCGACTTACTCCTATCCTGCTTTTTCCTTTACGTAGTTCCTCTATGCCCCAGATTTTTGAATGTTTGGCTTTTTTTCATCATTCAAAGCAATTTCCTCAAGGAGAACTCCTTGTCTTATTGAACTTAATATTATATAATACTCCAGAACACTCTTGTTTCTTTTTTATTTTTAAGTCTTCTTCGAAGCAACTTACTGAATAAAATTTAAAATTATTTAGTTTCTTGGTTATCACCTATCTTCTCTGCCCTAATATGCAAATTACCTAAGATCAGTCATCTTATATTTCCTGCTCAAGGCTGAAAATAAGAACACAAAAAAGATTCTAATACGATTGGCCATCAGTCAATGTTAGTTGAATGAGTTAATCAATTATTCCTTTTCTTTTCAAGTAGTTAGGCAAATGACATTTTTTTTCTGAGGTGGTAACATTTACAGGATGTATGATAAATTCAGACCTACTGAGAGAAGCTTAATTTAAAGAAAAGATTCAGGCCTACAAGCACTGCTAGGTTTAGGGATAGCTGGGGAGAATAAATAGACTTGTTTACTTAAGTCTTCCAGCATCTGATTCAAGAAAGGCTAGCAGTGACTTATTTTAAAGGAGTCAGATTAAAGTCTACATTAGGAGAGTTCTCTAGGCTAACACAGATTGTAAGACAAGATATTCCACATGACAATGAGGCCTGGAATCACTGACTACAGGTTAGGCTAAATAAACATCTCTCAGGTATGTCTGATAGATTAGAAAAGTGTTGGCTTTCCAGTTTGTAATAAGGAGATAACAGTTTTGTATTCTTTCCCTTAAAAGACAAAAATTAAAACTAATTTAGTTTTACACTCTTTATTGTCTTTTATCTGCAATTCTGGAATCAGTCGGGCAACAACTCATCCTATAAAATAGAATGAGTGAGCTGAGCACAGATTAGCTTTATAGGCAGAAAGGAGCTGAAGAAAGCAGCAACTGAGAAAAAAAAAGCAGATCAGTAATTTGAAATCACTTCCCTTGTAAAGGTTAAAGCAGAGGAAACTTCCTTATCATGCTGGCTAAAAACTGACCTGTTTGATAATTTGGTTATTATTTCTTCCTCTCTTGATTTCTTGGAAGGTCAGATTAACAATTTAGTTTCAGCTTGGTGACTTGGAGTAATTCCATTTTGGTTTGGCCTATTGGGCCTAGTCTAAGAGTCCTATCAAAATCAGTGGCCTCCTACAAATTTTATTTGACATCACTTATATTTTATGTTGTTGTGCAGATCCTAGATTATCTAAAAGGATACATTTTGAAAAAAAATAATCTTGTGCCAACATGAGGCATCATTGTCATTAAAATCACCATGTAATCTCAGTATCTCCATTTTATCATTTAAACAGTTTGTCTCAAAATGCCTCTCTCCCTGTTTTGTAAGGTAGAGATGCATGCAAAGAATTTTATTTTGCTGCTTATGGTAGCAGTATAGGCTGTATTAGAAATGAGTGTGATGGAAGGATTCTGTTCATTTGGTTTAACCCCACAAGGGGATTCTCAAATGTATAGAAAGCCTATATAGTGTAAATTTGTGCCAGAAAATGTATATGAGCCACTTACAGTATTAAGGTAAGTCTATTTACAAATATTCACGGAGTGTTCAATTATTTTCAAGTTGTGTCTCCAGCAAAATCTCCATCTAATTTACTAGCCTGACTCTCATATTTATTGAAAAGCCTTCATTTGCCTCATCTTTCCTGCTTGACTGCTGGCTTACCACTAAGCTAATCATTATCACTAAACATATGCTTGTTTAGGCAACATCAAACCTCTTAGCTCGTTTATCAGATTCTCCCTTGCCATATAAATCCATATATTTCTTTGTTTGAACCAATAATAATATCTGACAATGTATAAAAATAGTTACCATTGACCGAATGATTGCCAGGTATCAAGCACTGTGATGAACATGCATTAATAATGAAAGCTCATGTTTGGGACAGGCACCATTATAAGTGCTTTGCAGACATTAACTCATTTATTTCTCAAGAAAATTTTGTGAGGCAGATACAATCTTCCCCAATTTATAAATGAGAAAATTGAGGCACGTAGGGGGAAAATTATTTTTCCTCCACATTTTATAATGTTTAAATGGGACAGATTGCTGAAACAAAAGACAGACAGACAAGAGAAAAAGGCTAAGGAATAGGAGAAGCTCCAGAGCACAGTTCCCAGAGAGAGAGATGAAGAAGGCAAGTGATCTCCGCATTTCCAACCGAGGTACCAGATTCATCTTAATGGGACTGGTTGGATAGTAGATGTAGCCCAAAAAGGGCAAACTGAGGTAGAATGGGGTGTTGCCTCATCCAGGAAGCACAAGAGGCTGGAGATCCCCTCTTCTACCCAAAGGAGACCGTCAGGGACTTTTCTGGACACTCCGGCACTCTGGCTCACATAGTGTACTTTTCCCATGGTCTTTGCAGCCCAAAGACCAGGAAATTTCCATGGGTTCCAACAACACCAGTGCTGCAGGTTTCCAGCACAAAAATGGGCAGCTGTTTTAGCCAGTGCCTGGAATGCCTGTGAGGAAGAACTACCTACTCCCCTGAGGAAAAAAGAACCAAAGGCAGGGAGCCAAGTGATGTGGCTTGACAGGTCCCACACCCACAAAGACCAGCAAACTGAGACCCACTGGCTAGAGATTTTCAGAGCCAGCATAGCAGTTTGAGCTTGACCTGGCACAGTCAAGCTGTGATGGGAGGGTCATCTACCATTACCAAGGTAGTTCTAACTTTGCCTGTGTAAACAAAATCACAAGAAAATTTATACAGCAGTTGGGCAGAGCCTGTGGCAGCTCAGCAAGACCTCTGCAGGCAGACTGTGACTAGACTCCCTCTTTGCTGGGCAGGGCATCTCTAACAAAAAGATAGTAACCCTTTAGGGACCAATAAATAAGTCCCACCTTCCTGGGACAGAGCACCTGGGAAAAGTGGTGATTGTGACTTCCACTTCACCAGACTTAAACCCGCCTGCCCAGCACTTCTGAAGAGAGCAACAGAGCTCCCAGCACAGCATTTGAGCTCTGATAAGGGAAAGACTGCTTCCTTAAGTGGCTCCCTGACCCTCATTTATCTAAAGAGACGTTTTTCACAGGAGAGCACTGGCTGACATCTTGCGGATAGCCTTCGGGGATGAAGCTATCATTGGAAGGAACAGGCAGCAATCCTTGTTGTTCTGCAGCCCCAATGGGTGATTCACAGGCAAGCAGGATCTGGAGTGGACCTCCAGCAGAATCACAGCAGAGGAGCCTGAATGTTAGAAGGAAAACAAAAACAAAACAAACAACAAACAAACAAACCCAGAAAGAACTAGCTTCAACATTAACAGAAGGATTTCCACCCAGAGACCCGATCTGAAAGTCACCAACTTCAAAGAGCAAAGGTAGACAAATCCATGAAGACAGGGGAAAAAATAGTGCAAAAAGGATGAAATCAACAAAAACCAGAATGTCTCTCCTTCTTCAGGGGATCATGACTCCTCACCAGCAAGGGAACAAAACTAGAGGGAGAATGAGTTTGATGAATTGACAGAAGCAGGCTTCAGAAGTTAAGTAGTAACAAACTTCTCTGAGCTAAAGGAACATGTTTTAACCCAATGCAAAGAAACTAAGAACATTGAAAAAAGGTTAGATGAAATGCTAACTAGAATAACCAGCTTAGAGAAGAAATAAATGACTTGATGGAGCTGAGAAACACAGCACGAGAACTTCACAAAGCATCTACAAGTTTCAATAGCTGAATTGATCAAGCAGAAGAAAGGATATCAGAGATTAAAGATCAACTCAATGAAATAAAATGAGAAGGCAAGATTAGAGGAAAAAGAATGAAAAGTAATGAACAAAGACTCCAAGAAATATGAGATTATGTGAAAAGACCTAATCTACATTTGATCTGTGTACCTGAATGTGATGACGGGGAGAATGAATCCAAGCTGGAAAACAGTCTTCAGGGTATTATCCAGCAGAACTTCTCCAACCTAGCAAGGCAGGCCAACATTCAAATCCAGGAAAAACAGGGAACATCAAAAAGCTATTCCTCAAGACCACCCCAAGGCACATAATTGTCAGATTTACCAGTGTTGAAATGAAGGAAAAAATGTTAAGGCAGCCAGAGAGAAAGGTCAGGTTACCCACAAAAGGAAGTCCATCAGACTCACAGCAGATCTCTCAGCAGAAACCCTACAAGCCAGAGGACAGTGAGGGCCAATATTCAATATCCTTAAAGAAAGGAACTTTCAACCCAGAATTTGATACCCAGATAAACTAAGCTTCATAAGTGAAGAAGAAATAAAATCCTTTACAGACAAGCAATTGCTGAGAGATTTCATCACCACCAGGCTTGGCTTACAAGATTTCCTGAAGGAAGCACTAAACATGGAAAGGAACAACTAGTATCAGCCACTATAAAAATATACCAAATGATAAAGACAATCGACACAATGAAGAAACTGTGTCAACTAATGGGCAAAATAACCAGCTAGTATCAAAATGGCAGGATCAAATTCACACATAACAATATTAAACTTAAATGTAAATGGGTTAAATACCCCAATCAAAAGATACACACTGACAAACTGGATAAAAATTCAAGCCCCATCGGTGTGCTATATTCAGGAGACCCATCTCATGTGCAAAGACACACAGGCACTCAAAATAAAGGTATGAAGGAAGATTTACCAAGCAGATGGAGAGAAAAAAAAAAAAAAAAAAAAAAAGCAGAAGTTACAATCCTAGTCTCTGATAAAATGGACTTTAAACCAACAAAGATCAAAAGAGACAAAGAGGAGCATTACATAATGGTAAAAGAATCAATGGAACAAGAAGAGCTAATGATCCTGTATATAGAGGCACCCAATACAGGAGCACCCAGATACATAAAGCAAATTCTTTGTAAATTCTTTTTTTAGAGACTTAGACTCCCACGCAATAATAGTGGGAGACTTTAACACTCTACTGTCAGCATTAGACAGATAAATGAGACAGAAAATTAACAAGGACATCCAGGACATGAACTCATATCTGGACCAAGTGGATCTAATAGACATCTACAGAAATCTCCACCCTAAATCCACAGAATATACCTTCTTCTCAAAATTGCATCACACTTACTCTAAAACTGACCACATAATTGGAAGTAAATCACTCCTCAGCAAACACAAAAGAACAGAAATTATAACATTCTCTCACACTGTAGGGCAATCAAATTAGAACTCAGGATTAAGAAACTCACTCAAAACCACACAACTACATGGAAACTGAACAACCTGCTCCTGAATGACTACTGGATAAATAATGAAATGAAGGCAGAAATAAACATGTTCTTTGAAACCAATGAGAATTAAGACACAACATACTAATATCTCTGGTACACATTTAAAGCAGTGTTTAGAGGGATATTTATAGCACTAAATGCCCACATGAGAAGTGAAGAAAGATCTAAAGCCAACACCCTATCACTACAATTAAAATAACTAAAGAATCAAGATAAAACAAATTCAAAGGTAGCAGAAGACAAGAAACAACTAAGATCAGAGCAGAACTGAAGGAAATAGAGACACAAAAAACCCTTCAAAAAACTCAATAAATCCAGGAGCTGGTTTTTTGAAAAGATCAACAAAATAGATAGACCTCTAGCCAGACTAATAAAAAAGAAAAGAGAGAAGAATCTGGTAGATGCAGTAAAAAAATGATAAAGGGGATATCACCACGAATTCCACAGAAATACAAACTACCATCAGAAATTACTACAAACAACTCTACGCACATATATCAGTAAATCTAGAAGAAATGGATAAATTCCTAGACACTTACATCCGCCCACATCTAACCCAGGAAGAAGCTGAATCCCAGAATAGACCAATAATAAGGTCTGAAGTTGAGGCAGCAATTATTATCTTATCAACCAAAAAAAAAGTCCAGGTCCAGATGTGTTCACAGCTGATTTCTACCAGACATACAAAGAGGAGCTGATACCATTCCTACTGAAACTATTCCAAACAATACAAAAAGAGGGAATCCTCCCTAACTCATTTTATGAGACCAACATCATCCTGATACCAAACCCTGGCAGAGACACAACTAAAAAATAAAAGTTCGGGCCAATATCCATGATGAACATTGATGCAAAAATCTTAAATAAAATACTGGCAAACTGAATGCAACAGCACATCAAAAAGCTTATCCATCAAGATCAAGCAGGCTTCATCCTGAGGATGCAAGGCTTGTGTAACTTAAGCAAATCTATAAATGTAATCCATCATAAAAATAGAACCAAAGACAAAAACCACATGATCATCTCAATAGATTCAGAGAAAGCCTTTGACAAAATTCAACAGCGCTTTATGCTAAAACTCTCAATAAATGAGGTATCCATGGAAAGTATCTCAAAATTATAGCAAACCCACAGCCAATATCATACTTAATGGGCAAAACTGGAAGCATTCCCTTTGAAAACTGGCACTAGACAGGGTGCTGTCTCTCACCATTCCTATTCAACATAGAATTGGAAGTTCTAGCCAGAGCAATCAGGCAAGGAAAAGAAAGAAAGGGTATTCAATTAGAAAAAGAAGAAGTCAAATTGTCTCTATTTGGAGATGACATGATTGTATATTTAGAATACCCCATTGTCTCAGTCCAAAATCTCCTTAAGATGATAAGCAACTTCAGTAGTCTCAGGACACACAATCAATGTGCAAAAATCACAGGTATTCCTATACATTAATAACAGACAGAGAATCAAATCATGAGCAAACCCCCATTCACAATTGCTACAAAGAGAATAAAATACCTAGGAATACAACTAACAACAGATGTGAAGAGCCTTTTCAAGGAAAACTACAAACCACTGCTCAAAGAAATAAGAGAGAACACAAACAGGTGGAAAAACATTTCCTGCTCATAGATAGGAAGAATCAATATCATTGAAATGGCCATACTGCCCAAAGTAATATATACCTTCAGTGGTATCCCCATCAAGCTACCAGTGACCCTCTTCACAGAACTGGAAAACACCACCTTAAACTTCGTATGGAACCAAAAAAGAGCCCACATAGTCAAGACAATCCTAAGCAAAAAGAACAAAGCTGGAGGCATCACAATACCTGACCTCAAACTATACTGCAAGGCTATAGTAATCAAAACAGCATGGTACTGGTACCAAAACAGAGATATAGACCAATGGAACAGAACAGAGGACTTGGAAGTAATGCCGCACATCTACAACCATCTGATCTTTGACAAACTTGACAAAAACAAGCAATGAGGAAAGGATTCTCTGCTTAATATATGGTGTTGGAAAGACTGGCTAGCCATGTGCATGGTTGAAAGTAGACCACTTCCTTACATCTTATACAAAAATTAACACCAGATAGATTAAAGATTTAAACATAAGATCTAACACCATAAACACTCTAGAAGAAAACCTAGGCAATACCGTTCAGGACATAGGCATAGGCAAGGACTTCATGACTATAACACCAAAAGCAATGGCAACAAAAGCCAAAATAGACAAATGGGATCTAATTAAACTTAACAGCTTCTGCAGGGCAAAAGAAACAATCATTTGAGTAAACCAGCAATCAACAGAATGGGAAAAAATTGTTGCACGCTACCCATCTGACAAATGGCTGCTATCCAGAATCTACAAATAACTAAATCAAATTTACAAGAAAAACAGTAAGCAACCCCATCAAAAAGTGGACTAAGGATATGAACAGGCACTTTTCCAGAGAAGACATTCATACAGCCAACAAATATAAGAAAAAATGCTTATCATCACTCGTCATTAGACACATGCAAATCGAAACCACATTGAGATATCATCTCATGCCAGTTAGAATGGCGATCATTAAAAAAATCTGGAGACAGGCCAGGTGCGGTGGCTCAAGCCTGTAATCCCAGCACTTTGGGAGGCCGAGGTGGGTGGATCACGAGGTCAACAGATCGAGACCATCCTGGTCAACATGGTGAAACCCCTTCTCTACTAAAAATACAAAACATTAGCTGGGCATGGTGGCACGTGCCTGTAATTCCAGCTATTCAGGAGGTTGAGGCAGGAAAATTGCCTGAAGCCAGGAGGCAGAGGTTGCGGTGAGCCGAGATCGCGTCATTGCACTCCAGCCTGGGTAACAAGAGTGAAACTCCGTATCAAAAAAAAAAAAGAAAAAATCTGGAGACAACAGATGCTGGAGAGGACATGGAGAAATAGGAACACTTTTACACTGTTGGTAGGAGTGTAAATTAGTGCAACCATTGTGGAAGACAGTATGGCGATTCCTCAGGGATCTAGAAATAGAAATTCCATTTGTCCCAGCAATCCCATTACTGGGTATACACCCAAAGGATTATAAATCATTCTATTATCAAGACACATGTACATGTATGTTTATTGCAGCACTGTTTACAATAGCAAAGACTTGGAACCAACCGAAATGTCCCTCAAAGATAGACTGGATAAAGAAAATGTGGCACATATACACCATGGGATACTATGCATCCACAAAAAAGGATGAGTTCATGTCCTTCGCAGGGACATGGATGAATATGGAAACCATCATTCTCAGCAAACGGACACAAGAACAGAAAACCAAACACCACATGTTCTCACTCATGAGTGTTGAACAATGAGAATACATGGACACAGAAAGGGGAACATCACACACTGATGTCTCTTGTGAGGCGGGTGGGGTAGTGGAGGGATAGCAGCGGGTGGGGGATAGGGAAGGGATAACATTAGCAGAAATACCTAATTTAGGTGATGGTGGGATAGGTGCAGCAAAACACCACAGCATGTGTCTCCCTATGTAATGATCCTGCACAATACGCACATGTACCTCTGAACTTAAAGTATAATAAAAAAAAAAAAAAAAAAAGAGAGAGAGAGAGAGAGAGAAAAAGAAATAGAAGTTCAGTAATGAATATACATATTGTAGATAAAGGAGATACCCAAAGAAAAGAGTAAATCTCAAGGTTACTTTGAATTCATGTTTAAGTACTATTGTCCATTGAAATAAAAAAGGCTGTGGGAAGGGCTGGTTATGGAGAGGTGCTCACAAAATGCAGAGTAAACAAATGTAAAGTTTTTTTATGTAGAGGTAAATTGATGTTTTCTCATTGATAAGAGTCTCTGGTGATGCAGAATCATCTGTTTTCCTGGTACAAACTGAAAGAAATCCTTACAAATGGGGATTCCTTTTAAAGATATAAGTAGATATAATACTGATCTGCTATAGACAGATAATATTACAGAAATAAAACAGCATTCACAGAACTAGAAAGTATTGAAGCTCAGTTATAAGCTGTTAAAAACCTTAACACAACTCTGAAAAGTAGGTATTATCTTCAAAATAAAGACATTGAGATTAGAGCTCAAAATCCTAAGTGACTTGCCCTATTTGTATAGCCCAAGACTGTGGGAAAGCAAGGACCTGAAGTAATCCTTTCCAAGGTCGTGCCCTGGGCTCTTGCACATACCTCATGGGCTTTAAATTGTGCTAGAATTTAAATGAGGGCTAGAGTCAGCAAGTATTTCCCAAGAACAAATAGTACCAAACAGTAGAGTCTTTTAATTCCAGCTCATCATTCATTTTAATCACTATATTCTCAGGGGCAAGTATGCAGCGAGCTGTCTGGTAACAACACACTCCAGTTCCATTAAAGTCATTAGCAGGCGTCCCCAAACTACGGCCCCCTGAGGCCATTTATCCGGCCCCCCGCCGTACTTCAGGAAGGGGCACCTCTTTCATTGGTGGTCAGCGAGAGGAGCACAGCATGTGGCGGCCCTCCAATGGTCTGAGAGACAGTGAACTGGCCCCCTGTGTAAAAAGTTTGGGACGCCTGCATTATAGGATCTGTGCTGGAAGCTCCTTCTCACTCCCTGGAAGACAGTTCCCTGTTCTTCTAGTGAATATTAGGTTCTAAGCGAAATGTCTTGCCTTGCCTCTGGACTCTTGTTCCGAGATTTGTTATGTAAAAAAGCTTAGGAAGATTTCTGGGAATGAGGGTCATGCCCCACCCCTTTCCCCAGGGTGCCTAAGGAACAGGAAAGTCACCAATTCATTTACTACGTTGTCTTTTATTTTTTTCAAAGCTAAGAAAAATGAAAAGTTCTCAGAAATATGAGAAATGAATATCTAAAATATTTTGAGTCATTTTGAGACAGGGTTGTTCCCTTGACTTTGAACCCGTTTGTGGAAAGGAACTGGAGTGGTTTGTTTCACTCATTCTGCAGTTCGTGGACAGCTAAGTAACAGCTCAGTGAAGGGTCAGGGTGACAGCCTCCAGCACCTGCTCTTTCTGACACCCAAGTTCTTGTTTAGTATCCAGGAAGAATCAGGTCACAGAAACTATTTGAAGGGTAGTGTTTGAGAAGAGGATTTCATTGGGTGATAGAAGTGGCTCTCAGAGGGATGGAGAATTGGAAAGAGGATGGTGCAGGAAGAAAGTGATCTTTCCCTGAAGCCTCACCATCTGAAATTAGACACAGCTATTCCTAGTCTCCAGTGCTCAGCTGAGGGAAGAGACTCCTCTTTCCTGTCTCTTGTCTGAGAGGAGGAGGAAGTAAAAATTGAGACATAGCGGGCATGAGGTCAGTGGCAACATCGGCTGGCACCACTGATCAGGCCTGGAGGTTAAAGATTAAACGCCCCACCCTTAATCACACTCCTACCTACAGATCGCAGGCATAATAAGCAGAAATGCCCTCCATAGTTCTTTCTCAGTCTTGCTCAAACCCCCTCCTGGTCACCTACCCCATGCCTACTTCATTGATCACGACCCTGTCACATGTGCTTTATAGAACTGTAAGCCTTTAAAAGGGCTAGGATTTTCTTTGTTGAGGAGCTCAGTTCTTGAGATGCAAGTCTGCTGATGCTCCGGGCCGAATAAAGCCACTTCCTTCTTTAAATCTGGTGTCCACAAGGTTTTGTCTGAGGCTTGTTCTGCTGCACAGACACATGTATCCCCAACGTTCAGCAGCCTGTATCCCAGTGCTCAGCAGCTTGCGTCCCTAACCACTTGCATCAGTTGCTTGTGCTGCTCTTTTTTTTTTTTTTTTTTCCCCTGCCAATTTGTTTTTATGGGCAGAGGATGGGGGCAGGATGGACTAAAAAGCAATACTTTGGGAGGAAAAATGGAGTCAGCTATTTTCACTTAAGGCCAAGTTTCCAGGCTTGAGGGTGGAATTTAGACAGGAGCCCAGCCATTGTGCATCAATATCATCATAAAAAAAGTAAGATGAAAGACCCATTTGGATTTTTTTCATTAACTAAAATGTAGTAAATATTGAGGTAATGACCATTTTCTTGTTGTTCTATAGATATTTTATGATTTCTGTCAATGATATCCCTTTAAAAAAAAATTACTCCCCATACCACCTTTTTAAAAGATGATTGCTAACATGCTCATGTATGCATCACAGCCTATACAGTACTGAACCATGTCTGTGTCTGGGCTCAGAATATGATCATCCAAAATACGGCACTGGGCAACTGAGAAAGCCCAGAAACAAGAAGTTCACTATGACCTTCCCCTGGCTTTCTGGTGTGAAACATGGTCATAAATTATCTGACCTACCTCACCTGAACGTAGATTATAAGACCCTCATTCCAGAGGTTCCTGCTCCATACCTAGAGGACAATAAGTGCTGTTCAGAAAGGCCAAGTACAATCTGAACTAACAATATTTGCTGAGTTCCTCCCAGTTTATTACAATTAAATCTTATCCCCCTTTTGTCCAATCACATTTCTGTATGACTGCCCATTCTCATTGACTCTAAGCATAAAAACACAGTTTGCCCTGGGTCTCTTAGTCTTCATTTCTGGAGGGTCCCATGCCATATAAAACTTTGTTAAATAAATTTGTTACGTTTTCTCTTGTTAACTAGTTTTATCTTACAGGGGTATCACCCATGACACTTGCAATAGGTCAGAAAAAGATACTCATTTTTCTCCCCTTCACCTGTTTGGACAAGGCAAAGGAACTTGAATCCAAGTATTGGAAAAATTCTATGCTTTGTGGAGCCTGGCTCACATATCAGCTTCACCAATTATGTCTTGTTCTGGGAACCTGGAAGTATGTATTTGAGAGATTAGAGAGTTTGAAAAGGAAACAAAAAGAAAACAAAAGCTCAAAACCTTATTGAGTATAAAGACAATAATTCATCTCAAACCCTTCACTTCCCTTATGGAAAAAATTCTCAACTTTGGTAATACTGACATTTAGGGCCAGATAATTTTTTTTTTTTTATGTGGAAGTTACATGCATTGTAAGACGGTTAGCAGCATTCCTGGGTGCTCTCTACATGCCAGTAGCACCCACGTTCCTGTCCTGACAGTCAAAAATGTTTCATGATATTGTAAAATTTCTTCAGGGGACCAAAGTCACCCCCAGTTGAAAAATAACAACCCCATAAATCTTAAAGTAGTAGATAAACATACACAGAAATCAAAGAAGATTGAAGAATCTGTCATTCTAGTAAAACCAGAATAACTTGCTGTTAGAAATCAAGGTTTCTTTCTTTATAAACTGAAACAATTAAGAAATAGAAAGAGCAAGAGAACAAGACAAAGAGAGAATATGAATGAATGGTGGATGCTCAGAAGCCCTTATCTCAAGTTCCTCAGTCCTATTAGTCATGCCCTCCCAAATAAAGGAGCTATTCTAAGAGAAGAGAAGCATGCTCTTCTTTCTCCCACAGCGACAAGATTTCTATTTTACATATAAGATTAAAGTATCAGACAGAAAATGTGTGATGTAGAAAGGGGACAAAGAGAATCTAGAAAAGATGAAATGTACAAATAGGCACGTTGAATAATGAAGACATAGAAAACAAGGGAAAGGAGACAACTTTCATTGGTTGGAATGAGAAATAGGGTGGCTGGTTATAGAGAAATAATGACTGAGAGAGAAATGTTTACCTCTAGGCTTAGGCTTATAGTTCCAATCAAAGTTTATATGTCAGTAACAACAATAACAAAACCATTTTTTTGAAATAATTCCACTCAATTCTTCTCCTTACAATTAAATAGGTCAGATGCAAACATTGCTACTGCTATCATTTCTATTAAAGGAAAAGTGACTTGTCAATAATGTCAACCCAAATCAGAATCTACATCATTTTTTTTAAAACCACATTTAAACAGCCTTGATGTATCCCTAGAGATTTTTAAAGCATTGAGAGAGTGAAAGAGAGAGAATACATAAACATTACCTTTTGTATCCTTCCTGATATCCACCAAGATCTTAAACTTCTACAAGACCAGAAGATAACTGTCTTTCCTGTACTTTTTCCCCTTTTAGCTATCTGTATTTACAGTAAGTTCAGTCAACTGTTTTTTTCTATTATATATTTGTGAAATCTGCATTTCTCTGCAGAGACTGTCTACTTCCTGCACCTTCAAAAGGCTACTAACTTAGATACCTTTCAATTCCACACAGCACTTAAAAATTTTTTTTCTAAATTTTAACAATACTCAAGATTTATAATTGTAAAAAATAAAAATACAACAATAACAAACAGGTGTATCAAGGTTTATATTCTTAGAACAATAACCACTTGTCACCATGGAAAATCCCAAGAGATGACAAACTTAACCAAGTTCAATTCCTCTGGTCACCAAAAAATTACATGATGTATAGACTGAATCTCCCTAATCTGATGTTGAGAAGTTTCTAACTTTTTGAATGTCAACATGATGTCACAAATGGAAAATTGATGTGCTGTTGCATTTGGTTTGCCAGTATTTTATTGAAGATTTTTGCATCAATGTTCATCATGGATATTGGCCCGAACTTTTATTTTTTAGTTGTGTCTCTGCCAGGGTTTGGTATCAGGATGATGTTGGTCTCATAAAATGATTTGGGAAGAATTCCCTTTTTTCGTATTGTTTGGAATAGTTTCAGAAAGAGACTAACACACCAAAAGCATTGGCAACAAAAGCCAAAATAGACAAATGGAATCTAATTTAACTTAAGAGCTTCAGCACAGCAAATGAAACAATTATTAGAGTGAACCAGCAACCAACAGAATGGGAAAAAAATTTTGCCATCTATCCATCTGACTAAGGGCTAATATCCAGAATCTACAAAAACTAAAACAGATTTACAAGAAAAAAACAAACAACCCCATTTAAAAGTGGGTGAAGGACATGAACAGACACTTTTCAAAAGAAGACATCTATGAGACCAAAAAAACATATGAAAAAATGCTCATCATCACTGGTCATTAAAGAAATGCATATCAAAACCACATTGAGATACCATCTCACCCCAGTTAGAATGGCGATCATTAAAAAATCAGGAGACAACAGATGCTGGAGAGGATATGGAGAAATAGGAACACTTTTACACTGTCTGTGGGAATGTAAATTAGTTCAACCATTGTAGAAGACAGTATGGCGATTCTTCAAGGACCTAGAAATAGAAATTCCATTTGACCCAGCAATCCCATTACTGGGTATATACCCAAAGGATTATAAATCATTCTATTATCAAGACACAAGCACATGTATGTTCATTGTGGCACTGTTTACAATAGCAAAGGCCTGAAACCAACCCAAATGCCCATCTATAATAGACTGGACAGGGAAAATGTGACACATAGACACCATGGAATACTATGCAGCCATAAAAAATGATGAGTTCATGTTCTTTGAAGGGACATGGATGAACCTGAAATCCATCATTCTCATCAAACTGACACAAGAACAGAAAATTAAACACCAAACACTGCATGTTCTCACTCATAGGCCAGTGTTGAACAAAGAGAGCACATGGACACAGGGAGGGGAGCACCACACACTGGGGTCTGTTGGGGGGCACTAGGAGAGGGACAGCATGGGGTGGGGAGGTTGGGGAGGGATAACATGGGGAGAAATGCCAGATATAGGTGATGGGGATGGAAGCAGCAAACCACATTGCCATGTATGTACCTGTTCAACAATCCTACATGTTCTTCACATGTACCCTGGAATTTAAAGTGCATATATATATATATATATATATATAGAGAGAGAGAGAGAGAGAGAGAGAGAGAGAGAGAGAGTTATAAACACCTAAATAAAATCTTATCATCATAGAGAAGTAAAGGAATAGACTTTAGACCCAGTCTGGGGCCACACCTGAGCTGCCAAGGTAACTTCTGTTCTGGTGTGGGGAGGGAATTGTTTTGGCGTTGGCTTGAGAACCAATTGATCCACCTCTTCCAGGATCTCCATGAGTAAAATGGAACTCCAAATTCCAACTCTAGTCTCCAAGTAGTACATGTGATGGAAAACTAAAATTACATCCAGAACTGTAGCTGCAAGTGAGCCTGGAAATGCACTGCAGAGGCTGGGAAAGCTCAAAAGTACACAAAGGCACGCATGAAATCATCAGAAAGGGTGTCACAAAGCCAATTCAAATGACCCTCCACAATTGCTATCTCATTTAAATTGAGAAATTTTGGGAAAGACTGTTCAAGTGACCACAATTAAGTCACATAGCTGTGTGATGTAAAATGAGTATACATATGTGGATTTATATAACTTAAATATCCAGTCTTTCTCTACAAAAAATGTTTCTCTTGATTCCTTTGATTGGTCCATGCAAACCACAGAAATTTTCCAGATTTCTTTACCCTCCATCTCCCAGGCCTAAATTTCAGCTTCATCTGCCTTAGCTCCTTAAAGTACATTGTGCAAATGTTCATTCATAGTTCATTCTATGCATCAACTATTTCCTAGAAAACTGTGCCCTCATCCTGATGTTAAGGAATGAGATAACATACCATGCTATGATTTTATCATTTTGGTAATTAAATGATGGTGACATTTAAGTGCTTAGTCTGATGCTTGGCACAGAGTAGGAATAATTTAAAAGCAGCACACAAATATGAGTTTGTAGGAAAGCTTGTGTTCAAATACATTTAAAGAATAAATGGCTAATTTAAGATACTTAAAATATCTGGACTATTTAATAGGGCATATATACCTTTTTGGGAAAAAAATCTGAAAAAAATTAATCGCATAATAAAAACAAAAATTTAATATTTCTAGTAATCACATATTCCATTTAAGAAAGTAAGACCTATGTGTTTTAAAATTAAATGTTTCTTAATGTTTCTCTAGTAAACAATGTTTTTCTTCTTTTGTCCACAGCAGATTGACAATATTTGAAAAATACAGTAAAAATAACATGAAAATATCAAATTGCTATAAAAATTCCTCAGGCTTTGTACTTATAAGTCACAGGGAACAGATAGTTCTCAGACCAACAGCTCTCTACAAATCAAATTTTGACTATAATTGTTTTAAATAATGCTGTTAGTAATTTTTCTATATTTTATAAATTTTTTTTTTTTAAAAGCCGTAGATTTTTTAAAAAAATTTTCTTCCTTTTGGAGTAAAACTTTAAAAGAGTATAATAATATTACTTTAAAAATAAAACAATGAAAATGAATTTGAAGACAATATTGGATTGAAATTCAGGGTAGAAGTAAAAGAGTTCCCTAAAATACAATTGTAATTTGGGGAAATTAAGACATTTCTCTTCTGGGTTAATGCCATGTTAATAAAAGTCTAATTTCTGGCAATAACTTGAAATTACATTCATTCATTTCATGCATTATTTTTTGTTTTCACTAAAATGAATTTAGTAAGAAGTTAGGTTTTGGATCTCTGCCATCGACACTAAAATGAACAGTAATTAAACTTGTTATTAGTGTTTTTAAGAGTGTGCTAATGTTGCTCATAAAACACTGAATTGTTTTTTAGTCCACGTTCAATGGTGGCTGCATTTTATTGTGCGGAAGTTGCCTGGTGTGTTGGCAAATGACATACACTGTCCTCCAAATGAATCCTCACGGAAATGAGGTGTGTGTACTCGGAGGCAAGCTGGGTGACTGAAATCTGGCACTTGATGAAATCAGCAAAGAGCCTGTTCGTCAAGGGTGACTTTATGTTTACATAAATGATTCTTACCTCCATAAGGATGATGAGGTGATTTTACCATCAGTGATTTTACACTTGGAAGAGGAGATTAAACACCTCTGGTCTGCTGCTCCCATTAAGGAAGAATATTTTTACTTTTTTCTTGCAACAAAGCTGAAGTTTATGCTGCATTTGGGAGTCTGTGGCAACAAGATGATGTTTTCATTTGCTGTTCTGCCATCCATCACTGGATTTGGAACTTTTAGTTAAAATAAACACAGTTTACTTTTTCCAATGACTTCTCGATTACTCCTTATTGTGTGTGTTCTGCTTTATTCTCAGGGAAGCTCACAGTGTTTATGCCTCCAGAACTTTTTACAACTTACTCTTGAAAAAAGATTAGTCAAAAACCTTTTGTACCTCCTTCAAAGAGTGACTATAAGACAAGGGACAGGACTTGGAGCCCAGAATATTAAGTATTAACCTCTGTTGGATGATTAAGGTTCATATCCCAGTATGACAGGGACAAACCTGATAAAAGGACCCAATTTCTCTGGGTAAGCTCAGAAAATGTAGTTTCAGAGTATACAAGAATTATCAATAATTTTGTTTTCATGTGATAAAACTAAATCCAAGTCTCACTCTTAAAAGCCTGTTGGGCTGATGGAAAATTACAGTATTTGTCATTATTGGATATATCATGTTCCAGAGTTCCTTCCTAATTTAGGACAGTTAAAGAGAAAGGGCTTCATACTGTAATCTGGTATGACTACAGTTGACATACTCATTATATAAGCCAGTCATGGAACAGCTATTTGCTTTTATGCTATGACACCTAAAGCCTGAGCCTAAATGCCTTTAAAAGACTATCTAGAAACAACTTCTCATTCCCTCCAAAATCCTTTCACCCCTTCTATGTGTATCTTCCTAAACATCAGTGCTCAAACTGGACTTGGCCTTGTTGGGGCCAAAGAAAAGACTTCTCTTTGACCTCTGAAGGTTTATCTAAAATCACTGACATAATAATAATCGTTCTTTTTTTATGCTTAGGTTCAACAAGTATGGACAGCTCTGTAGAAATATGATTGAACAAAAAGGGTATAATAAAATTCTAATAGACTAAATGAAGAAACTCAGCAAGGCCTGTCTCTCTGGATTCTTTTTTGGCCTCTCAGCATGTATTTCTTCCTTCTGGATATGGGGCAAGACTCTCTCTGGAACTCTTATAACCTACAGGCCAACAAGGTAGGTCAGATAATTTCTTTATGGCCATTTTTTGCACAGAAAGTCTGGGGAGTTAGAGTAGTAATTTTTAGGTTTTATGGCTGGCATTGGGTAAAGTTGTTTCTGGCTTCTATGACTCACCTTGGGGAAGAGGGATTCTAGTTTCTATGGCTAGCCTAGGAGGAGAATGAGACTAAGAGACAGGGGGACAGGAGAGGGTCAGAGAAAAACTTTTGCTTCTGAAGCTGCTTCTGAGGCTTTTATGTTGAAGATATTGCCTTCTGAATCTCAACAGTATCATACTTTCAGAATATTCCATCTTTAAAAAACAAAATTCAGGAGGGAAAATACCTTACAGAAAACTTCTGCAGTTGACGTTGAAATACAAATTTGCCCTGAGGCAAAAGACCGTAAGAGGTGCCTCTATACTCTTGTGAGATGCCATAAGGGAGAATTTAGAAATGGGGACGAGAAAAAAGAAGAGATATTTCTGTAAGTTATTCTTTAAACATGTTTGCATGAGTTATACATATTGTGATTTCTAAGGAGACCACTAACTTACAAGACACCTTCTCGTAAGTTTAATGGAAATGTTCATCTTTGAATAGATGAGTTACAAAAAGGGGCAACCCCTGGGTTGAAAAATAAGAAACGGGTTTCTTTCTTAGGGATGACACAACCCCATCCATAGCTTATGGGTTGGCGACCAAAAGTGGGATGGAGTACATTTCCCAGTTGTGCTCATTTGTCCAAACCTTCAACATTCCCTTTTTAGTTTTAGTAGTAATTATCTTAATCAATTACATAATTATCATCACCATCATCACATTATTACCATTATTACCATTATCATCACCATAATCCTTATCATCAATGATATCTGAGTACTTACTGTGTCAGGCACTGTCATAAGTGCTATACTTAAATCATTTTTACCAAACTCTCAAGATGAGTTTCCAGTGAGAATTGATTGGGATATTACATAACGGTTCCAGGCAGTATTCTCAGCTCATTTAAATTATAATGATCTTATTTAGTCTCCCAACTCTATCAGGTAGGTACTATTATTATAACTAGATGAAAAAATGAGGCACAGAGTAAGTCAGGTGATAAAATTTGTCAACAAACCTATATATTAAAAATGTGCCATCTCAAACACTCAGGAACTACTATAGGGTAAAGAGGACATCAATTTTTTGAGACAATTATTTTAAGGTTATCCTATACAAAGGTATATGAATGCCCAAAGTAGACAACTCATCTGTGCAAAATATATTTTATCTCAGACCAGTGAACAATTATCATTCTTAACATATGAGACATTTTAATTATTTTTAATAGCTATTAAAACTGACTCATCATATACATTGTTCTACCAGATTTAATTATATAAAGTTATTCATATAAAAACATTTAGAAAACTATGAGGCAATTGCAATAAATGATGTAATATTAGAAGTTACACATGGGTTTGTTAAAAACTATAATGGTGGCACACTCTCTGCAGCTCAGTAAACTCTTGGTGTTGATAGGCAGAACTGTTGGGTATATGAAAACATGATGAGAGTTAAAAGACACATGATGGTCCTTAAAGGAGGCCAGGATTCGGAGAGAACATCACACATTAACTTGAATCATTTTCAAAGAAAAGGAAGATCACTTTGTCAAAACCAAGTTAGGAGAGCATAAAAGCAAGTTGCAATTAACGTTGAAGGTCATATTGCCTACCTTCACCCTAACAAAGTGAGTTATAAGGATGGAAATATCAGCAGGGGTCTAAACTGTGAGGGGCTTTGAATGTAAATTTTATACTTGTATAGTTTACAAAGACTCACTGTAAATGTCATTTTTTTTGTTTCAATATTATATGTAAAAGTATACATGTTTCTTGAGAAAATTTTAGCCAGTAACTAAATGCACAAAAATTTTAAAAAATCTTTTTCTATCTACTTCTAAGGTATAATTATTTTAAATTTAGGGGTGGAGCTTTCCAGACTTTTTCTGTACATACACAGGCACATATGTACACCTACTTTTACTTTTTACAAAATTGTTAATCTACTCCAAAATCCTTCTACAGTTTGCTTTTTAATTTAACAACCCATCCTGAGCACCACTTCCCTATGTTACGGAAAAAGAAAACAAAAGAAAATTCCCTATTGTCAAATGGTAAAGAAGAGTGACAAAGCCAGATACATGATAAGGACCAAGACTTTAGAAATGCACCGGAACTCTTCAAGAATCTGATACACAGGGGCAATAATTGCTACATTGAGGGGGAAAGACTGTCATTCTAAGCCAACATTTGTTAGTTACCTAAGATATAAAGATGCCACGGAATCTTCTTTTAATGTGATTTGAACCATTAGGTTTCAGGGAAGTAGACAAAGGAGCCCTTACCAAAAAAACTTGAATTCTTTGAAAGAAAAGCAAATTGACATGAGCTGAAAGGAAACCATTTCACTGATCCAAGAGTATCAATAATTCACAGGTCAAGATCAAAAACAATCTGTCATGCTGATCTGTATGTCAAAGCTGTTGCACTCAGCATTCTTTTGTTCTTCATCAGCATGTTTATACATCGCAATCCAATTGTTATTCTGCGCTTTCAATAATCAAATCTACTGATTTGGGATTTGGCTGCAGTTTCTAAGAACAAAAGTTCATGTGTGGTTCTAAATTATTAAAATCAATTTTAAAATGCAAAATGTTCCTTTTTATTCCTCCAAAAAAAAAAAAAGGAAAGAAAGAAAGAAAAAAGAAAGAAAAGCCTCAAACTCAATATACAATATCTTGTTGAGAGCTAAATGGATGATATTAAGATTACAAACTAATGATTAAAATTGCAAAAGGAGATAGAAAGTCTGCTTCTGGCAGTTATAAATGGAAGGGTGAGGAGAAAGGGTATAGAGTGCTTCAGAATTTACAGCTCATCACCCCATTTGTTGGAAACAAGAAATCAAATAGGATGTATGACCCTGGTGAAGATGGGAAACATTTTTGAGCCATTAGCTTCATCCTGTCTCACAAATGAATAAGATACAAGCAAATAAATGTGGGTTTGTATGTTTCCCAATGACTTACTGGCTTAATAAAACAGAGAAATAAATCATTTATCCTTTTTATGTATCCAAAAATATAGCTGTTTATAGATGAAATTGTAACACATAAAATATCACCTATTCATTCACCATTTTAATTTATTGTAATTGCATGTTTCTAGCAGCACATTTGTTTTATAATTTTTCAGACTGCCAATTCTTTTAGTTGTACTTTCTTGCTAACAGAATTCACTATGGAAAAATACTAACTATTTTTCAATTATTTCCAATTTTATTGTGTGAAAAATCTCCATGGGTGTTTTTGGAGTAGAAATTGGTTTAAACACAGCATGTTTTATCATATCCAATTATTCTTCCTTGTCTCCCACTATCTCCTAAGTCAGGAAATTACCAGCAATGAAGTGATAAGAGCTGTACCTACAAAGGTTCTCCCCAAAACTGCTATTAAATTACCCAGTGGAGCAGATCATATGGTCCATGTATTCATATTTTTTGGAGGCAAGTGTTAAAATATTCTCAAAACAGAAGAAATAGGTTTGTGTTTTTCTAGAATAATTATCCATATGGGATTAGAATAGTCTACTCATTAAAGACAATTTTAGTGTAACTAAATTAAAGGTTATGACCTTTCATAACTTTATGTATGTTTGAGGTACCATAGGACAATGTTGATTGCTGATGGTCAAGTTAAAAAACCAACTAAGAATTGTCATTTTCTGTCTTTAGCTATTTCTAAGACAATAAGTCTTTTGGAAGCATATTTTGAGTTTCTACCACATGCCAGGAGCTCTGCTTGGAGTTGAAAATCTAACAGAAACACAACAGAAAATTTTCTTCTCTCTTGGAACTTAACAGTAAACATAAATCACTAAACAAACCTTGCCTCTGCTGTCCATCCATTTCCTTTTATTCTATGGAGAGGCCAATATACATAAAAAGTCTGAATGCTACTCAAAAAACTCTCTGCTGTATAGTGTCAATTAGACCCAACAAGAAATGTGAACCTAGGGGAGGCATTTAAAAATAATCTACTTAGAGACTTTCACTTATGGACAAATAGAACAGACATATTTTCCTTACTTCTCTTGTGAACTGCAACCAAAATCCCTAGATGATATATATAAAACAAAAATAAGAAGACTCTGACAGGAAGACTAACTGGTAACTTAGGGACTTGGGGAAAGCTATGGTTGTGACTTTCATGGGCCTTCTTACATATCCTAGACTAGTCCCAAAGAAGGAACAACTCAAAAATACAACAGATACAGACAAAACAAACAAATAAAAATCCATCAGAAGCCTGTCGATCTTGTCAGAGAACCAATAAAAGGGAAGCCTACAAGACAGGAAACTTAGACAATAAGTGTTTTATTTCAGCCAACATCACAGAAAAAACAATGACTCTGTCTACACCAACATTAGCAAGAGATAAGTAGAGAGGCAGATTGCACCTTCAATAGGCTCTTAGGTGCCCCAACACCCCTGCAAAAGTGGTTTCAGAGAAGGACAAGTAGGGTGGCTGGTCAGTAAACAGCATCTTCCTCATGAGGTCAGTGCAGAACAAACAGGGAGTCTGGATCTTTCTCACTCTCCCTGCAATGTGGTAATATCAAAAGAGCACCAGAGGAGAGTGTAAGTTTTGACTGTCACCCAGAAGTAACAAGCTGAGCTCCATTATAAGGTCAGTGGAGACCATAAGGAACCCCAACTCCAATCTCTACCCAGCAGTGAGGAGGAGCACCCTTCTCAGGTGTCAACAGAGATTGAGTGGGAAACCTTGACTTGTTCCTTCACAGGGCAGTAATGAAACAGTGCCCTTTTTCCTTTTCTCCAATGGAGCAGTATCAAAAAGAAAGAAGGAAAAATAAAATACAGTTAAACCTGAAGGCATACATAAGATCCAGAAACTCATAACATAATACAAAAATATCCAGGCTAAAAAATTACTTATTACAGCAAGAAAAAGAAGTATCTAAAATTTAATTTAAAAAGACAATTGATAGATGCAAACACCAAGGCAAAGATTACAGAAGAGTCTGGCAGAGATTTAAAACAACCATGATAAAAATGCTTCCACAAGCATATACAAACACACCTGAAGTCATTGAATAAATAGAAAATCTCAGCAAAGAAACAAAATCTAAGCAAAGAAAAGGATGATATTAAGAAGATCCAGATAGAAATATTAGAACTGAGAAATACAATTTACTGGAAAAAAAATTCAATAGATGGGCTCAATAGAAGAGTAGAGGGGATAGAGGAAAGAATCAGCCACTGTCACTTCTATACCAAATAATAGTTCTGGGGTCCTCAGAACTACCTTTACATTTAATAATTGACTGAAAAACTCATAGAACTTGCTGAAAGTTGTTATACTCATGGTCGTGGTTTATTACAGTGAAAGGATACAGACTAAAATCAGCCAACAGGTGAGGTACAAGGGGTAAAACCCAGGAGGGTTCCAAACCTGTGGCTTCCAGTTGTCTTCTACTAATGGGGTCATGGACAGTGTTAACTCCTCCCATGAATAATTTATGGCAATATTCATGAAGCATTACCATCCAGGAAAGCTCACCTGAGCCTTAGTTTCTAGAGTTTTTATTAGGTCACATAAACCTGAATGGCTGCTCACATAGCTAATCTCAGACTTCAGCAGAGTCAAGCTGATACCTTGTGGCCCTAACCCCAACTCTAAATCATATTATTACACTGTCTGGTGTGGCTCAAAGTCCCCACTCTAGATTACATTGTTACACAATTTGGTGCGACCTAAGGCCCCTAGATAAGCAAAGATACTGTTACCAGGCATGACATTGCTAGAGTCACCTCCCAAAATCTTAGGTCAAAGGCCAGACCTCTCTTTGGGCAAGGTTAATTTTTTTCTATACACATACCTACAGAAACCACTGAAATAGTAAGGAAACAGAAATAGCAGAAAACAGAAAACAGAAAAATTAAAAAAAAAAAAAAACCATGATAAAGAACAAAAAATAAAAGATAAAATTTATCTCTAACATATAAATAATTTCATTAAATAATAATTTAAATATAACAATTAAAAGATAGTTTTTGGAACACTATTTGTAACACTAAATGCATATGTTATCAAAAAGAGAGTTTTATATCAACAATCTAATCACCTCAGAAACCTAGAATAACCAAAGTAAAGAGAAGGAAGGACATGAGAAAGCTCAAAGCAGAATTCAATCAAATTTTATATAAAAACAATAGAGGAATTCAATAGAACCAAGAACTGCTTTTTGAAAAGATTAGTAAAATTAACAAATTTCTAATATTTCTAATTAAAAAAAAGAAAAAAGACATGAATTATCAAAATCAATAACGAAACAGAAGATAATTACTAAGGAACCCAGAGACATCAAAAGGATTAGGACAGAGTACTAATAAACAACTTTACTGGCATAAATTTCACAACTTAGATGAAAAGGACCATTTTCTCGAAAGACACAAACTACTATAACTTAATCTATATGAACTAGATAATTTGAATACTCTTACAATATTAACAGAATTGAATCTGTAATTTATAAACTGTCCCCCTAAATGTTCAACCAAACAATTAAAGCATAATTAACACCAATTACTCACAATCTCTTCCAGAAAATATAAGACGGTGACAATTCCCAAGTTATTTTACGAAGCTCAAACTACACTGAGAACAAAATGAGACAAAAAGTACAAAATAAACAAATAAATTACAGACCAATATATTTTACGAATTTCAATGCAAAAGTCTACAACCCAGAAACAGATTTATTCAAAAGTGCCCTACTAATATTTGATCAAGGTGTAAAAATAATTAGATTCTGAAAAGATGGCCTTTATGACAAAAGGTGTAGGTTCATTTGGATATCCATATATAATCAATCAGTAAATTAATCAGCTAATAAAATAATCTCTAAATCTCATACCTTATACCAAAAAGAAAACAAAATGACACTATGTTAAGTGAAATAAGCCAATCTTTGGTATTAAAAGACAAACACTGTATAATTCCATAAATATGAAGTATCTAAAGTTGACACAATTCTAGAAACAAAGAGTAGAATGACAGTTACCAGGAGCTGGTCAGAGGGGCAGAAAAGGAGTAGTTTCATGGGTATAGAATTTCTGATGTTCAAGAAGAATACGTTTTGAAGATCTGTTTCACAATAATGTAAATATGCTTAACACCGTTGCACGACACACTTAACAACGGTTAAGATGGCTAATTTTATGTTGCGTGATTTATCACAATGAATTTGAATGCAAACCAAAATATATCACACACTTCAATGTAAGACACAAAACTATAAAACGTTTAGGACAAAGAGGAAATTTTTCATGATATAGAGCTAGGCAAAGAGTTCTTGGACGAAACATCAAAAGCATGACCCTTAAGAGAAAAAAATTGATAAGTTGGACCTCATAAAAATTAAAATATTTTGCCCAGTAAGAATCACTTTCAGAGATAAAAAAGACAAGTTATAGAATGGGAGACACTATTCAAGAGCCACATATTCTAAAAAGGACTGATTTTAAGATACGTAAAGAATTCTTAACACGTAATAGTAAAAACCAAACAACCTAATTAGAGCATGGGCAAAAGACAGGAAGAGACATTTCACTGAAGCTATATAGATAGCAAATAAACACAAGAAAGAGTATCCAACATTATGAGTCATCAGAGAAATGCAAATTAAAACCCCAGTGAGCTATCACTATGTATCTATGAAAATAGTTACAATAATAAAAGTGACTACACGAAATGCTAATGAGGATGCTGGATTAATGAGGAAAAACTAATGAGGGAAAACTGGATTGTTCACACATTGCTGTTAAGAGTGTAAGCTAGAATGACCACTCTCAAAAGTTGGACAGTTTATTTAAAAAGTACATATGCATCTATCATATGACTCAGCAATTGTATTTGTAAGCATTCAGTTCAGATAAATAAAGACTCATGTTCACACAAATATCTGTACATGACTGGTTATAGCAGCTTTTTTTTTTTTTTCTTAATAGTGAAATCCTGGAACAGCCCAGATGTCCTTCAATAAGTGAACGGTTAAACTATGGTACATCCATGCCATGGAATACTACTCAGTCATATGAATTATGCTGATCAAATGTGTCAATTCTAACAGGTTGCACACTGTATGTTTCTATTTCAATAACATTCTTGAAATGACCACAATATATAAATAGGAGACAGATGAGTAACTCCTAGGATTTAAGGAGAGTGTGCAGATCGAAGCCAAGTGGATGTGGCTATGAGAAGGCAACATGAGAGGTCCTTATTGTGATGGAAATGCATCATTTGATTATGTTAATGTCAGTATCCTGTTGGTATATTTGCTACAATTTGGAAGGTGTTATCATTGGGGAAAACTGGGAAAACTGGGTACATGTGATCTCTTTGTATTGTTTTATGCTGTTGCATGTTAATCTACAATAATCTCAAAATAAAAAGTTGAAGTACAAAAAATAAGCAACTTAAATGCAGAAGTCTCATTTCCAAACACGAAGGAAGTTAGGCAAGAGTCATTCACGTATGCAAAATTTTAATGAAAAGCAGGATATCTTTATGGTTCTCATAGTTGTTCTCACAGATTATTACTTGCAAGGTAGAAAAAAAAGCACTTATTGGAGAAATTAGAAAACACTTTCTTATCAGAGTTATTATCAACACTGTCTTGGGTGTACGTTGTGTGGCTCTAGATGCGATGGATATGATTCCCTGAGAAGAACTCAATACTCCCATCTAGTATTCCGGCAAAGAATGTGAAAACTCAATCTAATCATAAAGAAACTCTAGACCAGAAAAACACAAGAAATTTTACAAGTATGGATGGCACCGTTAAAAACTTAATAAAAAACAAACACCATGAAATTGTTTCAGGCTAAAGGAATCTAAAGAAACATAGGAAAATAAAGTAATACCTAAATCCCATCTAGCTCCTGTAGGAGTAGGATGATGTGATTCTATAAAAGGCATTCCTGTATTGTGAAGAAAATAAAATATGCCTATAGGGTTAGATAAAAATGAGTATATTTATATAAATCTGTAAAGTTTATCAGTGTGCCATGATGTGATAATGTAAGAGAATATTTGTATTCTTAGGAAATGAACATTGAGCTACAATTACCTATCCAACTTACCCTGAAATAGTTCAAAAAACTAACCACATATATATGTGTATGTATTTTATATATATATATATATATATATAATATATATAAAATATATATATATAATATATATAAAATATATATATATAATATATATAAAATATATATATATAATATATATATAAAATATATATATATAATATATATATAAAATATATATATAATATATAATATATAATATAAAAAATATATAAAATATGTTATATATATTATATTATATATAATATATAATATATATTAAAAAACTAACCACATATATATGTGTATGTATTTTATATATATATAATATATATAATATAAAATATATATAATATATATTATATATATAATATATATTATATATATAATATATATATATATTCACTCTCTTTCTCCCTCTCCTCTCTCTCTCTAAAACACATGGATACATGATAACTATATATATATATATAATATATATAAAATAAAATACATATATAATATATAATATATATATAATATATATTATATATATAATATATATATAAAATATATATTATATATATTTTATATTATATATAATATATATATATATAGTTATCATGTATCCATGTGTTTTAGAGAGAGAGAGGAGAGGGAGAAAGAGAATGAAAGGGAGAGCGAGAACAGAAGATAGAGCAATGTACTAAAATTTTAACAAAGGCAAAATCTGGATAACTGTATATGACTTTTGTTCATACTATTTTTCATATTTGACAAATTTTGCAAATTTGAAACTATTTTGAAATAGGAAAAAGTCTAAAACTGAAGATAAAATACTGTTCATGTTCAATCTTGTTTCAAGGTGAAGCAACAAAATATTTCTGTATGAGGGAAGCTTCATTCAACTGCAAGTGACAGTAAAAGCTCAAATGAGCTTATACAATAAATGGAAATGATGGGAAACAGGAACAATTTCAGGCCCTTTTGGATTAAGGGATTTCAAAGTTCTTTGTGTCACAGAACTTGATCTTGGATTAAGCACTGAGGATTAATCACTATGGGCAGTATGGTGTGGTGCTCCATTTGTCCAGGTTTGACTCACATGGCTGCCTATGATGGCGACTGGAGAGAGGGAGACAGATTTTGGTGTCAATCACACAAAAACCACATGGCTAAGAGGTGGAAAGTTGTTCCTAAAAGAAAATAAGGAGAGTTCATGTCCTTTGTAGAGACATGGATGAACCTGGAAACCATCATTCTCAGCAAACTGACATAAGAACAGAAAATCAAACACTGCATGTTCTCACTCATAGGTGGGTGTTGAACAATGAGAACACATGGACACAGGGAGGGGAGCATCACACACTGGGGTCTGTCGGGGGAAACTAGGGGAGGGACAGCAGGGGGTGGGGAGTTGGGGAGAGATAGCATGGGGAGAAATGCCAGATATAGGTGATGAGGAGAAAGGCAGCAAATCACACTGCCATGTGTGTACCTATGCAACAATCTTGCATGTCCTTCACATGTACCCCAAAACCTAAAATGCAATTATATATATATATAAAAAATATATATATGAAAAACATATATATAGATATGAAAATAAGGAGATATATAAATATATATATGAAAAACATATATATATATACATATACATATATATATACACATACATACATATATGAAAATAAGGAGTTCTACTATTATGTAAGAACAAGCAAACAATAAAGCTCCAAAAACACCATGACCAAAATCCAAAGAATTTGGCATCAAATTCCATGATCCCCTACCACTTAACACTTTTCTTTATAGCAGCATCTTTTGTTGGGCCTGAGAGAGTCTTTGTATTACAAGGCTGCCCACACGAAGAGTTCAAGGTATACTTACATGTTCCATAAAGACCCTCTCTGTTAAAACAGTATTCTGGGGTCTGTAGGGGTTGGCACTGCAGAAGTGGAGAGGTAGGCAGACCATTAACTCTAAAGGCAGAATCAATTGAATAGTTCTTCCTAGTGCAATTCATGACATTCATGAATCTATAAGCAGTCTGAGATTTTTCCTCTTAAATTGGCAATATATAAAACCTAAGCTTCTGGATGAGACCTGCAGGTAGTTTATTTCAATTGAAAATTGTATTGATTTTTAACATCTACCTGTATTACATTTATCACACAATAAATGTACAATATATAAAGAGTCAACGAGCATTCAAAATATGTTGAAATTATATTTATGGATAAATATTTGTAGACAACCAGAACAATAGAACACATAAAGAGATGACATTATTTTTTAGGAGATGGCAATGTAATTGTCTTACACAGGACTTTGGTGAATTTATCTTTTATCCCAATAGTGTAAGGATTTAAACTGATATAAATTTTGTTCTTTCTGAACTTATTGTTAATATAACACCACAGGACTTTGGTGAATTTATCTTTTATCCCAATAGTGTAAGGATTTAAACTGATATAAATTTTGTTCTTTCTGAACTTAATGTTAATAAAACAAATGTTAGAAGACAATAATTATACATAGTGTTTTTTTTTTTTGTTTTTGTTTTTGTTTTTGTTTTGTTTTTTTTTTTTTTGCAGGCCAACGACTTGGTTCTTATTATATAGTCAAAATATTTTTTTTCTTTTTTCATTTGACATTAGGTTCTGGGGTACATGTGCAGGTCATGCAGGGTTGTTGCACAGTTACATACTATATCCAGCATTTCTCCCCATATTATCCCTCCCCACCCTTCCCACACCCCAATGTCCTTCCCCTACCCTCCCACCAACTGCCCCCAGTGTGTGATGCTCCTCTCCCTGAGTCCACATGTTCTCACTGTTCAACACCCGTCTACGAGTGAGAACATGCAGTGTTTGGTTAAACAATTTTTTAAAGGAAGAACCACCAACTATAACCAGCAATGCAATAACGTGGGTTTTGTTTTTTTTTTTTTTTTTTTTTTTCCACAAAATGGCACTAAAATCCCCCCAAACCTGTAATCAAACAGTACAGTCATGTGATGGCAGTCACTGGTTTTATAAACATAATTGTCCTAATACAAGATAATTTTTAGGTCACTACCCATCTAAAATAAGAAAAACAAAATTATTTCCATCTATAACAGAATTCTCCTTTTGTCCCAAGCATTTCAGATGAAACTGTCCAAAACAGCAGGTTATATGTCATAAGTAAGTACGTAAGTAGAAATAAAAATAAAATAAAAACTTTTTGGTTAAAAAAATGAGAGCAAATTATCCTATCTCACAAATGGGGCCACATTTTGTTTTCTTTGTCTGTAACCCCATTATTAAAGTATACATGTCTGCCTTCATTTACCCATTTAGCAAATCCCTGGGACAGTAATTGAGAATATTTGTGAAACTGAGAGAATTTGGCAGGAATAAAAATTCATTGCTAATTTTCTAGTTGATTCCCATATCCTGTATCATGACACACATTTTACCTACAATCTCTTTCTACATCTCTGCAAAGACTACTAAAAGATGCTCACCAATCATTTCTTAGAATGGTGATAAAAGTGAAAAGAGAATGATAGAAAAATGAGAGCTGTGAGTTGCTACCAATAGAATGGAGACTCACCTATAAGTGACTAGATAATTTCAATTCAATAAGTATTTATTGTATGAGATTTATCACTTACATGCTATGCTCTAAGTCCCCTTCTAACTAAATAGTCTATTTTCTCAGGTAAAAGATACTGGGCTCCTGTAATGCAGAAACTGAGCACTAATTGTAATAGAATAGCCACCATCCACATGCTGGAATGACTCATGAAGTGGCCTGTCACAAAGAGCTCTCCACTGTAATCAGAACAATGCTATTTAAGGTTGCCAAATAAAATGGTTGACTTCCCCTTGTTTAATGATTACAGAACAGAGAATACTGGGGTAGTCAAGAGCAGGAAGAAGAAAAGGGAGAAGACACCTACAAACAGAAAAGGGCTAGAAAGAGTTCTTCAAGCGCACAAGGAATAACAAAATAAGAACAGGCATGAGTGAGTAAGGAATTGTAGACCGAAGGAATGGTATATTCGAAAGATATGGAGCTGCGTAGCTTGTTTCAGACACTTCCAATAGTTAGAAACTGTATAGGCATGAACTGAAGAATGGAGCTTGGTTTCCATATTTGATTCTCCTCTCATTTGAGACCTCCAAATCTGGGTGTGTGTGTGCGTGTGTGTGTGTGTGTGTGTGTGTGTGTGTGTGTTTATGGGCTACTTCTTGGGCCATTTTTCTTTTCTATTCATATTCTTTACTTAGCAACTTCATATTTACTCCAGGTTTTAAGGTTATCTTTATGTTTCCAATTTTCAAATAAATGTCTCTACCTAGCCTTCTGCTCTAGGTGCAGACTCAAATATTCCCCTGCCTGTGTGAGTTCTCCATCTGTATGTCTCAATAGCATCTCCATAAACGTGTCTGCAATGAAATCTTGGACTCCTATGTCATTTCTATTTCATCCCAAAAAAGAATACTGCCATCCTCTGGCATCCTTTCTAAAGCCAGGAATCTAGGAGACATGCCTCACTTCTACCTTTTCCTCATGCTCATTCTGACATCCACTGCCAAGCTATAACTGGGATCCAGACACTTTTTTCTATCTCATCTTCCAGCAATTTAGGTCAAATCACTGTTAAAGTCTAGGCCACTGTAATAGTTTCTGAATTTGCCGCTCCAATTTTCTTGTCTCCATACACCACCCATATGTCCTACAGTATGCCATGCTCTATTTTCAAAGATAATTCCCACTACTACCTACTACTATTAACTTGTAGGTAGTAATATAGCTACATACTTTCTACATGTTAACTCATTTAAAGTAAACTAAGTCAAATTGTTCCCTTACAACCTTTTCATTTTCTTTCTTTCTTTCTTTCTTTCTCTTTCTCCACCCCCGCCCTCCCCCCTCCCGCCCCCTGCTTTTCCCCTGCTTTCTTTCTTTCTGATGAGGTCTGGCTATGTTGCTTAGACTGGGGAGCAATGGCTCACTGCAACCTCCACCTCCTGGGCTCAAGGCATCCTCCTACCTCAACCTCCTGAGTATCTGGGACTACAGGCATATGCCACCATGCCCAGCTAATTTTTCATATTTTGATAGAGATTTTTCATTTTTCACAGGCCAGTCTTGAATCCCAAGTGATCCTCCTTCCTTGGCCTCCCAAAGTACTAGGATTACATGTGTGAGCTACTGTGCCTGCCCTTTTTCCATGTATTTCTATTGCATTTAGGATAAACATAAAAATAAATAAATGCTCCCCAACCCCAAATTCTACATGAGCAAGCCACTGCCTACTTCTCCAATCTAAACTTGTCTGTCTCTTTCCCTTCCTATGCTTAAGTCATACAGATGTCTCTTAATTTCCAAAATATATTAAATTCTTCCAGATGCAGCATCTTTTTGCCCACTGTTCCCTGTGCTAGGAGCCCTCCTGTCTAGATGCTTTTGCCTTACTAGTTCTTTCTGTCCTTTAAGTCACAGTTTACTTATTACCTCCTTCTACAGACATGCCCTGATCACTCCATATGAAAGATCCCTAAATCATGTAACCGACTTACTCTGAGTCATATAATCTGACTTATCACATGGTTCAAGACATCATTAATAACTATTATCATTATTTAAATACACGTTTCTTGTGTGTCTTCCACAGTACAATGTATGCTTTGAAAATGAAGAACCTTGTCTATCTTGCTCTCTCTTGTACCCTCAGGTAAGAACCTGCCTGCCTCCCAGTAGGTGCTTAGTAAATATATTTTTTCGAGTGACTAGAGTATACTTAGGAATTAGTCAGGGCATATGAGCAGCTACAATTAATAACTCCAAAATATCAGTGGTTTAGCAAAAGATACATATATTCCTGGGTCAAATCAGTCAAATGAAAGTCAGTGAGGACGGTAGAGACTCTTTCCTTGTCACTATATAACTGCCAAATTTATTTTGGAGACTCACATCTATTTGGCTGATGGTAGAGAGAGAAAATGGTAAAGGCACATTTTCTCTTAAGTTTTATAGGCAGAAATTTTTTGCAAATTATCCAGCCAGTCCTCTCCTGCATATATATAACATATACAACATCATTATGTGATTTCCCTGTAACATCACTATGTGATTTCTCTATAACATCACTATATGATTTCTCATGTTGCACCCTGTATCCCCAAAAGACGTGGATCTTTTTTATATCAGGGACCTCAATTCCATCCTCTACTTCCACTTAGCACAGAAAAGATTAATGTTTGTCTTGAAACTTAAAAATTTCTGTTAATCAATTGATCACTATGAGTATAGGAAGACTGAACACAGATTGCTGACAAAGAAAAATTCTGGAATAATCAATATAAATGTGTTTAAGTTACTTTCTTCAGTAAATTCTACTAGTGATATGGCATTGGGAAAGTAAATTGGCCTGACCTCATTTATTTTTCCTGTCAATACGTTCTTATATTGTCATTACATTATAACAAATAATAGCTTTTAATGGGTTAAAGCATGTTTTAACTGTTACAGGCTATGCAAATGCCAAGTATCCTTCTAAACTTAATTTAGAACCAAGATGCATAAACCTTTTATCTTTAAACAAAAGCATAAATACTTCATTTTCATATGGTGTTCATTATTTATATAGAAAATAGTAAGTGAAGCTTATACTAACTTGTCTCAGAAAAAAAAATAAAATAAAATAAAGAGGTGATATCACCACAAAGGCAAAATAGGAAATCTCAGGGGCCACTCTCTATCACAGAAACTTCAACTAGCACAGACCAGACCATATTTTTGAAAATCCAATACTTGGAAAGAAGCCTGAGATATCCATGGGGTCTGCAGAACTGAAGAAATTCTGAATTAAAAAGGTAAGAAGAAAAGTCTCATTCCAACAGTAATGCCCTTCCAATTTGGCAAAACATGAGACAGAGATTTTTCCTTGATTCCTCCAGTTATTTTTTGAAAGGGAAAAAAGAACTGGAGGCAGTCATCTAGCTTCTCTAGCACTTGAAGATGCTTCCCAGAAAGCCCACTACATTCTCACCTCATGGGCAACACCAGGGGAAATAGGTAGAATAGACCACCAATGATCAGGTACAAACAAACAAACAAAAAAGGAAGGCAAATGTCATATAGTGACCAGTATGCAGCTCTTGGTGGTACTTCTGGTCCTGCCAGCTGTGGCATTCGATTGCAGATATCAGCCAAGTTTGCTTCCTGCCTGCAAAAATGAGCTGGTTGCCTTCAGGAGCAAGATGGGAAGTTCAACCATATTTGGAACAACGTAGGACTGTAAGGATGTTATGGAAGGCAATTGTATCCTTAGGAAGAGGATTAAAAGACAAAACTATTAATAACGATTATAGCTAAAATAAATAGTCAGGGATACACATCACAAAATGATGGAAGTTCTAACATCAAAAACGTAAGATTCAGAGGGAGGAGAATAAAAATGCAAAGTTGTGGAATGCAATCAAAGTTAAGTTTTTTCAGCTTGAAACAGATTGCTATACCTATAAGACATTCTGTGTGTCTTGGTAACTGCAAAGCAAAAATCTTTATTAGAAGCACAAAATAACAAAATATTCTATGCATATTACTACAGAAAACCATAAAACTATAAAGGAAGATAACCATAGTAGAAAAAAGAAATGAAATATTTACAAAACAACCAGAAAACAATGATCAAATGGCAATTGTAAGTCCCTATCTATCAATAATTACCTTGATGTAAAAAAATTAAATTCCTTAATAAAAAGACATAGAGTGACTGGATTGAAACAAATAAAGGACACAAGGCCCCGTGAAATGCTGCCTATAAGAGACTAACCTCCCTTTCGAGGACACACATAGACCGATGGTGAATGATATGCTTTGGCTGTGTCCCCATCCAAATTTCATCTTGAAATGTAGCTCCCATAATTTCCATGTGTTGTGGGAAGCACCCAGTGGGAGGTAACTGAATCATGGGGTGTGAATCTTTCTCATGCCCTTCTTGTGATAGTGAGTAAGTCTCATGAGATTTGATGGTTCTATAAAGGAGAGTTCCCCTGCACATGTTCTCTTGCTTGCCACCAGGTAATATAATACATGCCTTTGCTTCTCCTTTGCCTTCCATCATGATTGTGAAGCCTCTCTAGCTATGTGAAGCTGTGAGTCCATTAAACCTCTTTCCTTATCAGTTACACAGTCTCAGATATGTATTTATTAGCAATTTGAGATCAGACAAATACAGTGAAGGTATGAAAAAAGATATTCCAAGAAAATAGAAACCAAAAGAAAGTTTGGTCATCCATACGAATTTAAGTAAAAATAAATCCTGGGCCAAAAACATAAACAGAGATATAGGAAGACATTATATAATGATAAAGGATCTATTCTTCAAATAGATACGACAATTGAAATATATATGTACCCAACCTCAGAATATATGAAACAAATATTAAAACATTTGAAGAGATAGATTGCAATTAAATAATAGTAAGATATTTCAATATCCCACTTTCAGTAGGGAAGCATTAATATAGAGTCATTGAACTTAAACAACATTTTAGACCAAGTGATTCAAACAGACATATATATTGACCATTTTATCTAAATAAAAACAGAATACACATTCTTCTCTAGCAAACATAGAACATTTTCCAGGATAAATTACATGGTAGGACACAAAACAAGCTTCACCCAATTCAAGAATATTAAAATGATATCAAATACTCTTTTTAAGCACAATGATATAAAATTAGAAACATTAACAAAGGGAATTTTCTGAAAATAAATGGGTCAATAAATAAAAGAGAAACTGAAAAGCATCTTGATACAAATAAAAGTGAAAATATTGTATACCAAAATGTAGAGGATATATCAAAATCAGATCTAAAAGGAAAGGTTATAATAATAAATGCCCACATTGTAAAAGAAAAAAAATCTCAAAGAAACAACCTAATATTACACATCTTAGATTAAGAAAAAGAGAAAAAAACAAATCTCAAGCCCCAGGTCTGCAGAAGGAAGAAAATGGCAAAAATCAGAGCAGAAATAAGTTCAATAGAGACTAGAAAAACAATGCAAAGCTCAACAAAACTAAGAGTTGTGTTTTGAAAAGATAAACAAAAAGTGAAGAACCTTTAGCTACACTAAGGATCAAAAACGGGACTCAAATAAATGTCAGAAATGAAGAGGAGACATTCATACTAATAATACAGAAATACAAAGGATCATAAGAAACTACTATGAACAATTACATCATTCCATTAGATAACCTAGAAGAAATACATGAATTTCTAGACATATACGACCTGCCAAAACTGAATAATGAAGACATAGAAAATCTGACAAATACAGCATCCTTTCATACTAAAAACTCTAACTAAATTAGGCATAGAAGTATACTTCAACATAACCAAAGCTATATATAAGAAGCCCACAGCTAACATTATACTCAATGGTGAAAATTCAAAAACCTTTCTTCTAATACCTGGAACAAGATGAGGATATATGTTCTTGCTACTTCTATTCAAGATAGTATTGAAAGTTCTTGCCAGAGCAGTTAGTCCAGAGAAAAAATAAAAGTCATACATATAATAGGAAAGGAAAAAGTTAAATTGTCATTGTTTGCTAATGGCATGATCTTATATATAGAAAATCCTACAGACTCTACCAAAAAACTATGAGAACAAATGAGTACAGCAAAGTTATAGGAAATAAAATTAACACATAAAATTTGTAGCATTTCTATATACTAACAACAAACTACCTGAAAAAGAAATCAAGAGAATAATTTTATTTACAAACTACCTGAAAAAGAAATCAAGAGAATAATTTTATTTACAATAGCTACAAAAAAAAATAATAGACTTAGGAATAAATTCAACTAAGGAGGCAAAATACCTGTTCATTAAGTTATAAAATGTTGATGAAAGAGATGAAAGAATTGACAAAAATGAAAAGATATTCTTTTCCATGGATTGAAAGAGTTAATACTATTGAAGCTTTCATAATTCCCAGAGCAATCTAGAGATTAAAAAAAATCTCTGCCAAGATTCTAAAATCACTTTTCATAAAAATAGAAAAACAATATTAATATTTATACAGAGCCACAAAAAAAATGCCAAGGCAATCATGATAAAAACTAACAGAGCTTCAGGTATCATACACCTGATTTCAATCTATACTACAAAGCTATAGAAATTAAAAGAGCATGGTACTCTTTAGAATAGGGTAGACACATTGGCTAATAAAGGAAAATACAGAGCACAGAAGTGAAGGCACACATGAATATCAATTACTTTTCAATAAAAGTGCCAAGAATTTGCAATGAGAAAAGGATAGTCTCTTCAATAAATCATATTGGTAAAATTAAATATCCACACATAGAAGAATAAAACTGAACCCTTATATCATATGCTAAAATCAACTCAAAATAGATTTAAAACTGAATTGTAAGACTAGAAATTGTAAAACTACTGGAGTGAAACATAGGTGAAACTCATGCAATGTTGAAAAAAATAATCATCTGGGCAATAATGTTTTGTTTTGCTTTTTTTAAATTTGACTTTGAAAGTAGAAGCTACAAAAGAAACAGTAGACAAATGGGATTACATAAAACTAAAAATCTTCAGCACAGTTAATAATTAACAATAGGCAGAGACAACCTACAGGTTGGGAAAAAATATTTTCAAGCCATGTATCGATAATGGGTTTGTGCCCAAAGTACATAAAGAGCTCAAGCAATTCAATGAGAACAAACAAAACAAAACAAAACAATTTTTTTTTAAAAGGACAAGGAACCTCAATAGGCATTTTTCAAAAGAAGACCTACAAATGGCAAAGAGACCTATGGAAAAATGCCCAACATTGCTAATCATTAGAGAAATTTAAATTAAAACCACAATGAGATATAATCTCAAAAATCTCAAAATGGCTGTTATGAAAAAGATAAAAGATAAGTTTGGGTGAGGATGTAGTGAAAAGGGAACGCTTCCTTGTACACTGTTGTTGGAACCGCAAATTAGTACAGTCGTTATAGAAAGCTGTATGAAAATTTCTCAAAAAGACTATAAGTAGAATTACCATATGATCCAACATTCCTATTATATTATTTACTCAAAATATTTTATATCTGTTTGTTAAGATGTCTGCAATCAGATAGTCATTACAGCACTAATCACAATAGCCAAGATATAGAATCAACTTTGGTGTTCATCAACAAATGAATGGAAAAAGGAAATGCTGTATATAAACATAATGAAAAATTATTCATCCTTAGAAACTAAAGGAATTCTGTCATTTGAGGTGATGTAGATAAACCTCAAGGACACTATGCTAAGTAAAGTAAGCCAACAACAGAAAGACAAGTACTCTATGTGCCTACTTGTATGTGGAATTTAAAACATTCAAACTCACAGAAGCAGAGAATAAGATTCCTGGTTACAGGGATTGAGAAGTGAGGAGAATGGAAAGATGATGATGAAATAGTACAAAATCCGAAACAGGAAGGATTTTTAAAGATAATTTCACAGTGTGGTGAATATAGGTAATAATATGTATAATATTAATAGGTAATTGTACCTATTATCCATATTATGTTATTACAAAATAGGTGAGGGCAAACTTCAAATGTTCTCCCCATAATAATATTAAGTATTTGAGGTGATAAGTACGTTAACTAGCATGGTTTATTTATTCCACATTGTATTCACAAATCATAACATCTTTTTATTCCATAAATATACACAATTATAAATTGTCAATTTATGATTTTAAAATAAAGGTAGGTTAAATGAAAAATTACATTTGTATTTGAAATAGGGACAATGTCATTTTAGATAAGCTTATAAAACTGTATAAAAATTTTTTCAGGCAAGTGTTTGCTCCATTTAAAATAAATTTGATGAAAAATCCTACTGTTCAGATCCATCAATGATATTTTTAGTTTTCATACCCTACCCTTCAGTCTTAGGAAGGTTCTAACTATTGAATTGCTATTTTTTATTAATATAATACTCCCCAAATGATTATATTATTATTAGCATTTTTGACATAGAATATAACACAGTAGTTTTGTTTCTATTTACAATTTAAATTTACTTTGAATAATTATTCTATTTATTTTATCTTATGACTGTCATCATTTATATAAAAGAAATTCAAAGTAAAGTCAACAAAATGTGAATCTCAAATTTCAGAACCTAAACACCAATATATTCCAACCATACTATTGATAAGTATTCCATTAAAGGTTGGGTACTAAAAAGATAATCTTTTAATCTTATATTTTTTAGTGGGCATTCGCATATGACTTTCTTTGATCCTTACTGAAAGTGTGACTAAGTTGGCATCTACAAGTGGTACAATTTTTACCATGTCCATTTGTAAATTAGGAAAATTTTAGAGGGACTAAATTTTGCTCTATATTTCATCACGAAACTGTGAAAGTTAGATATTATTGGGCAACCATTCTAAAATGTAGTAATTTTAAAAATATATGTTGTTCATGCTTCTAAAGGTCAGTAACTTACTCCAGGCACAGTTGATTTGTTATCCTGTGCTTGGCTAGATTTACTAATGTCTGCAGTAACCTATGTAAGCTAAAATACATTGCAAAAATGTGATCATATAATATGTACTATTGCATGTTTTTACACGCACCAGTAGCTCGCTTTTTAAAAAATTACTAATATTCTATTAATGGATACATCATAACAAGTTTATCCATTTGTCTGTTGATGGACATCTGGGTTGTTTTTAGTTTGTGCTACTATAAATAAAACTGATGAATATTTATGTGCAAGTCTTTGTATGATAATATCCTTTTTTTTTTTCATGGGTAAATATCTAGGAGTATAATGACTGAATCACATAGTTGATGCAACTTTAACTAAGAGACTGTCAAACTATTTTCAATATGATTATATTTTATATTCCCACCAGCAGTGTAAGAGAATTTCAATTGCTCTGTATTTTCTCGAAAACTTGGTTTGATCAGTCTTTTTATATTTTTAGACATTCAAATTGGTTTACAGTGATTCCTCCTTATGGTTATAATTTGTATTTTTCTAATGAAAGCATATTTTTATTTGCTTATGCACAATTCTAATATCAACTTTGGTGAAGTGTTTGTTCAGAGCTTTCATCCATTTTTAATCAGATATGTTGAAATTTAAGAGTGTTTATATAATCTAAATTCAAGTCCTTTGTCACATATTTTGTTTCATAGATATTTTCTTTTAGTCTGTGGCTTGCCTTTTCATTTTTGCAAGACTGACAACTTTTTAATTTTATAATCCGGGGTAAATGAGCGAGTTTGTTACATGGGTATATTGTACAATGTTGAGGTTTACAATACAAATGAATCTGTCACCCAGGTAGTGAGCACAGTAGGTAGTTTTTCAACCCTGTCCCTTTCCCTCTTCTTTTATTCCCTAGTGTCTATTGTTCCCATCTTTATGTCCATGTGTAGTCAGTATCTAGCTCCCACTTGTAAATGAGAATATGCAGTACTGTGTTTTCTATTTTTGCTTTAGTTGGCTTAGGATAACGGCCTCCAGCTTCATCTATGTTGCTGCAAAGGATATGATTTCAATTTTTATGGCCGCATAGTATTCCATGGTCAGATAGCATGATGCCTCCAGCTTTGTTCTTTTTGCTTAGGATTCTTTTGGCTATATTGGCTCCTTTTTGGTTCCATATGAAATTTAAAGTATTTTTTTCCAATTCTGTGAAGAAAGTCAGTGGTAGCTTGATGGGGATAGCATTGAGTTTATAAATTACTTTGAGCAATATATCATTTTACACCACACATTTACAATCATATGAACTTTGACAAATATGACAAAAACAAACAATGGGGAAAGGATTTCCTATTTAATAAACAGTATTAGGAAAACTGGCTAGCCATATGCAGAAAGCTGAAACTGGATACCTTCCTTATACCTTATACAAAAATTAACTAAAGATTTATTAAAGACTTAAATGTAAGACCTGAAACCAAAAACTCTCTGGAAGAAAACCTAGGCAATACCAATCAGGACATAGGTATGGGCAAAGACTTCATGACTAAAACATCAAAAGCAACGGCAACAAAAACCAAGATTGACAAATGGGATCTAATTAAACTAAGGAGCTTCTGTACAGCAAAAGAACCAATCATTAGAGTGAGCAGGCAGCCTACAGAATGGGAGAAATTTTTTGCAATCTATTCATCTGACAAAGGACTAATTTCCAGAATCTACAAAAAACTTAGACAAATTTACAAGAAAAAAACCGAACAACCCCATTAAAAAATGGGCAAAGGATATGAACAGACACTTCTCAAAAGAAGATATTTATGCAGCCAACAAACATGAAAAAGTGCTCATCATCACTGGTCATCAGAGAAATGCAAATAAAAACCACATTGAGATACCATCTCACAACAGTTAGAATGGCAATCATTAAAAAGTCACTAAACAACAGATAATGAAGAGGATGTGGAAAAATACGAACACTTTTACACAGTTGGTGGCAGTGTAAATTAGTTTAACCATTGTAGAAGACAGCATGGCAATTCCTCAAGGATCTAGAACGAGAAATACCGTTTGATCCAGCAATCCCATTACTGGGTATACACCCAAAGGATTATAAATCATTCCACTATATATACACATGCATATGTATGTTTATTGTGACACTGTTCACAATAGCAAAGACTTAGAACCAACTCAAATGCCCATCAAAGATAGACTGGATAATATACACCCTGGGATACTATGCAGCCATAAAGAGGATGAGTTTATGTCCTTTGCAGGGACATGGATAAAGCTGGAAACCATCATTCTCAGCAAAGTAACACAAGAACAGAAAGCCAGATACTGCATGTTCTTATTCATAAGTGGGAATTTGAATAATGAGATCACATGGACACAGGAAGGGGAACATCAAACACCAGGGCCTGTCCAGGAATGGGGGGCTGAGGGAGGGACAGCATTAGGAGAAATACCTAATGTAAAGGATGGGTTGATGGGGTACAACAAATCACCATGGCACATGTATACCTATGTAACAAACCTTCATGTTTTGCACACATACCCCAGAACTTAAAGTATAATAAAAAAAAATTTAAAAGATTTTAATCTTACAGAATCCATTTTCTGCTCACAATGTGTTAAATTAAGAATCAATAAAAAAATAGATATTTGGAAAAACACTAAATAATGGGAACTTAGTTACAAAACAAAATATCTAAACAAGCAATAAGCCAAAAAGGACCAATTGGTCAACAAAAGATACTCTTGGAAAAAGTAGAAAAATATTTTGATCTTAAGGTAAACGACATCACAAGATATCAAAGTCTGTGGAATGCAGCCAAAGCTGTAATTACAAGGAAATTTATAATTCTAAGTGCTTAGAAATAAGAAAAATCAATGTTAATAATTTTTCAATTTAATACATTATGAAAATTGACAGTAGGAAGTGAATAATGATACAAACAAAAATTAATGGAGTAAAAGCAAAAGGACAAGCCATTAATAAAATCAATGAACACAAAAGTTATGTATTTTAGATTACTAATAAAATTGATAAATTCTGAACAAGACTAATAAAAGAGATAAAATTATACATTAATACCAGAAATCAAAATATTCTCATAGATCCTATAGCTATTAAGATGATAATACCATAATATTACACATAATTTTTATCTATGAATTTGACAACATTGACAAAGTTGCTAAATTTCATGAAAAATATACTTAGAAAAACTTCTACGGCCAGGTGCAATGGCTTATACCTGTAATCCCAACACTTTGGGAGGCCAAGGGCTGGGGGCAGTGGTGGATCACCTGAGGTTGGGAGTTCGAGACCAGCTTAACTGACACGGTGAAACCCTGTCTCTACTAAAAACACAGAAATAACCGGTCATGGTGGCACATGTCTGTAATCCCAGCTACTCAGGACATAATAAAGACCAAATACGAACAATGCACAGCTAACATCACACCAAATGGTAAAAGACTAGATGATTTTCCTTTAAGATAAAAAACAAGGCAAGGTGATGACTGCTTGTACTAGAAATTTTGTTATATTTGGACTTTCAAGAGATTGAACCGACACTATCCGCATTGGTAAGGGCAGATATTCTTTACTCAGTCTACTGATTCAAATGCTAATCTCTTCCAGAAGCATTCATATAGACATGCCCAGAAATTATGTTTTACCAGCTATCTGAGCATGTCTTAGCCTCATCAGTTTGACACATAAAATTACCACCATAGAGGTTTTGATCCCTTTGAACTTAAAAGTATTTACTAAAAGGAATAACTTACTTTTGCCAATTCGTTTTCTGTGTCTTATTGTTTTATGTCTGTCGTTGCTTTAATTACTACTGTCCTTTCTGTTTAGTTCATTTTTTCTAGTGACACATTTTTAATTATTTCACATTTTCATTTGCATATATTCCATATATATTTTCTATGTGGTTACCACAGGGACTACGTGTAACACCCTAAAGTTATAACAATATATTTTAATTGATACCAAAATAATTTCAATGACATACAAAAATTGCACAACTTTAAGCTTCATCTCCGCTTTATGTTTTTGATATCCCAAATTATATATTTATACATTGTCTACACATAAACATGATTATTTTTATGTATTTTTTAAAATCCTGTAGAATAATAAAGAGAAGAGTTAAAAACCAAAATTAAAACAATACTGGTTTTATATTTGTTCATATACATTACTTCCCCAGAGAATTTCAGAGTTTTATATGGCTTTGAGCTACTTGTCTAGCATCCGTTTGTATGAACTAAAATGACTCAATTTAGCATTTATTGTAATCCAGGACTCATGGTAGTGAACCCACTCAACTTTTGTTTTTCTTGAACCTCTTAATTTCAAGTTAATTTCTAAAAGAAATTTCATGTATAAGAACAGCCAAGAATATTAAAAAAATTATGCATGAGCAATAAGGTAACAAAACCCCATACAGTAGTTGAGAGTGAAATTGCATAGATCCACAGACATGGAGCTCAGTAAAAGAGAAAAATATGAGTCTATTTAGCTAGCTAGCTAGCGAGCTAGCTATCTCTCTACCAGAATAAGTCAAGTAAAGGGACTAAAAGAATCTTAGTCAAAATGTAGGGAAAGAGTAAATTATTGAAACAATCTCAGGTTTACTGATAATTCTAGGAAATGTAAATGTACAAAATTTTACTTTCTTTATAATGGTTATGTGATATATATTCTATAGATTTGTTAAATGTTTGGACATTCTTTTATTGATTAATATTTATCAATATTGATTTCCTATTAAAACAAATGTGTAAAATTTTTTTTAGAAGAAAATGGTTGAACTTAAAATTAGATCTCAGCCTTAAACATTTGTTTTCACTCTGTTTAAATCTAATCACCAAATTATTTAATTATGAGATATCATATGAAGATAGAAGTCACAAAGAAGTCATCAAGAATAAAGACGTGTAAATTGGACCACTTTGGATCCTTCATTCCCCTTTGAACTTTCACAGCTGATACCACGCAGAGCACAGAGAGCTCATAATCAGTGAATCCTGCCAAACAACTGTCCTACAGAAATGTAAGGAATAAAATGATCCTTGTTTTAAATCCTTTGAGGGTGATTTTCACTGCAGGAAGAGAGAACTAAAAGTATTTTGGTTATATTTATCTTAATCTTCATATTTTACTCTTTGGCTTCAGGGTTATTAGCTTCTACTTCTTGTACTTCTAATTTTATACCCTACTTCTTTTTACTTATCACTTGTTTTCTTACATCTGCAATATACCTTTTCATGTAATTTTGTGTTAATGGACATATGTCATAGCATCTAAAATAACGTACTTTGGGACCAGACTGCTTACATTAAAATTCCAGCTCCAACATATATTCATTATAAGGGTTTGTTTATCATGCTAAAGCTCTTTGTGACTCAGTTTTCTAATCTGTATGATGGGAATGAAAGCTACCTTATAGAGATGCTGTGAAGATAAAGTATAATAAGTGAATATACCTACACTGCCTTAAAAAAGAACATAACAGTCATTTATTAACTATCATGTCATCTCATTTCATGTGATTATTTTACAGAAAGTACCTGCTACTTAAGTATTACCTCGGTGTAAAACACTCACAAGAATATTTTCTAACTCTTTAGGCTGTACTTTATTATAGACTGAAGTCTTCCTGGTTTTGGCACCCTCTTTTGTTATTGCTGCCCCACTCCTTAGCCATGTCAGATTGACTTTGGCTAGGCGATCCTTTATTTATTCTTACCTAACTTGGGTAGCTTTGTCCAGATTTTCTATCTCTTCTGAAATAATTCAGACTAATTTTATTACATTTATAATTTACATAGCCCTTGTCTTCTCTGGGTCGTAATTTAATACCTGAGCATTGTAATCTTTTCTGTAGTGGATGGGACAAATAAGGGATTAAGGAAGGTTAAAAACTCAACTGGAACCTTGGGAATTGTCAGTGGGAATACCAGATCTCTGTCATATTTTCTGATGATTTAGATAACCTCTAACATTTGCTTCAGCTGACTATAGCTCTGCCCCTGAGAGAGAAAACCCACTCCTCTTTCCTCTGACTGTCCTCATCACCACGAAAGCTGAGACTGACTTAGAGCTTAGGTCTTCAGCGGAGACATTTAGATTCTTTGACATCTGTCTTCATGCTTATATTCACATCAGTAGTTCAAACTAATCCTGCATGCTCTGTATATAGAAAGGAAGGGAATAATGCTTTCCCTCCTTGAGATTTAAGGATATTAGAGTGCACAGATTCTGCAATACATCAAAACAGATGCAGAATACAGTATCATGACTAAATACAGCACATTGTTGGCTTGAAATTCTCTTTTATCTCCTTGGTCACCTTTTTTGAAATTTATGATATAAGGTCATGTCTTACTTCTAGCGTGGTTGCTGCTCTTTCTTGTGTTTGTTGATTGATTGCGTGTAGGTTTGTTTGTAATGATGGGGTGGGGTTAGCTCACCTCTCTCACCTCATTACACAGTTTTGAAGAAAGAAAAGATCCAAATTTTGCACACTATTTGTTCTTAGAAATTATGACTTCCTTTTGAATACAATAAACTCAGACACAATTCTAAAATGAGATCAAACAATTTTTTTCATACAGACAACTTTGCACTTGGGTAACTGCTTTGAAATAATTAGAAAATAAATTCTACAAAAGTCTACAATACTTTCTAAGTAAATCTATTATATTGACCATAAATTCATTCTTATGTATTTTTGACTTAAATCATCTCAACTGCTCTTAACTTTAGCCCCTAAAAAACTCTACTTGACACATTATACTATCAATATTTTCCTGACATCTACACCATATTTGAGAATATCACATTCATATCCCTTGACAATGGGACCAGAATATCTATCATCACTTTCATCTTTTATCAGTTTGGAACTTGACATTTATATCTCAAAAGATACTTGGTGGTAAGTGCTTCACTATTTCTGAAACATTTTTCTTATGATAAATCAAAAGCGTAAAGCTTATTAGCTAAAAAGAGAAGAAAATGAGATAATTATTATACTTATATTTGTATAATGATTTATTATATTTGTTTGTAATATAACTCCTTTTAGAGTTTAATTAATCCCAATTAGTGTTTAAGTATCCTATATATCTGCCAACAGGAGTTCAACTTCTAGTTGTTGTTTGTTCACAAGATGACTGGGTTTACTACTTAAGCATGGTAGCTTCCTGGCATTCAGCCCAGATAGGATATTTTATATGTATTATATCAAGAGAAAAAATACATTTCCTCAAAAGCAGATGCTTAAACAATATGAAAAGCGTAGAGTTTTTCAAACTACCATAATACACCATATTGGAGTTAAAACAACAGAGCAGAATCAAATAAACTGGAACATTTTTTCCTAGACTGTTAAGTTTATATTTATTACTTTCTCAAAGAGTTTTTGAGTTTTATTTAGATACACAGATACAAAAATATTTCTAACAGTATTTTACATTTCAAGTTTAGTTGATTAAACTATTTTTTGCCTGCTTAAAATTTTTTTTTCCTGAAAAGCAATTTTCAAACTTGGTAAAATTTTTCTTGCTAATGACTTGCCAAGTTTCCTATTTCTAATATGAATTTATTTTGAAACTACATAGGCTATCAAAATATCAAAACAAAAGAAAGAAAAAATACCACTTAACTTTGGGAAGAAATTGTGTCATAATTTAACTCTAAGAATTGAAAATGGAGGTGTGATAGATTTGCTATATCATTTATTTTTTGCTACCTTTATTTCAGCAAACTGAGGACAAGTTGGGTTTTGAGATAATTTCAAGATAAAATTTTTGCTAAAAAAATTTTAAAGTTATGGTAGATGAACAAAAAATTGAATATATATATACACATATATATGTGTGTGCATATATATATATATATATATATATATATATATATGTTACTGTGGTCTATGAAAATCAGGACAATCATATTAATTCCATGTAATCCACCAAAAAACAACTTCATAAAGACTGCATTGGACCTATATTGATTTGGCAAAGAAAAGGGTCACTCTCTACAGAGGTATATTTCCTAGGATCTGTCAAAGACGAAATATTCACTTTCCTAATCCCAATAATCATCTCGTATTAAAACGTCAGCTTTCTAAAAAATGAGAAAATAATCATTATTATATCCCCAGCATTGAGGAAAATATCAGTCCTAGAAGAGACGTATCCAATAATTGCTAGATGCAGAGATGAACAAAAGGTGGAGGGATTGATAAGCAGCAGTGTTATATTAAGTAATTTTATGTAGTCTGTTATCTGACTTACTATAGAACTCTGATCACCAAAATGCTTGTCATTTTTATCATATAAAATGAAATCCTTTGAATTATATAGTACTCTGTGAATTAGTTAAGCTATAAACTCTCTAAGCAAAGAAATAATTTTTTAAAAGCATATTTTATGTCCTATGAGGTCTCAAAGCATCCTGCAATGATTTAATAATTTCTTATTTTTTAACACCTCATTTTAGAAACCTACTTTACTCTTGATGAGATGGGAATACATCTCAGGATAAAAGCTATTTATCTTGTCTTTTAAAATCCACTTTCCCTTAAAGTGTGATGATTCTTGTGGCTATTGTACTACATTTATATGTACCAAGAAACAGACTTCAAGGGGAAAAGAAAATATCTCTCTGTTCTCTCCTCTTATCTTCCTTTTCTTAGATACCTCAGAAGCACATGAGATAAATATAACATAGGAGGTTAGAAAAAAAAGTCTCCCTAGGCCTTCGAAAACACTTTATCAAAATGAAATAGAATTTCTCTTATCCAGTATGAATTTCTTCTCTTCTTATGCTTCAATTTTATTTTTGTGTGTCCTCATTCCTGCAGGCTTTTTCCAAACTACCCAAAATATCAGTAAGTCTGTATGACACCTATAGTTTAAAAATTCAAATGGTAAATTTTTCTCAAAGCACGTTTTTAGGCTTTATATCTCTAGATTTCTGTCATATATACATAGATGCACAACACATATGGTGATCTTTGATGATGTGTAACAATATGTTTCTGTAAGCCGCATAGACTTTCTGAAAACAGGTTAACTATCAAAGAAGGAAACAGAGAATTAAGGGGCTCAGGCTAGACTGTGAAGGATTAATACACATCAGGATTAAACATTCCTATAAAAATGAGACATCTGAACACCAGAACTAAATCTGAAGTTGGATGGACATATGGATGGCATAAAATGTTAATAAACACCTGCTCTTACATGCTTCTGTGCTCTAGGTTTGGTTGGTCCCTTACTGGCTTCTGTAATCTTAATTGCTGAACATCCATATAAAATGCCATTACTGGAAGATGTCTTGGTGACTTGTGGTTGCTCACTCTGCAGCCAGTTATACCACTGGTAATTTATATTTGCTGAATTGTTTCCCATGTCACCTGTGGCCAATCCATTGTTAAGTCCTCCTTCTCAAGGGGGAAAAGACATCAGCATAACAAAGCATCAGGCTTAGCAACCTCTGATAGGAAATCTTATACAGGGTATAGTCTAGTGATTTGTACTAACCAATAAAAATGGAAGTAGTTCAGCAAGAAATCATTGAATTTAATGTGCTGGGCTCTGACCCCGCTCACTAAGATTGTGGCTAAATCTCTGTGCTTCTCTTTGCTTATCTGATGGTTACCAAAATTAAATAAGAAAATACACAAAAGTGAATGTAATAAAAACTCAAAAACTCAGTAATGTTGTTCAGCATCATTGTGGAATACTGTTTATGATGCTTAACGTTATGAAGTTTAAATAGTTATGCTCAAGTTTTCTAATAGATCAGGAACAAAGAAGCAATTCAAGGCCAGAGAATCCTTTTCTTGTTTTTTTTTTTTTTTTTCTTTTTTTCTTTTTTTTTTTTTGAGACAAAGTCTCTCACTCTGTGATCCAGGCTGGAGTGCAGTGGCATGATCTCAGCTCACTGTAATCTCTGCCCTGCTGGGTTCAAGCAATTATCCTGCCTCAGCCTCCTGAGTAGCCGAGATTACAGGTGTGTACCATCGCACCTGGCTAATTTTTGTAGTTTTAGTAGAGACGGAGTTTCAACATGTTGGCCAGGCTGGTCTGGAACTCCTGACCTCAAGTGATCTGCCCGCTTTGGCCTCCCAAAATGCTGGGATTACAGGCATGAGCCACTGTACCAGGCCAGACAATCCTTTTCATTGAAAGAGAGAATTTACCATGTGAAATAAAAAGAGTGGACTCTGTGCTCCAACATTTAAATATAGTCATTTGTTACCTGGTTTTATGTCCCTAAATTCCAGTTCTGAAATCCTGTCAGCTAGATAATAATCTTCCTAGAAACCTAATGAGAAATGTCCAAAATGAGTATGGAAAATACAGCTGGTCTAGCATAGGAAGTCATTTTTTTTCCAGTTGTATTTAGATATTTCAATAAATGGCCTATAACATCATTGTGATTTTTATAACAAATAACATATGGTAACATAATCCACCAGTGATATCCTGCCACAGAATAACTTATATGTACCATAATACCAGTTTGTAGGGGGAATAAAGTTGTCAGATGTTATATGGAGCGAATTCTTTACATTATACTGTAACCATCTTACTTGCATTATATCTGTTATTTTCATAAATGTGATCAATTGCAACAGTAAACTTGGAGGACAACTGTAGTGCCTCTTGACAAACTTTCTTTTTGCTTTTTCTTGGTTGCCATTTTATATTCTTATTTCTGCACTGATCTGGTGTTTAGTTTGTTGACATTCTATACTGTATCCTGTAACAAATAAGATATTTAAACTTCTAAATGTTAGAAAATAAGGCTACATTAGACTGCTTGAAATCTAAAGAGCTAGTTTTAATGTAAGAATGGCTCACTGTAGCTGAGAAGATATTCTGGGCTCTTTATTTAAGCCCTGGAGGTTCAGGGTCAGGAAATACTGCTGCTGTTTAACTTGCATTTCTTTACCTAGCAGCAAAAGTACTGGAGAGTCACCTCCTGGCTTCTTTCCCAGTGACTTGAAGAATCTTTATTGAGGGTAGACATGGGTGGAATAGAGAGAAATAGAGATTTGCATGCTAAAATGACAATTCTTTGGTGATCAGAATAGGTACTAAAGATTGTAAGAAGGAAGAGTTTACAAACAAAAATACATTTTCTAGGACAAAGAATAACTGACATAAAATATGAAGTTAACATTCTATGTTCCCATTGATAGGTGGTGAATGGATTAAAATTAAGAATATCATTGAAAAGTGACAGTAATTTTCATAATCATAAATTCTTCATTGAATTAGTTTTGGCCAAAATGAATTGCCAATTATCTTTAGCAGTATCTGGTTATAATATGTGTACTATAATCCAAAAGTCAATAAAATTATTTAAAAGACATGTTAAGAAACAATGAAGGAATATGGCAAAGAGGATGGCTGTGTTGCTGAAACATTACCATGTTTAAACATGACTCCACAGTATACTACAAAATGGTAGATGGCACTAGCACACACCACTAGTGTATCTGTTCATACAATGTAAATATAATGCCATTCTTTATTCCTGTTCCAAATTCTTATACCCCTCTTTGTGGAAGTGAGCTGCTTCCTTAATTGTAAATCAGTTTTAACTTAAGCTCTGGGATGCATGTTGTCCTTAGCCATATATAACTTAAGGATTCTGAGGACAACACTTTAGGGACTCAACTTCTAGTCAAATTTGTTCTAATTTTATTGAAAACAACCTGTATGTCCTATTCCTATGAACTCCACTTCACACTGCAGTTTTGTTTTCTTAAAGCTGTGAAATATTTTGAGGAGTATAATACACTTTTAAAGCATTAGAATGATATCCATAAAGGAATATGTAAAAAGAACAGAAAGTGAGAAAACAGAGGCAGAGAGATCATTGGAAAGGAATTACGCAAAAAGTACAGTCTAAATCAGGACCAATGTTCCAAGGCATAGATAGGGGAAGTAGGTTGGAGAGATACTGGATTTGAAAGATGATGGTTATAAATTAAGCTTATTGTTCAGGAGGGAATAAGAGAGATGTTTCTAACTTGCTATTAATAAAGGCATGGCAACACCTTTGATGGAAAAGGGGAATACAAAAGAAAACATATTTTATGCCAAGGTTAACATTTTCTGATTCAATCATCTTAAACTTTAGGGGTTTAGACATGTATATTTAGAAATATTTCTCAAGGAAGTAAAAATGAGGATCTACATTTGGAGATGCAGATCAATAATGGTGAATGAAATGAAGGCACTTATTTGGACATTAGGAAATAAGGGTCATTCAGAAAGGGTAGTTGAGTCAAACTGAAATTGGAAAAGGTTAAGAATGAAACGAAATGTAAGACAGGAGAAGGGGCCAGTTCCTTAACAATTTAGCAACAAATGAACAAGTTAGGCCGGGCGTGGTGGCTCAAGCTTGTAATCCCAGCACTTTGGGAGGCCGAGGTGGGTGGATCACGAGGTCAAGAGATCGAGACCATCCTGGTCAACATGGGAAAACCCCGTCTCTACTAAAAATACAAAAAATTAGCTGGGCATGGTGGCGCGTGCCTGTAATCCCAGCTACTCAGGAGGCTGAGGCAGGAGAATTGCCTGAACCCGGGAGGCGGAGGTTGCGGTGAGCCGAGATCGTGCCATTGCACTCCAGCCTGGGTAACAAGAGCGAAACTCCATCTCAAAAAAAAAAAAAAAAAAAAAGCAACAACAACAACAAATGAACAAGTTTTCACACACACCTAGAACTAGTATTATTATAGGTCTTATTTAAAGGGAAAAAAGAATAAATTTCCTGAGTTATTATGATTGTGAATTGATTTGCTATCATCCATAACACTTTTATTTAACTACTATGCACCAGTCATGATTCTAGATGCTATAGATTCAAAGTTGAATAAGAAGATGTTCCAAAATGGATATCACCATCTTCTGGAAAATGGCACAGTCAAGCTGAGATAATTTCCCACATAATTGAAAGAGAATAAGTATCAATTAAAGATGGGATTAAGTTTGGCTAAATTGCTCACAATGGTTTCCATATTGATCAAGTTCTTTGCATAATTATTTTACCTTTGATATGGTTTGTCTGTGTCCCCACCCAGATCTCATCGTGAATTGTAGCTCCCATAATTCCCACATGTGGGAGGGACCTGGTGGGAGGTAATTGAATCACGGGGGCGGGTTTGTCTTGTACTGTTTTTGTGATAGTGAATAAGTCTTATAAAATCTAATGGTTTCGTAAAGGAAGGGAGTTCTCCCACACACATGCTCTTTCTTGCCTGCCACCATGTAAGATGTGACTTTCTTCTTCCTTACCTTCTGCCATGATTTTAAGACCTTTCCAATCATGTGAAACTGTGAGTCAATTAAACATTTTCCTTTACAAATTACCCAGTCATGGGTATGTCTTTATTAGTAGCATGAGAACAAATACAACCCTCAACTATACTTTGCTGGTGATAGAGTCAATAACTTGGTGGCAAGGCCTGCAGCCAAAGCTTTGAAGAGAATGGTGCTGATTGATCAAAAGTGCCAATGTATGTGAAGGTGCCTTGTCAACTATAACATACTATATAAACAGAATTGCCATCAGTTTCTCTTAAAAAATAATTGATTTATCCAAACAAAAGACTATCACTCAACACATAATTTTGTCTTATTTGGCTTCATGAATCATGCTGCTATAAAATACTTCACAGCTTTCTTGGCAGACATGTAACATGAACCTGTAAAATTATACATTACCTACTGAGTTTAATTTTATGTGTCAACTTCTCTGGGCTATGGATTGCATAAATATTTGGACAAACATTATTCTGGGTGTTCCTGTGGGGGCATTTGTAGATGAAGTTAACATTTAAATTGTTGAACAAGTAAATTGGGTTGCCTCCCATAAAGTGGGTGGGCCCCATCCAATCAGCTGAAGTTCTAAATAGAACAAATTGACCAGCCTCTCCTGCACAAAAAGAGAAATCTCCAGCAGATAGCCTCCAGATTCAAACTGCAGCATTGTCAATCCTAGGCATCCAGCCTGACGGCCTTCACATTAGAGCTGCAGTATTGTCTCTACTGGGTCTCCAGCCTACTCTACAGATTTTGAACTTGCTAGCTTTCAGAATCATGTGAACCAATTCCTGTAACAAATTTGTTTATATATGCATATATATGTATACACACACACACACACACACACACACACACACACACACACTTATTATATTGGTTCTGTTTCTCTGAACAACCCTGATAGCAACCCATCTTAAGAAATCTAAAGTATAGACACATGTCACAGTAATAAAAATAATAATTTTTTAAAATTTAGTGTGAAAGGTTAATGAAAATTATTTCAGAGAATATTTTTTGAAAGAAGCTATTAAAACACATGCAATAACAGCACCATGATGAGAAATCTATTTTTTAACCAATGTTTTAAAAAACCTATTTGGGTTCAACTAAGCCAAACCTGCTTTTTTTTTTTTTTTTTTTTTTTTTTTTTTTTTTTTTTAGTTTTTAGAGTTTTCCAAAGGCAATTTATTTTAAGTTTTATATCCAGTAGCGGTTTAAATTTTAGTGACATCTGAAAAATGGCTTATAGAATTCAAAAAATAGGTTCAATGCACAAATATAAAAAGAAGCATTGGTATTTTATTCTTGTCTCAACACCTATTTCCTTTTTGGCCACTGAACTTAGGTTTTCTTCCCAGGCTATGTCAATAAAAAATGTACCAGTTTTCTTCTTGAAAACTGCAAAACATATGCCAAATAACATTTTCTTTGAAATAATTGTTGTATATACTGTAAAACACTAAGTTATTGATCGAATAGATTAGTGTGATTCATTAATGTGATTCTTTCATATTTGCTTTAATTTTTTTCATAGGTATAAAACTATAAATGGCAAGTTAAAGCTTAGAAGGAGTTTCATATATTTATTTCATTTCTCTGGCACAAAATATTGTCATGGAATTGTTATTTCCATTGTAAATATAAGGAAAAGTGGAATGTGTTTTCTCAGGCACTGTATACCATCACACCTTGCTTATCAATGGGGATATATTCTGAGAAATGAACTTTTAGGCAATTTTATCATGGTGTGAACATCATAAAATGTGCTCACACAAACCCAGAATACATAGCCTTCTCCACACCTCCCCTATATAGTACAGCCTGTTGTTCCTAGGCTACAAACTGGTACAGCATGTGATTGTACTGAGTACTCTAGACAACTGGAACATGATGGTAAGTACTTGTGTATGTAAATACACCTACACATAGAAAAGGTACCATAAAGATACAATTGAAAGATTGAAAAATGGGAGGCATGCACAGGGCATTTACCATGAATGAATCTTGCAGGACAGGAATTTGCTCTGGGGGAGTCAGTAAGTGAGAGGTGAGTGAATATGGAAGCCTGGGACATTATTGTGTACCACTGTAGACTATATAAATACTGTACATTTAGGCTATACTGTTTATTAAAAATATATTTTCTTTAATAATGTTAGCTTACTGTAACTTTTAAACTTTACACATTTTTAAAACTTTTTGATACTTTTCTAATGACAGTTTAAAACATAAAAACATTGATTTTTTTATCCTGGGACTTTGCTGAACTTACTTATCAGCTTAAGAAGATTTTGGGCTGAGACGATGGGGTCTTCTAAATATGCAATCATGTCATCTGCAAATAGAGATAATTTGACTTCCTCTTTTCCTAATTGAATAGCTTTTATTTCTTTTTCTTGTCTAATTGCTCTGGTTAGAACTTCCAATACTATATTGATTAGTAATGGTGAGAGAGGGCATCTTTGTCCAGTGCCAGTTTTCAGAGGGAATGCTTCCAATTTTTGCCCATTCAGTATGATATTGGCTGTAGATTTGTCATAAATAGCTTTTATTGTTTTAAGATACATTCCATCGAATCTAGTTTATTGAGAGTTTTTAGCATAAGGGGCTGTTGAATTTTGTCAAAGACCTTCTCTGCATCTATTGAATAATCATGTGGTTTTGTCCTTGGTTCTATTTATGTGATGGATTATGTTTACAGACTTGCATATGTTGAACCAGCCTTGCATCCCTGGGATGAAGCCTACTACATCGTGGTGGATAAGCTTTTTGATATGCTGTTAGATTTGGTTTGCCAGTATTTTATTGAAGATTTTTGCATCAATGTTCATCATGGATATTGACCTGTACTTTCCTTTTTTAGCTGTGTCACTGCCAGGTTTTGGGATCAGGATAATGTTGCTCTTGTAAAATGAGTTAGGGAGGATTTTCTTTTTGTATTGTTTGGATAGTTTCAGAAGGAATGGTACCAGCTCCTCTTCGTACATCTGGTAGAATTCCACTGTGAAATCATCTGGACTTGGACTTTTTTTGGTTGGTAGGCTATTGCTGCCTCAACTTCAGACCTTGTTATTGGTTTATTCAGGGATTCAACTTCTTCCTGGTTTAGTCTCAAGAAGGGGTAAGTGTCCAGGAATTTATCCATTTCTTCCAGATTTACTGGTTTATGTGCATGAAGTTGTTTGTAGCAATCTCTGATGGTAGTTTGTATTTCTGTGGAATCCATGGTGATATCACCTTTATCATTTTTTAATTGCATCTATTTTATTCTTCTCTTCTCCTTTTTACTAATCTGGCTAGCAGTCTGTCTATTTTGTTGACCTTTTTGAAAAAGCAGCTCCTGGATTTCTTGATTTTTTTGAAGTTTTTTTTTGTGTGTGTCTCTATCTACTGCAGAAATCACAAACATTCCTATACACTAATAATGGACAAACAGAGAACCAAATCATAAGGGAACTCCCATTTACAATTGCCACAAAGATAATAAAATACCTAGGAATACAACTCACAACAGATGTGAAGAACCTTTCAAAGAGAACTACAAACCACTGCTCAAGGAAATAAGAGAGAACACAAACAGATGGAAAAACATTCCATGCTCATGGTTAGGAAGAATCAATATTGTGACAATGGCCATACTGCCCAAAGAAATTTATAGATTCAATGCTATCCCCATCAAGCTACCCATGACCCTCTTCACAGAACTGGAAAAAACCACCTTAAACTTCATATGGAACCAAAAACGAGCCCGCATAGCCAAGTCAATTCTAAGCAAAAAGAACAAAGCTGGAGGCATCACACTACCTGACTTCAAACTATACTACAAGCCTACAGTAATCAAAACAGCATGGTACTGGTTCCAAAACAGAGATATAGACAAATGGAACAGAACAGAGGCCTTGGAAGTACACCACACATCTAGAACCATCTGATCTTTCACAAACCTGACAAAAACAAGCAATGGGGAAAGGATTTCCTGTTTAATAAATGGTGTTGGGAAAACTGGCTAGCCATGAGTAGAAAGCTGAACCTGGAGCCCTTCCTTACACCTTACACTAAAATTAACTCCAGATGGATCAAAGATTTAAACATTGGACCTAACACCATACCTAGAAGAAAACCTAGGCAATATCATTCAGGACTTAAGCACAGGCAAGGACTTCATAACTAAAACACCAAAAGCAATGACAACAAAAGCCAAAATATACAAATGGGACCTAATTAAATGGAATAGTTTATGCACAGCAAAAGAAACAGTCATTAAAGTGAACTGGCAACCAACAGAATGGGAATAAAATTTTGCAAGCTACCCATTTGACAAAGGGCTGATATCCAGAATCTACAAAGAATTAAAACAGATTTTCAAGAAAAAAAACAAACAAATCCATTCAAAAATGGGTGAAGGATATGAACAGACACTTTTTGAAAGAAGACATTTATGAGGCCAAGAAACATGAAAAAATTCTCATCATCACTAGTCATTAGAGAAATGCAAATCAAAATCACATTGACATACCATCCTATGCCAGTTAGAATGTTTATCATTAAAGAATCTAGAGATAGCAGATGCTGGAGAGGATGTGGAGAAACAGGAACACTTTTACACTATTGGTGGGAATGTAAATTCAAGCATTGTGGAAGACAGTGTGGGGATTCCTCAAGGATCTAGAAATAGAAATTCCATTTGACCCAGCAATCCCATCACTGGGTATATACCCAAAGGATTATACATTGTTCTATTATAAAGACACATGTACACACATGTTCATTATGGCACTGTTTACAATAGTGAAGACTTGGAACCAACCCAAATTCCCAACAATGATAGACTGGACAAAGAAAATGTGGCACATATACAACGTGGAATACCATGCTGCCATAAAAAACGATGAGTTCACATGTCCTTTGTAGGGACATGGATGAATCTGGAAACCATCATTCTCAGCAAACTGACACAAGAAAACTAAACACTGCATGTTTAGACTCATAGGCAAGTGATGAACAACAAGAACACATGGGCACAAGGAGGGGAACATCATACATAAGGGTAGGGAGGAGGACAGGGGGCAGGGGAGGGGAGAGACAGCAGGCAGCAGGGAGGTTGGGGAGGGATAACACCGGGAGAAATGCCTGATGTAGGCAACGGGGAGATAGAGACAGCAAACCACCGTGGGATGTGTGTACCTATGTAACAATCCTGCAGGATGTACACATGTACCCCAGAACTTAAAGTACATTAATACATTTTTTAAAAAAAATTCACATTAAAAAAAAACATTCACATAAAAAAAAAACAATGCTGACACATCACAATTTTAGATTTTAAAATTTCCAGAATTTTAAGCAAAAAGCATTATGAAGGAAGGTTTGGTTTAATAAAGACTGATTTTGTTCTGTGCTGCATTAAAAAAAAAAAACACATCAGCTGTACACAAATGTTTTTTCTTTCTTTATATTCTTATTCTATAAGCTTTTTTTCCCGTTATTTTTTATTTTTTAAACTGTTTTGTTAAAAACAGAGACACAAACAGATATATTAGCCTAGGCCTACACAGGGTCAGGATCATCAATATCACTGTCTTCCACCTCCACATCTTGTCCCAGTGGAAGGTCTTCAGAGGCACTGGCATGCATGGAGCTGTCATCTATAATAACAAAGCCTGCCTTCTTCTGGAATACCACCTGTGGGACCTGCCTGAAACTGTATTATAGCACACTTCTTTTTAAACAAGCGGAAGAACACTCTAGAATAATGATGGAAAGTATAGTAAATACATAAACCAATAAGATAGTCATTTAGTTTATTATCATTGAGTATTATGTATTGTACATGATTGTATGGGCTATAGTTTTATACAACTGGAAGCATAGTGGGTTTGTTTATGCCAGCATCACTGCAAACACAAAAGCAATATGTTGCACTACATCATAAGGACATGAGGTGGTAAGAATTTTTCAGCTCCCTGTAGTCTTATGAAGCCACCATTGTATATGTGGTCTGTTGTTGAGTAAAACATCATTATGTGGTGCATAGCTGTAGTTATGTGGATAAGATGATTCATATTTTTAATGCCAAATGTCATCCTTTGTCTGTCACTATTGGCATCCTGGCCTCCACTCAAATTAGCTGAGCTCCTGCTCTGTGCAAGTTACCATGATGTTGTAGAGTATGAAGAAGCATCATTGTTTATGGCTTCCAGGATATATAATGAAGTGAGGAAAGTAATCCCTTCTGTGATGATAAAATACTTAGCAATTTAAAAAATGAAGAACGTAATGCTTTAATAACTCCTCCCAACATATTTTCCTTTGTCAGTGATGTGATTTTATTCCTTAAAGTTCTGATATCATATTTGTCCCATGAATGGGTAGAAAAATATCACTTAGAAAGATGTGGGAGAAGAGCCTCAAAGGGAATGATGGGAAAGAAAGATTTACAGAAGACAGATGTGGGGAATGATCAAAAACAAGCATTCCAGCCTTGCCTCTCACTTAAAAAAATTAGAAACGGAGGATATTAAAACTTCAGATAGGTTGTCAAAGATGACAGAAAAGGAGATCCTCAGGAAATACCCCAAACTTTGCTTTTGATCAGTAGTTATTAGGATTGCTTATGAACTTTGGAAGCAAGTGACAACTCAGTGACTCCAGAGATACAAATACATAGAGACAGAAATATACATATCCACAGTTGACTTGGACAATGCAGGAGCTAAGGGCTCTGAACCCATGTGCGGTAGAAAATTTGTTTATATAGTTGTGACTACTCACAAACTTAACTACTAATAAATTCCTTTTGACCAGAAGCCTTGCTGATAACATACACTATTGATTAATACATATTTTTTATGTTGTATTATATATTGTATTCTTACATTGTTAGCTATAGAAAATAAAATATTATTTTTAAAATCATGAAGAAAATTACTTACTATGCATTGAGTGAAAGTGTATCATCATAAAGATTTTCATCCTTACCATCTTCACATTGAGGAGGCTGACGAGGGGAAGGAAGAGGAGAAGCTGTTCTTGCTGTCTCAGGGTGGCAGAAGTGGAAGAGATGGAGGAGACAGAAAGGGAGTCAGGAGAGCTAGGCATACTTGGTATAATTCTTATTTTAAAAATCCACATGTAAGTGTTCTTACATGGTTCAAACCTGTGTTGTTAACAGTCAACTGTTATACATATATAAAAATACATATGAGTATCATAAATGAATGTATCATAGGTGATCATTAAAATGACTATTATACATCGGTGCTTCCCAGGTGATAACCCATGACCAGAGCTGATTTATGATAAAGTTCTCACTGGTCTATAGTGGAATGATGAAAATAAAAACAATGTACTTAGGTTTTCATAAATTTATTTTTTGCTTTCCATGATAATTAGGATGCTGTAATGCAGGTTATAAAAAGGATGGCGTTATTAGATGATTGGTTCATCAGAAATTATCTTTAAAAGAACGTTAGCAACAAACTGACCTCCATATTTTTATGTGTGTGTGAGAGGGGTCTTCTTTTGGCAAACTGTGCTTGTGTCTATTAAATCACAAGCTTAGGGAACCAGTGATTTTTATAGACTGTTGTTCTGGACTGAATCATGTTCTCTTCACCACCCTAAAATTGATATGTTGGAAGCTCTAATAGCCAGTGTCTCGGCATGTATCTGTATTTGGAGGCACGTCCTTTAAAGAGGTAATGAGGTTAAAATGAGGCCATTAATGTGGGCCAGAATCCAACATCACTGGATCCTTATAAGAAGAGATTAAGGCATAGAGAGAGACACCTGGGGTACACATGCACAGAGGGTCTACCTTGTGAGAAGTCAGCAAGAGGGATGCCATCTGTCAGCCAAGGAGAGAAACCTGGAAGGAAACCAACCCTGCTGGCTCTTTGATCTTGGATGTCTCACTTGCAGGACTGTGAGAATGTAAATTTATGATGCTGAAGCCACCAGTCTGTGGTATTTTGTTACAACAGTCCATGAAAACTAATACCAATGTTATACTTATTAGGAGGAAGGAGTTATTTAAATCTGGGGTCTGAGGCTGCCTCAAGGAACAGGTAGGAGGTGAGATAGACTGGATTTATGGAGGAGGGCATTCTAGGGGAAGAAATGCTGGTAAAAAAAAAAGAGCTAGTTTATGTGGCATCTTAAAATAGGGAAAGTCTACTGAGTAAAGGTTATAACGAAAGTCCAAGCTGGTGAAAAGCAGGTTCAAGTCCATTCAAAAAATTTTGAATGTCATGTCTCAAGAATTAAATGTTTACATTGCATTGGGCAGCTCCACTGTATACAAATGAGGAGGAAACAGAAAATAAAGGCATCGACTACAAAACATTGTTTTGAGAAGTTTAATAATTAAATGCAAGGAAACAAGACAGAATGTCAAGGCATTGATAAAATGTAGAAACCATTAGGAAAGACAGGGTCTGCCACTCAGAATTTGAAACCAAAAAAGCTAATTTATTGCTTAAATAAAGGTGAACTACAGTGATCAGAAACTGTCTCATTTGGCAGCACAAACTGATGATCTAATATGGAATTTGGTAGAAGAATTTGTTTGCAGTTGGGTTACTCACAGATGTGAAGGTGTGGAGGAAAATGCTCATTGACTGTAGTAATGTGTTTTGTGCTGGTGCCTGATGGGCATGATTGATTGAACAAATTTCCCTTGTTTGTCTGGCAGTTTACTTGTCACTGCAGCTATAGAAAAATCAGTCATGCCCAAATTGTTTGTGGGCTTCCTTGATTTCAACATGAAGTAATAGCCAAGACTTCATGTCTTTCTTCTAAATGTTCTCAGTGCAGTCATTCCTCTTCCTACCTTTGCTAGATCACGCTGAGAGCTTATCTTTGCTAGATCATGCTAAGAGCTTATCTGCTGTTATGTGCATCCCCAGGGCTTTCACACCACATTATTCTCTAAGTCACTCTCAGATTAGCTGTACTAAAGGAAAGATTCGATGACATCACTGTCCTTCCCAAACAACTCTAATAATTCATAACTCTCTACAAACTAAAATCAGTCCTTCTTGCATTTATACTTTTCATGATGCAGTCTAACTTGCAATCTAGGGTTAGCTTCCTCTATGGCCCACCTCATATACTGAACTTTACTAGGTCATTTTTATCACTGTGCCCTGATAGAATACAGTTTAAATCCTAACTTCAAGTTTGTGTTTACCATTCCTTAAAGCGAAACATAAATTAATTTTACAATGTTATTTTATTGTTTAGTACTGTCACAATATCTTATGCAATAAATGCTGTGTAGTGGACAATTCATGGACAACCTGAAGGGCAGGACAGTGGTACTGTCTACTTCATGGATACCCAATATTAAAATCGCATCTATTTTAAGAGATTTATAAGAATAAAAGCTACAGAATATCACACAGATTTATGACAATGACTACATACACACAACACACACACACAACACACACACACAACACACACACTCATATTCTATTAAAGTTTATTTTCAAATGCAAGAATCAGAGAGTTGTCAGTTACCTTAACTTGATACTGTTTTCAATAGTTAGTGCTTTAGCACGTAGGAAATCATTTCAGATTACTATAATACTTTAAATTATCCTTAAAGAATCCAAGTCAACAAAAACAAAGTGACCTTCTGAAATCAGATTCAATAAAATGTAAATCATTTAAAAATAACTCAAAGAAAGCATTGATCTTCTCCCCAGCCCCAATTAGTGGAGTATCTTAGGTCAGAGATGGATCACCTTATCGCAGTGGATTCATAGGAAAACAAACAGCTCTGAGTTTTTTCTCCCTTTTTATCTTCATGCTCCATTAGAAAGCAACAAAAAAATACATTTTCATTTTTCTGTTTATTAAAGAAGAATGAGTGTGGTAGAAAATGAAATTTAGCTCATTTGGACTGTGCTCAATTTAATGAGATTGACCTTTTCCATTCATTCTGAAATGCTTTCGGTTTTATATGGACAAACAGACTTATTTTCAGGAAATATTGTAATCATTTCTCATCTCATAAACAGTAAATCTTAAGCAGATGATTTATCACCTTGAAGTTACTAACATTAAATCTTAATTTTAATCAAAGATGTAAAAGTCAGCACATCGATATTAATCACAAATATCATTCTAGCTTAATTATGTTTTAATTGTAGGATGGTCCAAGTGATAAATAGATATTAATCACAAATATCATTCTAGCTTAATTATGTTTTAATTGTAAGATGGTCCAAGTGATGAAGCTCCAATGAATGGAGAAACACCAGGGTTCTTGGTCCTCATGCCAGCCAAGATAAAATGACAAGGACACATGTGGAATGCTTTTAAGGAGCGGAGAGTTTAATAGGCAAGAAACAAAGAAGCTCCCTGTACAGACACAGAGGTGGGAGGGCCTCCAAAGTTGAAAGAGGAGATCCCTGCCTGCCACAGATACCAGCCAGGTATATATGCAGAGGCTGGAGGGGGTGGGGTTTGATTTGCATAGGTCTCAGAGGATTGGTTTGACTAGGCATATTATTTACATAGCCTGAGAAACAGCTGGCCCTCTCACACTACTTTTTTAATATGCAAATGTGGGTTGCCATGATGTTCTACACACATGGGGATATGTGGGGCAGCCATGTTGCCAAGAACACGTGGGGCAAGGGCAAGAAGATGCGGGAATGGCCATGTTGGGTGGACCCAGTTTCTAATGGTCTGTATTTGCATATCAAAGGTTGCCAGCATGGCTCTAAGTGCCAGGGCCTTACAAGAAATTTTTCCAGAGATGCTTTAAAAAATAAAAATTTCTGCGCCGGGCGCGGTGGCTCAAGCCTGTAATCCCAGCACTTTGGGAGGTAGAGGTGGGTGAATCACGAGGTCAAGAGATCAAGACCATCCTGGTCAACATGGTGAAACCCCGTCTCTACTAAAAATACAAAAAATTAGCTGGGCATGGTGGTGCGTGTCTGTAATCCCAGCTACTCAGGAGGCTGAGACAGGAGGATTGCCTGAACTCAGGAGGTGGAGGTTGCGGTGAGCCGAGATCGGGCCATTGCACTCCAGCCTGGGTAACAAGAGCGAAACTCCGTATCAAAAGAAAAAAGAAAAAAAGAAAAAAATAATAAAAATTTCCCAAGGATCCCATTTCCTCTCTATCTGCTTAAAATAATTTCTTAATAACTCCTACCACACAGGTTGGTAAAACATATTTACCATACGTACCACAGATGAGAGCTATTACAAGCTTTCTTTATCATCTGGAGAGCCCTCATGAAACAACAACCCAACATTCAAAATATTTTCATATAGTGTCTACTATACACCATTTATTGCATAAGAGATTGTGACAAAACTGAATAATAATGTCATGAAATTAATTTATGTTTTGGTTGGAAAATAGTCACATGAAAAATTAGCAGTTGAATTAAATTAGTTAGTACAAGGTGATGGAGGCAATAAATTAACTTAAAGGTTCAGAATATAGAAAGTCACAGATTTAGAAAAGCCCAAAGATAAGATTCAAGAAATAAATAAGCCAGTTTGACAAAAGCAGAAGATGTTTTAGAACAGTGAAAGAAATTGTTAATTATTGGGACCAGATTCTAAGGGGCCTGAGAGATCACTTCATAGAATTTGAATTTTGTCCTATTAACAAGAAATAAACCAATGTCCTCTGAAAACTCAAATAACTGAAGTCACGTATAATTAAGACTTCACTACTCAAGCTTTAAAGTATTTTCTTTCTCTCCCTCCTTCCCTCCCTCCCTCTCTCTTTCTCTCTTCTCTCTCTCTCTTTCTTTCTTTCTCTCACTCTGTCACACAGACTGGAGTGCAGTGGCATGATCTTGGCCTACCAAAACCTCCTCCTCCAGGCTCAAGCAACTTTTCTGCCTCAGCCTCCCCAGTAACTGGGATTACAGGTACATGCCACCATGCCTAGTAATTTTTGTATTTTTAGTAGAGATGGGTTTTCACCATGTTGGCCAGCCTGGTCTTAAACTCCTGACCTCAAATTATCCACCTGCCTTGGCCTCCCAAAATGCTGGGGTTACAGGCATGAGCCACTGCGCTCAGCCCAGAACTACTCTTAAATATGGTGAGAAATTAGAACATCCTCAGGATGCAGTTAAACCTTTAGTATGCTAACTAATCAGTTTTAAACCAGATTTCTTATGCTTTTGTTTTACTGACATTTAAAAGACAATAGATTAGAAAAGAAAATAACTTATCTCAGCTTACAAATTATTATGTCCATTAATATCTTTTAAACTTCTGTCTTATTCGTTATATGTGCAATGTAATAGCAGGTAGGTCTGGAAGGCAATCACTAAATCCATCCACCTAATACTTGAGTGCCAGTTATTTGCCTAGTTTGGTGATAAAACATTGAAAAAGCCAAAGAAAATCAATAAACAAACAAACAACAGCAACAACAACAACACAGCAAAACAGAAATTGTTCCTGTTCTCAAAGATTTCCATCCTACGAGATGATCATTAATCAACAGTCTTAAGAATTGATCAATTAGTGATATAAAGGCATGTTTGTTATAAATGCTGTGAGAAAGAGATAAAATCAAGTAGTTCAGGAACTGACCTCATCAAGAAACCTTTTCTTTGGGGGGAGGGGGATAATAAGATGCTTATAGGGAGAAATTAAAATAAGAAATAATTAACTAGGTACAAGAAAAAGGTGAGAACTTTTCAGAGACAGATAGCAACATGTGCACAGTTCCTGAGAAAGAAGGAGTCATGGTATCATATCACAAAACTCTCCCTAAGTTTCATTGTGACGGACAAGCAGCTGCACACTTTCTTCAGACTACATCAGGTCACCCAACTATTTATGTAAATAAAGTTTTATTGAAACATAGCCACACTCTTTCATATGCATGTTTTCTGTGGCTGCTTTACTCACTAAAGAGGCCAAGTTGGGTAGTTGTAAGAGACACCATGTAGCTCACAAAGCCTAAAATGTTTACTATCTGTTTCATTGCCAGTCTCTACTATAAGACTCTTAATCAGGTATGTAAAACATTGGCCAGTTGGGACAAATTTCATCAAGGACCTTGTGACTAAATGTATGACTTGATTCCAAAGTATTATAATTTCTAGAAATAAAATCATAAGCAGGTACCCAAAGTATAAATTAGATTAAAATCTAATTGTCCTACCTAAAGTAAAGATAAGGGTTCCAGCCCTCTCTACCTGAATGTTGCTAATCTTACAAGGCAAAACACAAATTTCAGAAAACAATGCTATAGACTATAAAATTAAGAAAGTATCCTTCATTTCCAAAGCAACCATAGCTATTGTGTTCTCTAAAATGTTTTAAATACATTTTTCATGCAAAAAATGAATTGATAAAATAATGATCACCTATATACTCTATAAATAAATTCAACACTTAACATCTTGCCATATTTTGATAGGCTATATTAAGTATTATGATTGTGTGTGTTAACAAACTTTTATTCTATAGAACTTACATAATCTGCACATATCATAATCCTTCAACCATAAATTCTTTAGGATGCCTCTCTTAAGGATATTCTTCTAAGTAATCACAATGTCACGATCATATCACAAAAAGCAGTACTTTTTAATATAGGTAATATACATTCAACATTCAATTTTAACCAATTTGATTTTGGAAAACTATAAAAATCATTCATTGAATTAAATTATTTCCCTTTGGTCTTTATTATTCTGTGACAGATATCCAATGGTTATTTTGTAGAACATCTTACATCTGGAATTGTCTCATTGTGTCTGTCTTTCAGTGTTTTCATTCTTTCTGGAATTTCCTGGAAGTTTGATTGTAACACCTTGAATAAATACTAGCTCATGTGTCTACAGTTATACTCTTTGGAACAGAAAAAGAGAAAAAAGGGAGACGCCTAGGAAAAGAAAAACAGAAACCAAAAGACAAAAACTTCAATCTTTTTGGAGGTAATGCTATATTAATTTTTACCTGAAAATTTTTAATCAAATGGAAATAAGTATTCAGCTTGCTTTTTTAGAAGAAGCTATATTTTGCCAATTGTTAATGAGCAAAGTGCTCTTTATAGGAAATTCAGTTAATAATGTAGAAGGACAGATAGTATTAGAAAGCCACCATTCTCATTTTGGAGGCCAAGGAGGGCGGATCACCTGAGGTCGGGAGTTCAAGAAAGTCACCATTCTGCAATACTCAAGAAATGATTGATTGAGGAAAGGAAAACCAACACATAAACTATTAGATATCCATGAAACGGGAGAGTTCCCTTGACCCCTTCATGGGACTTGTGACAGAGGTGGCTTGTTTACTCAGCTGCTGCTCTCAGCCATTTACAGGAGGAAACATGTAAGCAGATGGGTGTGAGAACCAGAGCAAATGAACATTGGAACTGCCAGCTGCTTCTCTCTAGTGGCAGTGTCCAAGAGTGTTACAATGCTCTTTTAGTGCTGCATTCTGGTAGGTGGTACCTGTGACTCCCATAGCCCAAAAGGGCATGTTACCAGCCCAGTGGGGGCTTTTTGCCTCATTGCATGGGGAAGCAGCCCTCTGTCAGTGAGGGCAAAGGGCCAGTGCAACAGCCTTTTTGGGTTCCCACATCCAGGGCATCCTGAATTCTTGTCCAAGGCGCAAAATGAATGCAGTCACATGGATTTGAAGAAAGGTGAATGTGGACATTTTATGGAGCAGTGGAAGTGGCTCTCAGCACAATGGGGAGCTGGAAAGGGGATGGAATGAGAAGGTGGTCTTTCCCTAGAGTTTGGCCAAACTTCTCTCTGACTGCACCAGCCAAACATCTCTCTATGCTTTGTCTCCTCTTGACATTTCAGACACCTCTCTCTTCTGTTCTTCTCTGCCACACCACTCTCCTCCTCTGCCAGTGGAGTCTAGTGTTTTTATGGGCACAGCATAGGGCATGTGGTGGGCCAAAAGGTAACATTTGGGTGAGAAAGGGGGATATGAAGTTCTTATTTAGGGCTGTGGGTCTAGGCTTGAAGGTGGAACTGTCACCAGGGAACCTGCCCTTTTCTAACCAGAATTTCCCTATCTCCTGTCCATATCATCATATTGTTGCAGAACCAGTTCTTAGCCCAGGACCAAATAAATCTCCACATCCCCTTCTAGAGTATTTATTCATTGCAAAGGGAAAAGTACAGCCTTAGACTAGAAAAAGTCTGCTGGCACCACTTTAATTTATGTTATCAAAATTAGTATCACTGACTGATTTTATGGCCTCCTGATATGGTATAGTGTAAAATACACAGAATTACCTATGAAAAATTTTTGCCAAACTTTCTTTATCTGACTATTTAAAAGAAGTTCATAAAAACAATTGGATAAAATAGTTTTGTAAGTTTTATATATACTTAATATGATGATTAATCATTCCTATAATGAGTGTGACTATACTTTCACAGCTGACCTGGAAATTGACTAAGAATGTCCCATAGTCTAGAGAAAAGAACAGCGAACTATATGTAAGGAGTCTCATTTCCATATTCAAGCCATTTTTAACTAAAAAAATCCTGGTGACCTTCAGCACCACCCTTCTTTCTCCAGCCTGTAATTTCTCCACTTGCAAAATAAAATTTTGGGTAACTTTTCTTTTACCTTATGCACTAAAGTTCTATAGACTTAAGTCTCAGGAAATAGTCTTAAATACATAATTTAATGTAGTAGTTAAGAGCAGAGACTCTGGATGCAAAACCCAAGCTTAGCCACTACCATAGTTCTCTACACCTCAGGCAATTAACCCATAAATTGAGGTGTCACAATCACTTTACCTCCTTCATAGTGTTATTGAAAAGACTGATTCATAATGCATATAAAATGCTTAGAAAAACAACTATGCTTAGGAAGAATTCCCACCTCGTGTTCCCAAGTAGCTAATTTTTCTTTTTTCTGTAGAGATGGGGGTTTGCCATGTTCCTCAAGCTAGTTTCAAACTCCTGGGCTCAAGCAATCTGCTTGCTTCAGCCTCCCAAAGTGCTGGGATTACAAGCGTATTCCACCTTGCCCAGTTTAAGCGATATACTTCTTTATAGTGGAAATCAATTGGTGGAGCATCTAGCAAAGCTTTTGACAGGACAGACTTGGCCATCGCTGCTTTCATCTTTTTCCCTTTATCATGTTTTAGATCTAGAACATGAACACAGTGCCAGGAAGTGCAGCAGTCTTCTTGCAAATTTAAAGTCAAAAGCCAAGGTCTTTTGGATGGGAGAGGAGATAGAAGAGCTGGGTCCCTAACAGGACCATGAAACACCTACAGTAGTCATACTGTATGCTTGATTTCTCATTATATTGAAAAAAGTAAGTCCTAAAGTATTTAGATTACAATTAATTTGGTTTTTCATTGTTTGCAACTGAAGCAATCCCAAATGATATACTTACTCTATTTCGTTTAATGTCATAAAAACACTAAGAGGGAGGCAAGATTATTATCACTGTCTGACACTTGTAGTAAATATATTCTTTAAAAACTTTGTTTTGAAAGGAGCTGTAAAGATTGAGCCTCTCTACACATTTAAGATTTAAAATATTATTTTGCTATATAGGTTCAAAGATAATTATCTTGCATTCCAATTTATATACACTTCAACAAACTATATCAGCAACAAATTGAGGTGGGTTAATACAAATGACTTACCTTCAAAGCTGTTATAACCACCAATGTCTTATTAGATGTTCAAAAGTCTATGAGAAAGGTCTCCTGAATTAATGGGAGGATTTGCAGAAACATAAATAAGAGTTTACTGTGGCTTATGAATTGTAAAGACTTTAAGAACTGTCTAGAAGATTCATCCCATCAAGACAAAAGCAATCCATAATTGTTCAGGCAATTTAATAAGCCAAAGAAAACTTAGACTGTGATAGATACTAAAACATATTTATCATTCAGTTCTGGAATGTGGAGTCCACTCAGGTATGTTTTGGATAGCTGGCTCTATCTTATGCTGAATAAATATGTTAGCACTGTGCATCTTTTTATGCTGTTAAGTAAACATAATAAAACTGCCAGTTCAAACTCAGTTTTAAGTAAAATTCAAAGTTACTCCCACTGCAGAAGATGCCAAAAAGAATGCAAAGGTAATTTCTATAGTTTGAAGAATACTTTTGTTGTAGTTTGCTGAGTTTCCAGAGTATTAACTTTTAGTTTTTTCTTTACCTCCCAAACCAAAAATTTTTCTCTGCTTCTTTTCCTTAAAGTTTCTTTCCTCAATATCCTACTCCAAACTACACAATTAACTATAGTCACAGAAATCCTTCCCCTGGTCAACTCACTTTCAAGACCTAGAAATAATAGACTCACCATCTAAAAGACATTTGCAAAGCTCTTTTGGTATTAAAATTTCAGCAATGTCCTAAGTCTGTACACCATAAGTTCTAGGAAAAATTATTTTCATTCTAAGGCATCCCAGAAGCCTCAGAAAGACAGTAAGTGCTGTATTTTTTTTGAACACAAAAGTCTCAATTATGATAGTTTTTCCACAAAGTGTTCTGTCAACTCTTTCCACAAACAACCAAAGCAGAATTTTATTTTCATTTTTATTTATTTGTTAATTTTGAGACAGAGTCACACTGTCACCAAGCTGGAGTGCAGTGGGGCTATCTCGGCTCACTGCAACCTCTGCCTCCCAGGTTAAATCTATTCTACTGTCTAAGCCACCTGGGTAGCTGGGACTACAGGTACATGCCATGACACTGAGCTAATTTTTACATTTTTAGTAGAGATGGGGTTTCATGTTGGCCACGATGGTCTCGATCCCTTGACCTCATGATCCGCCCACCTTGGCCTCCCAAAGTAGTGGGCTTATAGGCGTGAGCCACCGCACCTGGCCCTCTGAAGTAGAATTTTTATATTTACTTATATGCTTTTAAGTCATATGGTATTTAGAAGATATAGAGGGGTGAAAGGAGAATGTTCCAAATGTAAAGCAAATGGATTTGACTAAATCAAACTGAAGCTATTTCAATAATCAATAAGAAATAATTTAAAAAATTTGTTCATGTCCTTGGAAGTATGCAGAAGACTTCATTCCTGGCAATAGCATGGCAAGGTATGTGCAAAGAGGTCCCACAAGTGTTTACACCGTGTGTCCTTCTGGTACCATCATTCTTTCATGACATCCTACCAACATTGGGGTACAACATTTGGAATGACAAAATAAACTTTCCTTTTCTATAATCTGCCCCTTGATCCTAAGGAATGCACTCACATTGGAAAGTTGGCACATTTGTGCTTTCCCAAGGACTGCTCCAAATGCATACACATACATACATGCAAGCCTGAGTCCTGAACTAATTGGATTGCATGATAAGCAAATAAAACCATGGGCTCTGAGTCCAGCATATATACCACCTCTTTCTTATCAAGTCTCACAGAAGTCTCAACTCAACTCTCTGATGTGTGTAGGGCAAACTCGAATTTTTATAACAATTTAACAGTTGAGTTAACAGACTTCAGGGGATAATTGGGGGAGTTGTAGCTCAAATAACATGTGGGAAACTGACATCTAAACTTCAGCTCTTTTTCTTTCTAGCTCATTGACTTTCTCACTGGTCCCACCATCATCCCCTTCCTCAGCTCATCCTCACATCCTTTCTACTCAACTCACTATGGACCAGCAATGTTGGTATCACCTTGCAGCTTGCCTGAAATACTGACGTTTAGACCCCTTATCAGATCTACTGATACAGAATGTGTCATTGAACAAAGCCCTCAGATGATTCTTCTAGGCATTAAAGTTTGAGAATCATGAAAAGCACACCTCCAATCCCTTATGGAAAGAGGCTAGAATGATCAAGTAACTCATCCCTATAATTCCTGCACTTTGAGAGGCTGAGGCAGGAGGATTACTTGAGCCCAAGAGTTCAAGACCAATCAGGGTACATAGCCAGAATTCATCTCTACTTAAAACAAACAAACAAAAAACATAGGCAGGCATGGTGGCAAGCCCCTGTTGTCCTAGCTACTTGGGAGGCTGAGGTGGGAGGATAGCTTAAGCCTAAGAGGTCAATGCTGCAGTGAGCTGTGATCTTGCCACTTCATTTTGGCCTGGACAACAGAGTGAAATTCTGTCTCAAAAAAGAAATAAAAAGGATAACTAACTTGATGACCATGCTTAAACTCATCTGCAAGCTAAATACAAGGACTTAGTTTCATACAGAAGACAGGAAAAATAGTAATTTGGGGCTATAAATGTCTTACTGACTATAATTTTTTTGGTCAATTAAAGTACAGATTAAAGCCATTTATTCACTTAGCTGGAAATTATCAACTAAAACGGCCTTCAGAACTTGCATTTTAAAAATAATTCTTGCCTATACATAACTAGTTAATGTACAAAAATGATATTCATGGAGAAATATTTATCTCATCATTGATTATTTTAGCAAAAATCTGTTAGAACTCTTAAATGTGGTCAAACAAAACATGGGATATTTGTATAATGGCAAATAATGCAGTCAATTAAAAGGATGTAATATTATGAAACACCCTCCCTGGTGTTGCTAAGTGAAGAAAAGCAAGATGCTCTGTGTGTTTGTATGTGTGTGTATGTGTGTGTGTGTATGTGTGTGTCTAAAAATTCATTTAAAGACATAAATATGACCATAAAGATATGGAATATTGCTGGAAGCATACAGAAGATACTAGCAATTTATTTTTGTGGGAAGGGAACAGAATGACTTTGGACAGAGCAGAGAGACCTATATTTCACTGTACATGTTTTTTTATATATGTCAAACACTATATAATGTGCATAGATTACTATTCTATAATATTAAATAAACACCTACAGTAATATTTTTAATTTTTTTTTTTAATTTTCAGGGACTAAATCTTGCTGTTTCCTGGATTGGAGTGCAGTCACCACTGGATTCACAGGAATGATCACAGCTTCATATAGACCCAGACTTCTGGACTCAAGTGATTCTCCCACCTTATCCTCCAATCCCCAGTCCTGTAGCTGGGACTACAGGTGCAAACCATCACACCCAGATTAGAAATCATTTTTATTCAGGATCAGGAAAGTGATGGAGACTAATTTTATTATCATGTTTAATGACAAATGTTAACCTTTGGAGGAGATCAAAGAACAGTAAAAACAAGCAATTTAACAACTTGTCTCCATTTAGTTAACTAGTTGAGTGACTTTAGTTGAATCTTCTTATAAATTTTCAAGCCCTAGAGGTATTTTTTATTTTAGAGGAGAGCAAACTCTCTTTCCTCTCTACTACCTTATAATATTGTGAGGAGGAATTAAGAAAGTAGATGAGAAAATTCATTATAAACTCTGATAGGCTATACAAAATTAAGCCTGTTTTATTGAGCCTGGATTTTTAATACTTTGATATTCTCTAAATGGAATCACATCAAATATTAACTAAATTCTTTATTATTCCTATTCAATACAACCAACATTTTGGTAATGAGTTTTCCTGAATCACAAATCTTAATATCAATATGTCCAAAAATTTCCAGGGACATGTTAGATTCATTTGACGTTACAGCTCAATAGTGCTCCTGGAGAACAACAACAAAAAAATTAGCTTTTCTTTTAATGTTTTAAAAGACTCCGTGTGTTCCGATTTAATTAGTGTATTTTCTTTTTCCTTGAATAGTATCTTTGGTTTTCTGACTCCAAGTTGTAAGAAATTGGTTTGTGGCAAGAATAGAAAAAAATCTGTTCATTCTTGTATGCCAAATCTAAAGTGCACAGACTTTGAGGGTGAGGACGAGGAGGTGATTATGGTGATGATGGTGTGGTACTACAATGTATTTCCTTACACATGCTAGGATAAGTGGCAAGTAAAGCTGACCTGAAATACCTTTAAAAGCCTCCATTTCTTCCCTACTCTAGTGACACCAGGGAGGCTATCAATATCAAAAGAAGGTAGCTTTTGTACTCTCTTTATAGATTGTCTGTTTCCCTTTCTCTGATGATAGAAAACCTTTAAGAACCATTTTAAATTCAACTTCTTTCAAGAAGCCACTTCCAAAGACCTCAATCCCATGTGATTTAGACCTTCTCTTAGTCAATACTGTATACTTTACCTGTCTTCTAATGTATTCTGTTTTATAATGAACTGAGTTATATTTTATCCCCTATTACAGTATATGCTCTGTGAAGACAAGATTGTATCTTGTTCCTCTTTACATCTGCAAAGGCATTTCATACTGAGTAGACATTCAACAAAATTTTAATCCATCAAATAATACAAGAAATAAAATGCCTCTCCATTCAAATCTACCTCTATTGATGAGCTAAAGAAAATTCAGTCTCTAAGTGAAAAACAACTAATTACAGAAGAAAAAATATCAGATCAACAAAGGCACTGCTTTTATAAAGACCTTCTCTGCACAGGGAATTTATTTTCTGCAGCTACTCTTTTAGTGAATTTTGTCAAAAAAAGAAAAGCACTGTTTGTATAAACTAAATTATTTTCTAAGCTTTGCAATATATACAAATTAGCAGGTTACTTTCAACGAGGTAACTAGCTTGGGTTCTTATCTGCACTTGTTTAAAAGTTCATCCTCCTGTATACATGCATTTACTGAAAAATCAAATGCTCAAACAATTTCAGACAGACATAGAATAGTGATTTTTCTTCCAAATTTGAATCCCACCAGAAGGGGAACATGCAGTGACATTAATAACTAATGACTCAATCAAAAAATGATTTAAGGCAAATTAACAAAGAAGAAAATCAAATTTAGACTCACTTTGTCTAGAAAAGTTGACGAAGAATGAAAACCAGTAAGTGCTCAAATTTTGAAAGACATAACACATTTAACTCATCATCTCTGGCTTTATTTTCAAAATCATTTCAGAGAGTTATGTTAAAGTGCACCAAAAATTATAGACAATTTTTCCGACAAAGACTGAGACAATATTTATCAAGCCTCCATATTGAGCAACTCTAAAAAGGTATTTGTTGTATATCTGACTCTCAGGTATACCCAGTGAGTCACTAAATAGAATGTAGTGATTTGGCTCTAATTTTGAATCACTAAAAAGAACTTATAAAGATAAATGGAGAATTGAAAAGATGAAACTGGAGCAAGCAGCTCCTACCACCTTATTTGGCTATGATTTTACTTTGAGCCTTAACTTTAACCTTTACTTAGCCAAATCGCATTCCTTCTAAGCTTATCTTCACCATCCTTTTAACTTCCCTGGAGGGAGTTACCTCCATCACTACTTAATAAGAACAGAGAGAGAGAAAAAAAAAAAGCAACTGTAGCTGACTCCAGCAAACAGAGCAATTTACTGTTAGGAGAAGGTAGAACTAGCTTCCAACTGCTCTGGCTTTCTAAGAGGCAGAAAAAGATGATTTTTCCAGGATGAAACTGATTTGATGAATGACTCCATCCCTTTTTTGTCCTGGTGTCACTGATGCTCAAGGGTTGGATTTTTGAGAAAGAGTACTTAAGTGGCCTAGTTTGTTGTCATATGCCCCTTCCCCCTCAGAGAGGTCCAGGCAGCTTGATTGACAAAATTGATACAGTTCATAAAATTGTATCCCATTGCTTACAGGGGCATAGGCGCTTCCCATTTGGAGGTGGGGGGACACAGGAGACAGACATTTACTTTCTATCTGACCCAAGCCCCTCGCTGTTTATTTAAAATGTGGAGTCCTCATTAGGGAAAAGGAGTCAGGCTGGTGGGAGCAAGGAAAAGCAAAGAAAGGAAGGAGATAAGTTATGAGTCTGCCTTTCCTCATGGTCCGAGACATGTAGCCCTGTGGCACCCAACCTATCACCAGACACCTGCAAGTTGGTTCAGTGCCACCTTGGCATTATCAATACGGCACAAAGCCCTCTTCAACAGACAGCATACACACTATTCGATAAAATCTCCAGCAAGCTTTTGTCTCCTTGCAGTCTGCCTGTCTTCTGCTGATCCTACCCGTTGAGAGAAGGCAATGTATTTTTCTACTTTCTTTAATAAATATGCCTTTCTCTACATACAATTGCCTTGATGAATTATTTTACCCCTGCACCAGCAGCCCAAATAGTCATCCCTCCCCCTCGACATAAAATTTCTTTTCATAGGCATGAAACGCTCAAATTTACAATAAAAGAAACTTTCACACTTGAAATAAATTAAAATACTGCCGTGTTTCAGTTCTCCCTGCCTTTGCTCATGTGACTCCCTCTGACTGGAACACCATTAATCTTTGCTAGGTGAAATTCCAGTCCTTCTTCCAAACCCATTTCAAACAGTACCTCCTCTGTAATGATTTTCCTGACCTCTCCATGAGGAATTAATCAATCTTGCTCCTGTACTTCCAAAGTGCATTCTCCATAACCCTATGGACTTGCCCCCGTGTTAACAGTTAATTGTTTAAGCGCTGCTCTTTGTAATGGGATCATGAAGCTACGGATCTGCTTTCAGGAACACCTCCAATCATGTGCTCCAACCTGGCCAGCAAGACCTCCACAAATGTCCTTTGAAGATGTTAATAAAATTTTTAGGAAAGTTGCTTCCAGATATTCTCTGATTCTATTCTGTATATATGCTGGATCTAATTACAAAATAAGCATGACTTTAAAACTCCACTTATGAAACATAGGTCATTTTGAGAGTAAGGTTGAGTTACTTTAACACTTCCACATGGTGTTTATCATGATAGTTATTTTAAAAAGAACGAACAATAATGTATCAGGAACTCCACATTCTCTAGGCTAGACTTTACAGAGAAGAAATTCAATGAATACTGTTTTTACCACCTACAAACTTAATATCTAACATGAATAATAATGACAAAGAGAGGCAATATGCAAAGGATGAACATGTAATAATTTTTATATTACATACTAATGGACACATAAAAATAATTACACGTTTATTGTTATTTTTAGTAATTATCTTATAATAATTTTTAAATCATATGTACCTACTAATGGACACATAATTTTTTAAATGAAGAAGAACAGTAAATTACTCAAATGTCCAAGAATATATGAACATCCATAAGTACAGTACAAAAAAAGTTAGTTAAAAAGATGAATTTCTATCAAATAAAGTAATTCAAATATTCACTTTCCTGACTGTTTAAGATAAACTAGAAAGTGTTTACTTCTTCAGAATTCTTACCAGTGCAAATTGCACCACATATTTGGGTCTCAAATTTCTCCATTCTTTAAAAAAAAATTATTTAACATTTATTCAGCCTGATTTGTCTCCCCAGTGACATTTTAAACTCTGTGAAGACAAGAGACATCTCTCGTGCTTTTTTGATATGCTGGAAAATGCACTACACATGTCCATAAACTTAAAATGCTCAATAAATGTGTTGGGCAAAAACCACTTTCACTGTCTTTATATATCTTGAGTTTTAGGGAACAAGTTAGTAAAAACTTTTGGTTAAAGTCTTCGAGTTTTTGTATTTATTTTTTACTCTGTGTTAAGGTTGACTTTTTCTGCACTCTGAGGAAGATATCAAGTTATTGATATTACTATTTACATTGATAGGGAAAGCATACTTGAGGAAAATAATCTCATAAAGAAGTTTTATTAATTTAACAATATGAATGTTCTCAATGGATATAAATCCAGAGGTCCTCTGAAGAAGACAGGGTTACTGCTTTCTTATTTCCTCAGAGCATTAACATTAAGCATTAACATTATGAATATTATTATCGTTGCTTGCTTTGAACATCACCTCCAAATATTCTGCACTGTGCTAAAAATCCTTTGTTTGGAGGACACTCACTTTAAATTATCGTCAAGGCATGCTACTACAAAAAAGTAATAATAAAGTCAAATTTAAAAAGTGGTAACAGAATTGACAAAGCCAGTAGGATTATTGAAAAGATGATCTTGGGAGACCATCTTTCTAGCTCATTTCAGTTTAATAGCAGATTAGATGTTGAATGGTTCTTATATGTTTAGCAATTCTGCCAATAAATGTTGAAAGAGAAAGAACAATTTTCTCCTGACAAATACAAACCTTTAACACTACATTCATACTTGAACATATATGGTTTAAATTAAGTGCAGTTGCTCATGATCTATTCAATCCCTTAACCTCTCAAATGAACCTGTGATGTTTGGATGTGAATCTCTTTCATACTCACTTTGGAGTGGCCAGTAATTCAATTAGTCTGGTTTTATTTCATTTTGGTCAGAAAGTACTATTACTATACTTGAGTTACAGTAATTTCTTCTGAGTGCTGAGAAGAAATTTGCTTTTAGTATTAGCACAAGCTGCCAAAAATTAAATAAATCCAACGTAGATAAATGGGGGTGCATATTAATTTAATTCTAGAGAAGATAACAAAAGTTTTATGGCCAAAGTGAACTCAAAAGGTTAAGTACATTTCTATGTTGCCTGAGTCTCAAGACATCACAGGCAATCATTTTTTTTTTCTCTGACCATTTAGATATTTGCTAACCCTCTTGAGAACCTGTTAGATGACAAACGATACATGAGGCATAAGCAGGAATGATTGTAGAAGGTATGAAATGCATGTGAGTTTTTTATGAAATGCATTCGCAAAATCAGGGCCATGGAAATGGTTAAAAAATTCATGAAAACATTCACAAGGCTTGTAACAATAAATTCTTTAAGATATTTAACAAATTTTGGTAAATTATTTTTTTCACATTGTGCTTTCCTTATTATGTTTATGTACGTACTTTGAATCTCATGAAAACATGTGTGTGTCATTACTCCCATTCACAGCCGGCTTCCTAGTCAAGTTACCTGTGCAGTGGCTCAGAGTCCAAGCTCAGAAGGGCTCCAGGCTTGCATTAATGCTCTGATGTGTTGTCTGGGAATTTGTAAGACTATTTGAACAAAGGGTCTCACGGTTTCATTTTGCACAAATTAGGTAGCTGCTGTCAAATGCGAGAAGAACCAGCTACCTAAATTTCAGGGTTTAATGCAAAATGAAACTAGAGGGTCCTGTATTTAAAGGGCCATGAGGAGAGGATCATCTTCAAACTCAGGGAAACAATTAATTGAATTGTCTAGAGAAGAAAAAAAAAGGTATTTCACTGGGTCTTGAGTAACACTATGGAAATAGATGTAATTTAGGTGACAAAGGGAAGGAGAACAGACTATTCCAGGTAGACAAGCCTATGCTTTGTCTCTGTTGGGGTACTAACTTTATGGTTGGGAACTAGAGTCCATCCACAGTCAGTTCTATCTGTGCCTGACAAAATGCAGACAGAAATCTCTCATGGAAATTTTAAAAGAAAAAGCATGAATTAGAACAAAGTTTGTCTCACCATGATAAGAGACCTATAGCCAACCAGATGCCATATACCTGTTGTTAACAACCAACCCGCCTTTGAATCACAGGCCCAGGGGCTGTGTCCTCAGTTTAGGGAAATTGTCTCTGTCTCTGTCTGAAACTGTTAAATTCAAGATGCTCTGTGCATTTGCAAGGACCAGGCACAATACATGGTCCTTGAAATCTGGCCTTCTAGAGTATTCCAGGCTCTCCCTGGGCTATCATTTCTCATTTCATTCTTCTATTCATCTATTTCTTTGGGCCATATATAGTTTGGAATTGAAATGCTCTAGATTAGGGGCCAGCAAAGTATGGTCCAAGGGTGAAATCCAGTCCAGGACCTATTCTTGTATAGTCCTCAAGGTAAGCATAGTATTGGTATCTTTAAAGTGTTGTAAACAAACAACGTAAACATTTAAAAAATAAAAATAAAAAAATAAAAAAAGAATATGCAACAGAGAGAATGCTGCTAATATGTGTGGTCTGCAAATCCTAAACTATTTACTTTTTTTTTTTGAGATGGAGTCTCGCTCTGTCACCCAGGCTGGATGGAGTGCAGTAGCATGGTCTCAGCTCACTGCAGCCTCTGCCTGCCGGGTTTAAGCAGTTCTCCCGCCTCAGCCTCCCAAGTAGCAGAGACTACAGGCACACGCCACCATGCCTGGCTAATTTTTTGTATTTTTAGTAGAGATAGGGTTTCATCACGATAGCCAGGCTGATCTCGAACTCCTGACCTCATTAATGCCTATCTCGGCCTCCCAAAGTGCTGGGATTACAGGCTTGAGCCACTGCGCCCAGCCTTACTATCTTGACTTTTATAAAAAATGTTTGACAGTCTAAGTAAACTAAATCATTTTCAGACATGTCATATTTCTTCAGTCTTTTTCTGACTAAGAACAGTAATCAGGGGGACTTTAAAGGTAGCATTCCCAAATTTTTAAGAGCTAGACTCACAATTGATAGGGCATGGTAGGCCTTAAGAACTCTGACAGGTTTGGTTTTGGAGGGTACAGACTACATTAACCCTACTACAGAGCAAGACTCCATTCAGACTTGCAGTGCTCTGTGTCCTTTATTCAACCTTGGCAGACTCTGGTTATGTTATGTCATAGCCTCAGTTGAAGCCAACTGTAAACAGAAGACTTCATGGAACCCTCTTACTTATTCCTATCTTCTCCCTTCTTCCTCTGTCTCTCCACAGGGAGTCTGTTCATGACGACCAAAAATAAGTACAATTTATCATCACTCACCTTTTTTTTTTGAGACAGAGTCTCACTCTGTTGCCCAGACTGTAGTGCAGTGGCACAAACTTGGCTCACTGCAACCTCCACCTCCCGGGTTCAAATGATTGTCCTGCTTCAGCCTCCCACGTAGCTGGGATTACAGGTATGTACCAACACACCTGGCTAAATTTTGTATTTTTAGTAGAGACAGGGTTTCACCATGTTGGCCAGGCTGATCTCCAACTCCTAACCTCAGGTAATCAGCCTGCCTCTACCTCTCAAAGTGCTGAGATTACAGGCTGAGCCATCACTGCACCTGGCCCACTCACCACTTATGAAGAGCTTTTGCTACAGGCTCACCACACAGCAAGACTTTAAGAAATGCAATCACTGGAATTCTATGGCCCACACTCGAGATTCTGAGTCAGCCTAGATGACTACAGTAGGAACTACCATGCCAGCAGCTGCATTTCCTTTTTGCACTTACCTGCTTAGTGCAAAGTTTTTTTCCCATATGCAGAAGAAACTCAACAAGCTTTTATCCTGGCCACCACCAAACCTTCCCTGGTTGCTTTTGTTGCTAACAGATAGGTTCTCAGCTATGGGTTGTTCTGTCTCCACAGCCAAACCGTCTCCACCAGCCCCCGCATTTTGGTGAGGAATATTAGAAAAATTCGTCCACAACATTGCAGCTAAAAATGACTAGTTGGAAATGTGCCTATTTTCATCAGAGAACAGGCCTTCACTCCAGTGTAAATAGATTTTTTCTTAATCATTTACTTCCATAAAAACCTGCATTATTTTTTTTCTATTCTAATGCTTTTTAAGGTATAGCTAGAAAAGCAAAGGAGAAATGTGGGCAATTTAGAATGGATAGATAATGTAATTGAAAGCAGTCATAAAGGGAAATATGAACTATTAAGTAAGATGCTCTTAATATATTTTATTTGTCCTTTTAAACTTGACTGAACCTAAATGTTCTTCTTTCTTCTTCTTTCCTGACACTGAGGATGTTTTGTGCAATAATAATTTACTGAGATATAAACTGTACTAGTTCTTCCTGTCTTTTTCCTTTCCCTCACTGCAAGCTAGAAGACATGTCTTAATCACAGATGTTTATACAGGAGAAAACAGAAGTCACTTATAGCTAAAATCTTTTTCCAGTCATTTATAAAAACTTCAAAACAATTACGTTAGTGAGTTCCTTTGAGGGCAAAAAGAGAAATTTTCTGAAGGCTCAAAAGACATTAGAGGCTGTAGAAGTAAGAAAATAAGCCAGAGAGATTAGAATCCTTTAGACTTTTGCATCAGTATCTCAGGGATTAGGTAAGAGCTGACTGAAAGAAGATGGTTTTTTGGTGTTTCTAAGGAAGTGAGAGGCTAGGCACAAGGATTCTATTTTCCAGTAATTGCCTTTTCTCCAAGTAGAACATGAAAGCAGCAAAGGTATGTTCAAAGGTTATCATGGAGACAGGTACAAAGGGTATCTCATCGGCACTGTGGATGGATCTTCAATCACCAATGGTCTTACGGATGTGCTGAGTTCCATAATCCTGAAGAATCTCTAGGAATGTTGGACAATTGTGGACAAAACAACCTCAATAATGGTTTATGTCACTTTTTCCAGCAGGTGATGGTATGGAACCCTAGAGTCAGAATGATTTTGATTTGAAAACAATGAATAAAGAGACTTTCTGGAACAACTGACTTTGTAGACTATGATCTGAGCTGGTCATCCTTTTCCATTTACAGGTGACCAGAATGAATAATTAAAGCTCCTGGAAGGATAAGGTTAATAACCCTGGTACACAGAAACTTCAAGTTTCCATTGACTTTGGAGTTTACTGTCAGTGGTGGTTCATTAAGAAAGCTGCAATTTGGAGCCTTGTTCTTCCATGACCCTTTACTGTCAACCTCAAGGCATTAATACTCTAGGCCGCAAAATCTTCTAAATGAAACATGCATTGGAGAGAAGAGGGTAACAGCTTCCATCTGAATTGATGTTGTAGGATGTGTAAAGAGAATGGGCTTCCCTTTTTTAGGCAACAGAATCAAAGAACTTCAGCCTACCTGGTAATCAAGTCTTTGCACTTTGGGTTAGCTGATGCTTCCAGCCCATCTAAGTTTTCAATTGGTCTAAATGCTGATTATAGAAACAAGCTTTGGCTGGAGAAGTCCATCTGACGTCACCCTAACTGTCTCCATGTGTCCAGGCAGATTAGCACCTAGACCTTGCAATTCACAAAAGTACTTTCTATTTTTAAACAGCTCCAAGAAGCAGCATTATGTAACTTCACTTTGGTAACCCAGTTAGTGTTTACCAAACTGTCCTTATATCTAGAGTTAGCAAAATCTAAAATAGTAACAATAATTAGAATAATAAAATTAAGTAAACAAAACAAATTGTTCTCATTTAAGCTCTGGTTTTGTTTTGTACCCTCACTCAAATAGAGAGCTTATATTAAAAGTTTCCATTAGTCAACTTTAGACAGCTCATTCATGCATATATTCCTGAATTTATTCACATTAACTTTATATGTTGTTTCTAACACACCTTTCTGAAATTTTCTTTTGTATTCATTTTATTTTTCATTCTCTGTTCTCCGACTTCCATCCCTACCTCCACTGAATGGGAAGTCCCAGAAGACGGGGACATTATCAGCTTAGTTCACGCCTCTGTATCATATTGCCAGTTATCAATAGTGGTATGGCAGGTATGCACCAAATGTTTTTAAAAGAGAGAAGAAATTGAATGGCAAGTTGATAAATATTGCAAGCATTATTACGCATCTACTTCAAACAAAGCATTTTTGGATTATAAAGATGGGCTGATGCAGCACCCCTAGGCAAAGCACATGGGCCAAAATTTAAAGCATGATTTGGTATGTTCTAACAGAGACATATGCAAGGAGTTCACAAAAGATAAAATTGCAATAAATCTGTCTTGTTTAATTAAGATTACTGCCCAAAGTAATTTACAAATTCAACACTATTCCCATCAAGCTATCAATGACCTTCTTCACAGAACTGGAAAAGAACACCTTAAATTTCATATGGAACCAAAAGAGAGCCCGCATAGCCAAGTCAATTCTAAGCAAAAAGAACAAAGCAGGAGGCATCACACTACCGGACTTCAAACTATACTACAAGGCTACAGTAATCAAAACAGCTTGGTACTGGTACCAAAACAGAGATATAGACCAAGGGAACAGAACAGAGGCCTCAGAGGAAATACAACATATCTACAACCATCCGATCTTCGACAAACCTGACAAAAACAAGCAATGGGGAAAGGACTCCCTGTTTAATAAATGGTGTTGGGAAAACTGGCTAGCCATGTGCAGAAAGCAGAAACAGGACCCCTTCCTGACACCTTACACCAAAATTAACTCCAGATGGATTAAAGACTTAAACATCAGACCTAACACCATAAAAACCCTAGAAGAAAATCTAGGCAAAACCATTCAGGACATAGGCGTAGGCAAGGACTTCACGACCAAAACGCCAAAAGCAATGGTAACAAAAGCCAAAATAGACAAATGGGACCTAATCAAACTCCACAGCTTTTGCACAGCAAAATAAACAGTCAGTAGAGTGAATTGGCAACCAACAGACTAGGAAAAAATTTTTGCCGTCTACCCATCTGACAAGGGGCTGATATCCAGAATTTACAAAGAACTAAAACAGATCTACAAGAAAAAAACAAGCCCATTCAAAAATGGGCGAAGGATATGAACAGATACTTTACAAAAGAAGACATACAGGAGGCCAACGAACATATGAAAATATGTTCATCATCACTAGTCATTAGAGAAATGCAAATCAAAACCACACTGAGATATCATCTCACACCAGTTAGAATGGCAATCATTAAAAAATCTGGAAACAACAGATGCTGGGGAGGATGTGAAGAAATAGGAACATTTTTACACTGTTAGTGGGAGTGTAAATTAATTCAACCATTGCAGAAGACAGTGTGGCGATTCCTCAATGACCTAAAAATAGAAATCCCATTTGACCCAGCAATCCCATTACTGGGTATATATCCAAAGGATTATAAATCTTTCTACTATAAGGACACATGCACACGAATGTTCACTGCAGCACTGTTTGCAATAGCAAAGACCTGGAACCAACCCAAATGCCCATTGATGATAGACTGGATAGGGAAAATGTGGTACATATACACCATGGAATATTACTCAGCCATCAAAAACGATGAGTTCGCGTCCTTTGTAGGGACATGGATGAACCTGGAAACCATCATTCTCAGCAAACTGACACAAGAGCAGAAAATCAAACACCGCATGTTCTCACTCATAGGTGGGTGTTGAACAATGAGTACACATGGACACGGGGAGGGGAGCACTACACACTGGGGTCCGTTGGGGGGAAACGGGGGAGGAATGGGGGGTGGGGAGGTGGGAAGAGACAGCATGGGGAGAAATGACAGATACAGATGAGGGGACGGAAGGCAGCAAACCACACTGCCATGTGTGTACCTATGCAACAATCTTGCATGTTCTTCACATGTACCCCAAGAACTAAAATGCAATTAAAAAAAAAAATTCAAGAAAAAAAAAAAAAAAAAGATTACTTTCTCATAGACATTACTTTGAAACTCAGTCCCAATGTTTGTTAGTGAACTTGCCAACTTAAGCCCCCAATCTATTAAGGAGAGACATGTTCTGACTTTGGTAACACAGTTTCTGGCAAGATTTCTGTGAGGGTTGTTCAGAAAGAGGAGGTTTCAACTGGGAAGTCTGTACTAAGTCATCTTCCCCTTGAAAAGAGAAAGATATAGCTTGTCTACCAAACCACCAGGAAACCCACACCTCAGGAATATCCCATGGAGCACTTACTTTAAAATGATTCATAACACCTGAAGTGTATTTCATAAATCAGCTAATCCACAACTTAATCAAATAGTTATAAGCTCTATCCTGACCCTATTTAGCTTTAAAAACCTATATGCTCCCAAAATAATTTAGAACTTAAATTCCAGGTTTCACTGCTAATATTTTCTAGAATTGATACTACATGATTTTACAGCAGCTTGTACACTGAATAAGCATATCACAAAACTGACGGGTTAAAAGGGGTTAGCATGTTATGCACGCTGGAGCTATCTATGATAGTTCTTTCTTGGTTGGTATGACAGCAGCCCTATTGAAAACTCACACCAATTTAAGGAAATGTTAAATCTTCTCCCCAGGGGTGTATGAATGAGACATTCTGAAACATGGAAACTGTCAAGTTACTTGTTGAGCATTCTGGTCACAGAGAGAGGCCCATGCTATAGTCTTCATCGTGTTTCAACCAGAAGGATAAATCAATGATAGAATGTGACTGTATATGCATCCACCTAGAAAAGCAGAGGAACATTGAAGGAAGCTAATTGTTTTTAATCTCTCTCTTACAGGAGGTTTTATGTTTTAAGTCTCACTCTTTTAATTACTTTTCTAAAGTAAAACCTTAGAGTAGGCTTCTGATTCTTGCATTTTGAGCGGGCCATTTCACTCACTACTTCTTTGAACACGTGCACATCACAAAATAAGGAGGTATTTGCATTCTGACACTGGATGTTTTCAAGTGGCCAGGAAAATAAATATCTTGCATGGCACTATAAAGAATACAGAAAATATATTTCTGTTTCTTTTGTACTTCATCAATGGCTATTACTTAGCTGTTATGCTGTACGGTTATATGGACTTTCTAATAGTTTCTCTCTTTGGATGTATGAATTCATGATTCAGATGCATCTAGGGTCACTGCATATTCCATCTTCTTTATCAAATGGTTTTCATGGCCCAAGGCTAAAAAGAGGAATGTTTTTTAAAGCATTTCTTTTTGTCAAAAACATTTTCTTCTCTTGATTTTTTTTCTTGCCCTGGCAAGAGAAATTGATTCACGTTTGGTTCATTTACAGTAAGCTTACTAACATGATGTGTCCTATAAAAAGTATTTAAGGGTTATGTTTTATTTCAAATATTTTTAACCTTATACCTAGAGTTTTTCTGAAATATATCTATATGTAGTCATTTTCTGAAATTTATCTATATGTAGTATAGCTATATTTTTTTCTGAGATATATCTATATGTAGTCATTTCTTTTTTCTAACTTTCCTCTTTCTTGGCCTTACTCCCCAAATATGTGAACTCTTCAGGCCTCTTGGGAATTCTTTTAGGAATCCTTCTGCCCTCTAAATTAAGTCATCCTCCAAATTTGTGTCCCTTAATGCCCAAATGCACAATAGACTTCATAAGCATCACCTGTGGCTCTCACCTGGACACTGTAAATCACTGTGTTTAAGAACTTTGGAATCTTAATTAATATAGGTTCTACATGAGATAGAGAAACACTGACAAATTGGGAACCATTGCTTCTTTTTCTTGCAATCTTGTTATCACAGTTTTCTTACAAATGACTTTCTTATTTTAGATTCCCAAATGCATGTCTTCAAGCCCAGTTGCTCATCTCAGTTTCAACCTTCATTCTCAAGAGTGTGCTGGACCCATTCATATGACTATGCTACAACCCTTCAAAATACTATACTATGTATATGTCATATACCAGATACTGTTCTACCCACTTTACATACATCATCTCATTTAATCATTATAATGACCCCATGTGCTAGATGCCATTAATCAGAAAACACTAATTCAGAGAAGCTGCATGATTCATCCTGCATTATACGATGCATGAAACCAGTTGACATGATAAATTTTTATTTTTCCCATTAAGCAACACTACTTTTAGACACAAATATAAAATTAATTCTGGGTTTTTCTCTTCTTCAAATTTAGTTATTTTTCTAAATTCTGTTTTTCTGTGCATATTTTTACGAGTTTTACAATGTATGCCAGAAACATTATTATGGGGTAATAATCATGCTATTAGCTCATGTAATCCTTCCAGTAATACCATGAGCTAAATAATATTGTCACAGATGGGAAAATTTGACTCAAAGAGGTTATGTATCATTTCTGATGCAGTGAGGTAGGCTCTGGCTGGCAGAGCTGAGGTTTGCCTGAACTCTCAGCTAAGTTTTCTCAGTGATAATGTACACTTAATAGAAATTAAGGGTTCTTCTAACTATCCAATACAATAATGAACAGGACCACAGAAAGCAGTGCCAAGGGTACTGATATAGTCTTAATGTTTGTGTCCCCTCAAAATGTATTATGTTGAAAACCTAGCCTCCAAGATAATGGTATTGGGATATGGGAGCTGTGGAAGGGTATGGGTCATGAGGATAGAGGCCTTATAAAAGGGATCAGCCCAAAAAGAGAGGCCTGAGAGGGGTCTTTCTACTCACCAGGCGCTGAATCTGCTGGTGCCTTGTCTTAGACTTCTAGCCTCCAAAACTGTGAAAAATAAATTTCTGTTGTTTATAAGCCACCCAGTTTATATTTTCTTATCAAACATGGGTAAGGCTAAGATATAAAATTGGTACTGAGAATGAAGTGCTGTTGTAGCAAATACCTTAAAATGTGAAAGTGGTTTTGGAACTATGTAATAAATGGATACTGGAAGAGTTTTGAGGTGTGTGCTAGAAAAACCCTACATTACCATGAACAGACTATTAAGGGCTATTCTGGTGAGGGCTCAGAAGGAGAGGCGGAGAGCTGTAGAGAAAACTTCTTTTTAGAGATTCCCTAGGTCATCATGAACAGCTTGTTGGTAGAAACATAGACAGCAGAGATCATTTTGATGAGGTCTCAGGTGGAAATGAAGAACATGTTATTATGCAATGGAGGAAAGGCCATCCCTGTTACAAAGAGGCGAAAAACTTGGCTGATTGTGTTTTCGTTCCAGTGTTTTGCAGAAGGCAGAGTTCTGCAGAGATGAAACTGGATATTTGATTGGGGAAATATCTTACAGTAACTTTGAAAGTTTGGCTTGGCTTCTCTTGGCTGCTCATAGTAAAATGTGAGAAGAGAGAAATGACTTAAAGATGGAATTGCTAATTAGAAGGGAAGTAGACCTTAAGGACCAGGAACATTTTCAGTGTATCCATATTGAAAAGAACAGAATGAGAGGACCTGTTCAAGTGGGAACATAAAGGGTGTGGCCACACAGCTATCTGAGAAGGAATTTATAGGCATCTAAACAGAATTAAGTACGTATTGTCCAAGACAATAAAAGATTAACCCATGAAGGAATTCAAAATTCATTAGAGCTGCCCCTCCCATCACAGGTCCAAAGTGCAAGAGTCCCAGTGTGTGAAGGGCCACTGCAGAGAACTCCCATCAGAAAAATGACCAGCAAGAACATGTGAGTGTGGCCACCCCCAAAACCCCAGACTAGCAAGGACATGTGGGTGTGAACACCACCCAAAACCCCAGACCCCCATTCCAGGCTCTAATTCTACACCAGATACTGTGCTACCCAGTGGGCGATGGAGGAAGGATCATCCTTGTTATAATGTGAGTAGCACAGTATCTGCCCTACAATTAGAGCCTGGAGTGCTGTTGGGCCATGATCAATGCTCAGAGCCTTGGGGAGGTGGGGCCATCACAGAGAACTACTTTAGGGAGAGCGCCCCAGCAGAGCTGCCACAGGGTGGGCCATTCAAAGCCATGGGAGCAGGGCCACTGGGACCCTAGAGGGTCTTGGTAAATGTGTGGGACCACATTCCCAATGTGCCCCTCCATGCCACTGTATCTAGAAGGTGGCACTGCAGGCCAAGTGGGCCTAGAGAGCAGAGCATGAAGCCAAAGAGAATCATTCTCTAGCCTTGAAGTTTAATGTATTTTATCCCGTTAGGTTTTGGTCTTGTTTTGGCCACTCCTTTCTTTTTTCCCATTTGACCCTTTTGGAATAGAGATGTTTGTCCTATACATGTTCCATCATTGTAAGTTGAAAGCACGTAACTTTTTTTGGTTTTATAGGCTCACAGTTAGAGAGCATTTTGCCTTAGAATGAACTGTAACTTGGGTCTCATCCATATCTGACTTAGATGATATTTGGATGAAATATTATGCTTCAGACATTTGAGTTGATGTTAGAATGAATTAAGGCTTTGGGGGTTATTGGGCTTAACTGAAATATAATGGATATATTTTTCATGTGAGAATAACGTAAATTTAGAAGGATTAGGCCCAAATATCGTAGTCTGAATGATTGTGTCTCCCCAAACATATGTTGAAATTCTAGCCCCCAAGATGATGGTGGTAGGAGGTGAGAGCTTTGGGAGGGTGTTAAGTCAGGAGGGCAGAGACACTAAGATTAGGGTCTTTTAAAGGAGATACAGACTGGCCTTGTCCTTTCTACCAATGAAGACACAGCATAAAGACAGCTGTATATGAACCAAGAAGCAGGCGCTTACCAGACACCAAATCTGCCAGTCGCTTGATCTAGGACTTCATGGCTTCCTGAACTGTGAGCAATAAAATGTTTGTTGTTTATAAGAATGTATGTGGGTACATTCTATGGTACTTCGTTATAACAGACCAGGCAACCTAAGATAGGCACCCTACCTAACTGTGAAGAAAAAGTGTTCAAAATACCCTACTGCTTTTAAAAAAATGAGTCTGTTCACATTTTAGGAAAACATGTCACACTGGGGAATTAAAATCAGCATAAAGCTCACGTAGCTTACTAGAACCCAAGAATATGTGTTGACTGGAGACTAGAAAATGAGCTGGAGAAATTTTTCACGATTAACATTTTCTATTGCATTTGTATAAATAGTGACATAATCATTGTGATATTTTCCAAATAGAGTTGTCAAGAATGATATAAAATAAATATTATCATATCAGCCACTAATAATGACAATTTGAATATTTTAATGAAGTTCCTGGTTCTGTCTGTGTTTGACTAGAAGGAAAAAAAATTGATGGAGATTAGGAGGTGACTATGGGTTAGTTAGAAGGGAAATAAATTAAGAATAGAAATAATTTGCTCATAATGGTAGACTAAGGCTCATCCACATGTTTACTGTGCAAAGAAATCAGACTATTTAAGAAAGTTTTAAGGTACTAAATTTGGAATGACTTTAAATTCTAAGCCATCAGTCAAATTGTCCAATATTTTGAATCTGGCATGCTGAGATAAACATTTATTTATTTTTTATTTAAAATAAAATCCTGGGCTGGGCACATTAGCTCATGCCTGTAATCCCAGCACTTTGGGAGGCCAGGAAGGATGGATCATGAGGTCAGGGGATTGAGACCATCCTGGCCAACATGGTGAAACCCTGTCTCTAGTAAAATACAAAAAATTAGCTGTGCATGGTGGCATGCACCTGTAGTCCCAGCTATTCAGGAAGCTGAGGCAGGGGAATCACTTGAACCCAGGAGGCAGAGGTTGCAGTGAGCTGAGATTGCACCACTGTACTCCAGCCTGGTGACACAGTGAGACTCTGCCAAAATAAAAATAAAAAAAATAAAAAAAATATAAAAAAATGTTTACTTTCGTATAAATCTGGAAGTATTCAAAAATGCTTTTTAAAAATAGAAATTCTCATGTTTTGGATTATTGGTTAACTATCTTCATTTGTAAAGACATGGTGAAACAAGAAGAACATTTTCTTCATTATTCATCCTATTTTTCCACAAATCTTGAAATAGCATATTCCTGGGGAAATAGAATTTTTAAATCTCTGTAAATGTAATTATTTAATTTCATCCTTATTAATATTCTAGCATCTACTGATATTTTAAGCTGGTCAAGGGTTTTGTTGGTCAAAGGTGGAAAGAACTTACTTTGTTTAAAGAATAGTTAAGAGTAAAAGAAAAATGAAATTCTTCAAAAACAAAGAAAATATTTGTCATATATATGTGCAGAGTGTTCACTATAATATTAAAATAATTTATGAGGATAGGAGAAAAAAAGAAAATAAACACTAATTGTTCATTAATAGGTTGTTCCTTTCTTAAGGATGGAGGTCATGACTTCTTTTTCTTTGCATTCTCAGCAGGCAGCTGTTCTTGGTAAATAAATACTAGATGGTCAAATATTGGTAAAATATTATTTTAAATACTAAGTGCTTTTATATTTCTTACTCAAAAGTTATGTAGGATATTTTAATGTTGTTACGTAGGTGAGAACAACTAACTGTAAGAAAAATATTTAAAAAGTCTATTTCCTATGGGTTTAATATTACTAACATCACTGAGGGGACTCTAATTAGCCACTTTGTCAGATGAAGGAAGAACAGAGAGATTTGGTAATTTAGTAAAACCCCACATGTAATAACCAAAAAAACATGGAATGCCTCTTTTTAAAATTGTACTCTTTGCAAATTGGATTTCCAAATGATTTTAATAGGATTCTGAAAAGACCCTTTCTCTGTTATTCCCAGCATCCTGGGGTCATTTTTCTCAGTCTGATGATTCCTCTAGCGACATGCAAAGGAGAAAGAGATGCAATCAAACTGTCATTGCTGGAGCCTTGTTACTGAAATTTCCAATTGCACACTTCTTTTTGCCTGTCCCTCCGCACAACTCTCATCCTGCAACAACGCTTTCTTCTTTACCTCCCTCTCTTTTAATGTGCCTACCAATCCCCATCCTTAAACTCAAAAATGTTCTAAACTCATCATCTCAATTCACTAAACAAATACATGCCGCAAATGTGCTGAGCTCCCCAAATGAACTTTCTTTAGCTAGGACAGAATCAGGATAGGAGCACATTTTTCTCTACTGCCAAGGAGAAAGTTACTGCATCATCCCAAGCCAGAAGAGAGAAAAATGGCCTCTTCCCAACACTACCAAAACCGCTTTGCCTGCTTCAAGATTAGACACAAAGGAATATGAGAATACAGTTTTTAGTCAGTGTGATTCAATCAACCGCATTCTGAAGCCAAGTCCTGCTCACTTTCCTAATGTTCAAGAACAAAGCCTGCCAAGGTGTTTGAAATAAATACGATAGATCCTAAAGGCAGCATCTATCATTTTTTCTTACAAATGAGTTTGTCTGCTCTGGCCTCACTTCAGAATAATGTGCAGTTTGACCCTCAGAAACATTCCACCACAGATGCCAGTATGCCTTTCTTTGAAATAAATGAATCAGGGTCAGCGATGTTCCCCTAACTTTTAGGACAAAGAATCTATCAGAAAGTTAGAAAATGGATCTTCCTACAACATATATAGATATAAGAATGCCTTATATGCCAGTGTATCTGTAGAAATTACCTCCTGCTCCCAGAATCATAGAGACCTTGTCACAAATGGTATTACTTGACTTTCTCAAGGCAAAATATATCCCTGTTTCCATCTGTTCTGTTACTCTTCCCTCTAACTTGTCCTAAGTTTCTTAAGCTACAATTATCTTTCCTAATTGCCTTGAAAGTAACGGGAGAAAGGTCAATTAGCACTGTCTGTACAAGATAGCAAAGTGTTGTTTGGTTTCTATTCTCTGCATCCTTGTTTGATTTTCTAAATTTGAGACTTAGCAGAGAATTAACTGATCAACTGGGCACAATTAGAACAATCCAATCAAATAATGAAGTGATCAGCGTTGTCTTATTTCAAAAGAGCCACTTATTACCTGGACAAAATATAATTGAAACTATTGCAAAATTTATCTAGCTCCCATTTTCTAAGTGTTTCCATTATTGTCATGGCTAGATTGTACTAATCTGAACACTACAAAATACTATGTTCCTATTGAAAACCAGCTCAGCGAGATTTGAAAGCAGGAATTCATACAGACTCTGGCCACCTGATGCTTGGTACAATTCCTTCTGAAATAGTTAATCTCCTATGTCTGTTAAGGCCATGAATATACAGGGAAGGGGAGTGGGGTTGCTGGAAAAATACAGTGGGAGCTGCCAAGAGCTCCTGGATAACAAGAAGAAGTAATGTAGACAGAATGTTAATACAAAGTAACATAATCAAATCCAAACTTGAGGCCAGATACTTCATAGAAAGTGTAACAGATGGACGTAGGCCCACAAAGAGGGCCTCAGAAGTATTAAGATTTGGGGGTCTCATATTGAGGTGTGCCACCTTCTAGAATGCAATGAATGTCTATGGAACTGAATTAAAATTCCTGCACTGAATTATCTTTGACTGGTTTTTTGTACATCTTGCCTCAAGCATGTCTTCCTACCTTTTATTTGCTTGTTTTTTAGTTTAGTTTTGTTTTTGCGAGTTATTAAACTGTGGATTAGAAGAATGTCACAGCCTCAGTGCATGTGTATCTGATGGTGTTTTCGTGGTTTTCTTATTGATATGGTGAGATCTTACAGCATGTAGAAGAATGCAGATGAGTGGATGAATTAAGGACAGGTTGAATGAATTTATTGACATGTGGGAGAAGCAAAATTTTACTTCCACCCACTTAGGTTTTGGGGTGGGCCTGAGAATGAGACTGATATAATTCAGATAAAAAGGAAAAAGTCTTCATAAGGAAATGAAGACTCAAAGAAGTTATAAAATATAAATTCTTTTATATTAGGTTGAACAAAGAGAGGTAATTGTGGAAAAGTAATTAAATTACGTGAGGAGGCTAAAGAGAGATAAGGATTATTTGGACAAGATCTATTTGTACAGAATTCTCTCATCTATGACTCCTTATGGAAGAACATTTCTCTTGTCCTGGTAGAGGGAGGCCATCTTTCAAATGGAAGTTTTTATCTCTTATTTTCGGGGGAGGGGGGAAGAGGGTAGATGAGAATGTCTTTGTTGCATCTGCTGTTTTTCAAGTGCCTCTAGCTCAAATTATTCCTTATGTCAAAGGGGCATAGGGCAGGGTGGCATCTTCTGCCACCCTTCAAGAGTAATGTTGATTACTCACGTAGGAATCAAGGAGGCTTTTAAGTAACTTCCAGAGCTCTATCATAAGGCCTGTCTTGTTCAACACCACCCTTAAGCAAAGCTCATCAAATGGGAATACAGCATGGATTGAGACAGATACAAAGGGATTGGGTGTAGTAATTCAAAATACTAGTGTATGCTGGGATGAATAAAACAAATAAAATAACATGACATTTAATTAAGAAAAGATAAAAAGAGCAATACATGAAAAGTTCAGAAAAGCAGTAATAATCACAGCAGCTGGTATCAACTAAGCAATAGAAAGGCAAATGTGAGACAAAGGTATTAGTTCTTGTAACACCATGCAGTTGGTATAGGGTTTATATTTCTACATTTTATGTGTCCTGTGCTGGCTGCTAGTTTATGGGATTCTGTTTCAAATTAAAAACACACTTACCCAGAGCATCTTTGTAAAATATTGTATTTGCCCAATCAAATCATTACTTAACCAAAAAAAGGCATTTATGTTTATTTTCCACTTACTTTAATAAACTTGTTTAGGGCCAGTTGTGGTGGCTCATGCCTGTAATGCCAGGACTTTGGGATCTGAGATGGACAGAACACATGAGCTTACAAGTTCAAGACCAGCCTGGCCAACAAGTCAAAACCCTGCATCTACAAAAAATAGAAAAATTAACCAGGCCTGCTTGTAGGCCCACGTACTCAGGAGGCTGAAGTGAGAAGATCACCTGAAGCCACGGAGGTAGGGGCTGCAGTGAGCTGTGATAGCAACGCTGCACGCCAACCTGGTGAAAGAGTGAGACCCTGTCTCAAGAAATATAAATAAATAATAAACAAACTTGTTTAGTTCAAAAACATCTGGTATACTAAAATATGTACCTCATAAAATGAGTTTTTGATGTTCCAAAGTAAAATAAAGAAGAGTTGACTTGAGGACACTTATTTAATAAATAAAATTTGATGTAAGAGAGAGAGAGAGAGAGTGTGTGTGTGTATGTGTGTGTGTTTGTGTGTTTACCTGAAACTCACTGGTCATTGAGAAATGTGAAATAAAATGTGTTATCTAGAAACCAAGTATTGCTCACTTATTTGGGGAGAGAAGCATCATTAGTGGATCTTATTTGGGGAGATATTAATCTCTCTCCTTCTCAGCGGCTGGCATAGAAATCACCAGTCGTTTTGAATTCAGCTTACTTTTTATTTATTACAGCCAAAGTGGCAGGGGAGGTTTTCTGATCATCAACAAAACTAGCAAATTTCTTGTTGAAATATCTTTCCCTTTTTTCTTCACAAATGAAATAAATTCCCTAGGGGAAAATACCAGCTCTTTAGCAATAAATCATGTCTTTCTCTTTCAGGAGCAACTCTGTGTGAAGATGTAGCCAAATTTCACTCTGCATCCTTTGTGCTTACCAATGGTGTTGGTGACATTTTCTCCTGGAGGAAATTAAATTGGCCTTCACCTAGCCCTTCAAAATGATGAGCTTCACCTCTCAGCAACCGGTTGTCCTGGCAGAGCTCCATCCCTGAGATAAGGTGATGCATCACTGTGACATCCACAGTGGATTTTCAAAGAGCTGTCTTCCAAACTGTACAGGGTAGCTTTCCCTTCCTGGCTGGAGCCTCTCAGTGTTTGTGGAGAGAGCCCAGACAGTAGCCTTTTGAGCAGGGAGCTGTTTACACAGGTACCTTGTTGACTGAGACATGCTCTAAATTAAAGCTTTCCTCATTACAACAGAATGTGCCCAAGAGATGGACCTGTGAAGGCAGACACATCCTGATGGCATGGGGAGCTCCAGTCCTTTCCATTCTGTTGAGCAGGCAGTGGCTTTACTCTGCATGTCTAAGCCACATCAGCAGATCAGACTAGGACCAGTCCCAGAGATCCAGAGACTTTTTTACTAAGGAAGCCACTTCCTTAGCTATGAATTACCATTGTTACAGCATCAAATAGATGCGTCCGACCGCCCTGTTTCCCTTTAAATCTGAGGAGCTTGAAGGGGTAGGAGCCCTGTGTTGGAGATTTCTGTGCTATATCCAGCTCAACCACACCCAGCCTAAGCACATCTTTGTGTGGAATAATGAGACCTCAGGGGAACCTGTATAGTGCTTTTCTGCTTCTAGGCTTTTCCTCACAATCAATTCTGTTTTATATTTATACTTCATGGTGGTAGGCTCTGTGTACCCGTACCGATTGCACATTGTACAACAGCTTGTCTTCCAGATTTGTGGATATTTTAAATTCATTTCACTGGTTGGCTTTGCCGGCCACCTGAAGGTAAGCAATGGACACAAAAATCTCCCCAGATCTGTGTGATGCTGAGCAAGTAAAATCTATTTCAGTGTGTTCAACTTGAACATTCCTTCTTTTGATACTTCTTGAGTTACTTATTTTTTAAATAGAGGAATGGCAGAAAAGCAGTCAAATTAGACTTTGGATCGATAGAGGACAAAGAAGAAGAAAGTCTGGATGAAAAGAAATTAGTTCATCAGAACAAAAAATACAATTAGATAGAAAGAATAAGTTCTAGTATTTGATAGTATAGTAGTGAAGTTATAGTTAACAATACCTTACTACATATTTCAAAACAACCAGAAGAATTGTAATGTTCTTGATATAAAGAAAAGATAATGTTTGAGGTGACAGATATCCAAATCACCCTAATTTGATCATTACACTATGTATACAGGTATCAAAATGTCACATGTACTCTCAAAATATGTGTAGTTAATTATACATCAATACAATTTTTTAAAATACATAAATAAAAGGGAATAGGGAATTACCCTACTCCCTTTTCTTTACTCTCTAGCCCTAACAAAGAATACAGCATACACCTAGAAATCTGCTCCTATATTAACAAAATCAAAGTCATGTCCAACAGCATTACTAATATTGGGTACCATCCACTTGGTTTGTGACTATAACAAAAAGTATTTGTTTCTGCCTCTGTTTTTCTTCTGCTATTCACAGCCCAGCCTCCCACATGTAATCGTCCCTCCACTGGTACCTGTCAGTTTCTGAAACAGGTTTTAAACTAGTGAAGGAAATTGATGACTTGCTACGCAAGTGTGGAAAGACTACGGATAGTATCAACAGTGGAATGATAGCCAAAAATATGGATATTGTGGCTGAGAATTTAGGTCCTCTCTGCAGATATATCATTTTTATTTATTCTGCAAATACGTAGGGAACCTTATTATTTAAGATCAGATTTTTTTTTTTCCTTTTTACTTCTAACCCTCTGGTTGCAAAGATAGCTGTTGCTCTGTAAATCAACCCAGGATTATCTGCTTTCTTGTCAGTTCATGAGTCTGAGACAAAATACTATCATGTTAACTGAAGACAGCAGCAATAATTTATCTTAATTTTGTGTACTTAAAGTCAGTTTTCCAAAGAAAATCCACAGGAAACGATATGTAGAAAAACTATTATAGTTAAATACACGAAAAAAATTTATATATTTATCCAATTTATTTTCTTAAACATTTTCTTTTCTTTTCTAAGTTTTCTTTTGAAAAGTTTAATGTTTGCACAATTAGCTGACCATTGGTTTCTGAATGGTTCTCCACGTTTTTCTAAACTGAAAAAAAGTGGGCTATAAATATAGAAAGCCTTATTTTTGTTCTTTACATCAAGTTTAGATTATAGAATCTAGCAAAAGTTAACTTTATCATTGACCCATGTTAGTTAATAAATGTATGAGACTGATATGGTCTCCTACTGATAAGACTAATAAGTTTCAAGAAACTTAATGGAAGATAATAAGAAAGAGAACAAAAACTAGGGTAATCTTGGCAGCAAAATGAATTTGACTAAAGGTCACAGAAATGGAGAACATGTAGATTTTTGAATATTTTTCTGCTTAGTCACATAATTCCCATAATTTTTTGAATTAATTGCAATTCAAATAATTAAGTATACTTGGATTAGATAAAGCACATAATGCTTAAGCATATATACTGGGTCTGGTTTACAGTGTGAAATGCAACATGTTAGTATATAAAAGTATGCATTTGAGGATCTTTTCAATTAGCTTTAAAAGCAATGGTAAACAGATGCACACAGAAAAGTTTTTCTCATTGTATTTTTCACTAGAGTATTAACTAGTCACTGGTTCTTTTTAAATGATTTGTGTCTCATCCAGAGAGCATTACATTTGGAAGTATTAATAGTCTCCATACATTCAAAATGACTATAGATATTGACTTGGGACTTTCCACAATATCTGGTTTATATATTTGTATGATACACACAATGATAAGAAATGACAATGTCTAAATGTTTACAACGCTACATTTTATAAAGTATAGACATATGCATTATACCATTGCAGACAGATCAATCCTGCAAATTTAGGTACTACCATTCACCAATCTACAGAAAAATCATAAAACAATAAACAATGGAAACACATACATAGCTTCAAAATTCTGAGAAACTGGAATGACTAACATTTCACTGCAACTTAACCAAAACTGGCAATACAGTAATAATTATTATTATTTTTGGTGTGTGGCCACAGAATGCTAAATGTCACAGAGCTGGGTGTATATTTAGCAGTTCCTTCCCCTGAGGAACAGTATCCTGCACTAATTTCCCTCTGGGCATGAACTTTTTACATAGTGATGCCTACACATACTTTGGTTTGTGCTTACTATGTACGTCAGTAAGTTTTCCATTATTTCATTTTTTTCTGCAAAAATGAGATGTAACAACCTTTTGAATGCTTAATATCCAGGTCAGGGTGGTCAAGCTGAAAATGAAATCTTTATCAGGCAAAGTACAGATTTGAGCTAATATCCATGGAATATTAAATGTATAGATAAATACTCTGAATAATTCAGACCTCAAATCCCTAACTATATGCAGAAATGTGCAATTCCTTGTGAAAGTTTTTAAATAATGATTTTTAACTTTTCACTTTCATAGTAAAAAGCATGGCTCAAGTAATAAGCTTATTGAAACATGTTTTTCTCAACTAATAATTTTCTGCTACTGCAAATTCACTTCTAATGTAAAAGCATGTCTTTATTTTTTGTCATCTGTTCTTGACAAATAAGACTTGTCACTTGCCTTTCAATAAGAATGGTGAATGTAAGAAACATGCACCCACACATTCAAAGATGAGATATAAGCTCATGTTAATAACATAAACATATAGATTCATAAATTAGAAGCTTACGTTTTTCTATAGGAAAGAAAGGATATTTTGCTATTTTGATAGACTGTGTATATGTAGGTTGATTATAGGTTGCAGAACATTCAACTTTTGCTTTAAATCAGGTCCTTCTGGTAAAATATAAGGCCTATAAAATTACTTAAAGAAATAGAAACATTATTCTTTACTGAAAACATGCATATCTTTAATTAAGGCAGATGAATATTACTTTCTTCCAAAAGCACTGTTCCTAATAGATGTAAACACATGTAAACATGTAAACACAAAGCTAACTGGTGAATTTCATCACTGGTCTTCAAGTTAGACATAGTTAACACTCAAGGCTGGAAAACAAGCCAACTTATTTCTTTCGTCAGAAAAACTAATATTGAGTACTTAGTGTGTACTGTTATTATTTTGGAAGGGCAAAACCCAAAGATAAATGAGACTGTCACTCTGTCTTGAGCAAAATCTTGGTCATATGCAAAATGATAGAAATTCACCACAACAGTATAGAAGCAAAATGGTCAAACCAGAGGAGGTTAACAACTTAGGGTGTCTCCATATAATGGAAATATAGTGGCAACACAAAACCCTGTTTTAAAAGATATCAAACATTGTATTAAAATGTTTCCATTATGCCAATATAATATTACAAAGATAAGTAGATAGATGAGAAAAAGAAGGAGAGAAGAAAAGGAAAGAAACATAACTGGGAGGAAAAGAAAGAGAAAGAAAAGAAGGAGGAAAAGGAGAGGGAACCAAGAAGGAAGAAGAAGTAAACTAAGCAATGGGAAGAAAATAAGCAATGTGACTGGTGCTTATTATATGTATTTTATTTTTTATACTTCAGTTTCTTTCTAAATAATGCAAAAGACCATTACAAAAATAAGTTAAATAATTAATTCTAGAAAACAATCACTTATGATACCTTTACCAAATGAAGTCTGGAGTTTCTGTTGTTCATGTTTTGTCTTTTTCCATCTAAGTATTGAAGGTTGATATGTATGAAAAAAATCCAAAACTGAATTTAACTTTCTTAATTTATATTGACCAAGAAAGTTAAGCTTTGTTTTTTTTAATATATATTTTTAAAAACTCTGTATCTCCTTACCATGTCTACCTCCTCTTCATGCCCACCAACCAATTTAACATTCTGGTGTGATGTATTTGTATACCTTTTATCATCCTAAGACACACATGTACAATCATTGATGAAGTACAAGGATTCCTTGGTTTTTTTTTATGTTTTTATGCAGTGTATTTGTGGACATTATTCTGGGTCCAAAGATAACAGATTTAACTCATTATCTTTCACAGTCACACAAAAATATAAATTTTATGACGACTACTAAAGGTAGGGAATTCTTATAGCCCAGGAGCTACGGCATCAACAAAGGAAGTAAGTCCCTGCATTGGGGTTCTTTCCATGTTCCATTGTATGAATGAACTACAATGGTTTCAGCAATTCCCTTATTCATAGATATTTAACCTGCTTTCCATTTTTTCCCTTTTGTTTGCCCCTACAGCCACTGTAGTAAGCATCCCTTTATATATATATTTTTATTATTATTATATATTTTATATATTATATTTATATGATATATAATATATTATATAATATTATAATTATATATAATCATAATTATAATTATATAGTAATATATATTTTATTAATATATTTAATATTAATAGTAATTGATTAATTACTATTAATATTACTATATTTTATTAATATATTAACATATATTTTATATTTTATATATTTATATATTATGATTATAATTATTATATTTATATATTAATATTATTATTATATATATTATATTATATATTATATATTTATATTATATATATTTTTATTATTATACATTTTTATTATTATATTTATTATATATTTTATTATTTTATTATATTATATTTTATTATTTATTTTATTATTTATTATATATTTTATTATTTTATTATATATTTATTATTTTATTATATTATTTATTTACATATATATTTTTACTATTTTTATTATTTTTTATTATATGTATATTTTATTATTTTTATATCTTCCATATCTTATTTTACAGTGGCCTTATATTATTTACTTACTCAGAAACACCAGTTAATGATATTTTTAAGAAATATAATGTTCAGAGTATTCTAGTGCTATCAAGAATGTGCAATAGGAGCCCACAGAGAGTAACTAAAATAAATGTACAGTTTTTGAGATTAGGTTCCTATCTATAAATGGTGCCTTGCATGGAAATTTATTTTCAATCAAAATAAAGGAAGTATTAAATCCAAAGCAGACAGCATCCATCCAGGTACAGCAAAGACAGGACCAATAAAGTGACCCTGGGCAGAATGAGAAAGTGGTAGTAGGTACAAAGCTCAAATGGGTAAACACAATAAGTATTTTCAATATATACTCTATCGGAGTTAAAATGGTCTTTACTTATACTGTGTTATATGAATTGAGGAACAGTGTGAAAATAGTATTTAACCCTATCAAGAAGTATCTATTATCTATTACTTATTTTAACAGTTCATTTCATGTTTTTAAACAAGATTATCAAAGAAAACAAGCGAGACTGAAGCATTTTCCCTACTAAGTGCCAGGCACTTAATGGTATCTTTTACTTTCATATTTTTCATTTAATTATTATTAATTTTATTCTTATGATACTGGTGCCATAATCATTACCAGGTTACAGATAAGAAAACAGTATCAGGCCGGGCACGGTGGCTCAAGCCTGTAATCTCAGCACTTTGGGAGGCTGAGGTGGGTGGATCACAAGGTCAAGAGATCGAGACCATCCTGGTCAACATGGTGAAACCCCGTCTCTACTAAAGATACAAAAAATTAGCTGGGCATGGTGGCACGTGCCTGTAATCCCAGCTACTCAGGAGGCTGAGGCAGGAGAATTGCTTGAACCCAGGAGGCGGAGGTTGCGGTGAGCCGAGATCGCGCCATTGCACTCCAGCCTGGGTAACAAGGGCGAAACTCCATCTCAAAAAAAAAAAAAAAAAAGAAAACAGTATCACAGAGGTTTAAAAATGGCTCACAAAATGACAGAGTTGAGATTTAAGGTTAGTTTATAATTGCAATGTCCCTGTCCTTCAAACTATATGTACTCAGAAAATTTTTCAAAGCCTTGGGGAAGACAGATAAGAAAAAATCCCCAGTAATAGCAGTAAGATTGCACATGGCATTGTGGACGGTCACACCTATCCATTCATTCGCTGGGAACTATGACTGCATGGTTCTTGCTTCTTTCTCCCTAACCTTTATTTTAAGTTCAGGGGTACATGTACAGGTTTGCTGTATAGGTAAACTTGGGTCATGGGGGTGTGTTGCACAGATTATTTCATCACCCAGGTATTAAGCCTAGTACCCATTAGTTATTTTTCCTAATCCTCTCCCTCCTCCCACCCTCTGCCTTCCAAGAGGTCCCAGTGTGTGTTGTTCCCTTCTATATGTTCATGTGTTCTCATCTTTTAATTCCCACTTACAAGTGAGAATATGAGGTATTTCAATTTCTGTTCCTGTGTTAGTTTGCGAAGGATAATGGCCTCCAGCTCCTTCCATGTCTCTGCAAAAAAGGTGCTCTTGCACTTTTTTATGACTGCATAGTATCCCATGGTGTAACGTGCCACATTTTCTTTATCTGGTCTATAATTGACAGGCATTTAAGTTGATTCCATGTCTTTGCTTTTGTGAATAGTGCTGCAATGAACATATGTATGTGTGTGTCTTTATAACAGAATTATTTATATTCTGGGAGGTAGATACCCAGTAATGAGATTATTGGGTTGAATGGTATTTCTGTCTTTAAGTCTTTAAGGAATCACCACACTGTCCTACACAATAGTTGAACAAATTTGCTCTTCCACCAACACTGTATAAGCATTCCTTTTTCTTCACAACTTCACCAGCATTTGTTATTATTTGACTTTTTGACAACAGCCATTCTGACTGGTTTGAGAATGACTGCATCTTATATATAAATCTCATTACCTCTTTCATAGCCTACGACATATGGCTGGCATTCAGCTGATATGTCTGGAGCTTAATTTAAACTTCTCAGTGAAGAATGAGAATTCCTGGGAATCTGGACCACATTCTCACCACTGGAATGAATGGTCACAGTAAAGATTTTCCCTGCATAAAGAAGATTCATTTTATTTTTTCATTTAATAAAGTAAGCACACACATATGTATAGCTGTGGAAACCTAGACTAGAATCAGCCACAACTGCAAATAAATACTGAGCCAGATGAGGTAGCTTCTCAAACCATATGCAGCAGGATTTTAAGACACCTCATCCCAAGCTATTAAAAAAATATGTAAAATGTTGAGGAAAACTTATTGATATTTAGGCAAAAATAAATACAATGCCAGAGATGGATAAATGGGACCTTAGCTTTTCTCATTTTTCATGGGGAGAGAAACATTCATGCTTTATAACATTATATAAATCTCTAAAAGTCAGAAATGTCCTTAAAGTATTCAAACTGCTCATCAAATTTCTGTAGAGAAAACCTCTGACGTTTTTGATAGATGTATCCTGAGGCCTCTGCAATCATCACATTCAATAATGCCCTAAAGCCCCTCATTTTACTTATGAAATACAATAAATTATGGCAGGAGAGAGCTATAAACAGTGGGAGGTCAACCACATTTGATGACTATCCTTGCATAAAATTCAAATCTAAGCCTCAGCCAGACTGTAAAGACCTTCCTTGACATGAACTTTCCAGTATAGTACCTCCTGTGTATGTAAAAATGTGAATGTTAAACCCAGGACAGGGTCAAGTCTACTTAGTTTACTTCTTCCCTTCCCCCAAGCAATTGTTATTTATCTGGTTCCAGGGAATGTTTACATTGTAATTCTTCAGCATTTAACACAGTTATTTGTATAGAGGAGACAAACAATACTCTCTGACTAGTATTGTTGAACTGACTAGAGATAGCAATGGTTTTAAACAATAAATTAGACAGACCTTCTACTTCCATAAATGTTTGGATCTATCTGAAATGTCCTAGGACAATATAATGTATCATTTTAGAATACTGGTTCACAATAGTTTCACCAAAAGAAGCCTAAAAAATATAGAGAGTAGAACATGCATGTTTAGTAACTTATTTTATTCTGATTGAATGTTTTGCTTTATTGAGAGAAAGAGAGTACTGATTTTCTAAAATAAGGAATTAGGTTTAAGAGTCTGCTTAAATTTGTTCATATAAATTCCTATTAAAAATTGGAATCTACTTTATTATATATTCATGCTTGTTTTAACATAACAATTCTATTTTAAATACTTTGGAAGTTAAATAGTTTAATAATCCTGCACACACAAACATTTTTAATTATGATTGACCCTTTAGGTATATAGAAAATGTAAAGTATTTCTACAGTGGGGTAAACACTCATGATATGGTATTACTAATTATCCGGAGGTAGAAAGTGTGTGTCTACAAACCATTCTTTTCAACTTTACTAAGGCATAATAGACAAATAAAAATTTGACATGTTGAAGATGTACAAGATAATGATTTGACATAAGCATACAATGTGAAATAATTACCACAATCAAATTAATTAACATATCAATTACTTCACATAGTTAACATTTGTGTGTGTATGTGTGTGTGTGTGTGTGTGTGTGTGTAGGGGGACACAAACAACACTAAAAGTGCAGAATTCACAATTGAAATCTAGAGGAGTAATGGATGCCTTCAACCAAGATGCTGGCCATCAGCCCAGGGGCTATATTATGTAGGCACTGTGTTTGGTTTAGCCATTGTAATTGGCTGGCACACAGCTTTCATATTTTACAGGGCAATGGATTTGAAAGGTCAATGTGACTAAGCCACTGCTGAGGCTGCACATAGTACAAGAGCTTAGCACCTATGGTCTGATGTTAACTTTACTCTTTTATGTTGCCTACCTCGTCCCTATGAGTATTTAAGTTGGAATTTCTGGTTTAGAATCTTCCACCAATGAACACATTTCATACATATACTTTTATAGGCTGAAGATGAGCTTTTCAGGTAAGGCATTCCTCTGAGTAACATAGGATAGGACCAAATAAAAGATACACTAGTTAAACAGCATATAAAATAGTGTTGGAACCAGTACAAGTTATAAATGTTATCCAATAGCACAACACATAAATGATAGCTAATAACAGTGTTAGGAGGATGTTACAAAACTATACAACATAAATAACTTCCATAATGTAAATTTACTTTGCATCTTAAATTTAGGTAGCAAGAGTGCAGAAAGAAAATAAATAATCCAAAAGCAAAATAAATAATCCAAAATGAAATTAAAATCTTACACTGGTGGAATATTTGAGTTAGAGAAGTCAATAATGTTTTTTTTTTTTTTTTTTTTTTTTTTTTTTTTTTTTTAACAGTGGTAGTTACTTTATTGCATTTTAGGTTTTGGGGTACATGTGATGAACATGCAAGATTGTTGCATAGGTACACACATGGCAGTGTGCTTTGCTGCCTTCCGTCCCCTCACCTGTATCTGTCATTTCTCCCCATGCTATCTCTTCCCACCTCCCCACCCCCGCCCCTCCCCCATTTCCCCCCAACAGACCCCAGTGTGTAGTGCTCCCCTCCCTGTGTCCATGTGTTCTCATTGTTCAACACCCGCCTATGAGCGAGAATATACGGTGTTTGATTTTCTGCTCTTGTGTCAGTTTGCTGAGAATGATGGTTTCCAGGTTCATCCATGTCCCTATAAAGGACGTGAACTCATCGTTTTTGATGGCTGCATAATATTCCATGGTGTAATGTTTTTAAAACTGTTTTTAAAATTTCAAGAACAAGTATTTCATGGAGTAGAATTTTGAGATATGAATGTTTGGATATGTGCTGGGTTAATACTTTTAGTAGCAATAGGTAGAAATTTAGTAAAAACTGAAATAAAAACGATACACGGAGAGAATTTATTACCACATGTAAATAAAAATCTTCAGAGTTTTGCACCTTCAGGCATGGCTTGATCAAGAAACTGAGTCAATGTCATCCAAACCAAACCTTGTTTCTACCCATCTCTGTTATCTGCTTTTCTCTCTATTGATCTCATTTTTAAACATACTTTTTCCCCTCATTTTGGCAAGATGGCTAGTAAAAGCTCCAAGGTTTACATTTCAAAACTCCAAGTTCAGGAATGAAGAAAGTAATCTCTCCACCAAAAGTCTCACAGTTGGTTTTGATAAGTTCTGATTTAATCTTTTACCCATCCCTAGAATAAACATTGAGACCAGAGGTTGTGATGTTCTGGTGAGCCAAGCCTGAGTCACACATGCACCCAGAAGGTGGTAGCAAAGTCAGCTGAGTTTGATTACTACATTGGCTAAAAGATGAAGAAAATTAATATCCCGAAGGGGATACTTTACACTATTAGTAGAAAAAGAAAAAAAGGCGGGTGGGCAGAAAAACAAAACAATATTCACTATTGATATCAAATTTTAGAAATCTTTCAAAGTCAAGACAAAGACCTATGATTTTGTTCCACTTTTAATAGTAATCAGGGAGAGGATAGGTATAATAATAAAATGTAAATTAAAGAGAATTAATCAAATGGCAACTAGAAGATTGAATCACAGTGGGCTTCACTGGACATTTTCTTTGGCACATTTTGTCGTTTTCCATAAATAAAAGAAAATGGGAAATTACAGGAATAAATACTGTATGAAAGGATATCATTGACATATTACTCCTGACAGGGCTAAGCTAAAGGTTATGAAGATAAGTAAGTCTGGAATAAAATATTATTAAACTACTTTGTCTTATTTAGTTTTGATTTAAAAGTACACCAGGAAAATGATTTATCATTTTTCCATAAGTAATAAATAATTTTTCATGGGATAAAAGAGGCTAAAAATGGGAGACTCAGAGGAACGAGACAGTTGTCAAAAGGTAAACTTAAGCAATAATTCTGCGAAGTCTCTTTCCCCAATCAGCTGTTTTCATTACCTACTGTTTGGTGGGGAAAAACAAAACAAAACAAAACAAAACAAAACAAAACAAAAAAACCCCCACAAATTTGTGTTGTTAAAAGTACGCGTTATGATAGCAGAAATTAATGGAGAGATAGAACAATTGTAGCAAGTAGAAAAGGAACTTAGCTTTGTATTCAAACAGCTTCTTAAATGGAAAGGCTTAGAGGGAAATGGAAAAAGAACTTCTGCCAACTTTATGTCTAACAGAGATTGACTGTTTTTCTTTGGGGTTCTTATCAGGTAAGGAGCTCAGAAATACTTTCAATGCATGAGTTAATAAAAAAGGATAAGAAGCTACCCTAAGGAAAAAATAGGTACAACAATACTGCTGAATGCTAAATTTCAGCATGCTATCTAGAGGACAAGAATTTCTTATTACTTGTAACTTTTAACTTACATTTGGAAGTCATTAATGACTTTTCCATGTACTGCATCTGCCTTAAACAAGTGTTCAATTCTATCACAGATTTATGAAGCCCTGATGCCTCCAACTGAGCTCTTCCTTCATCTCCCTCAACTATCAGCACAGAAAAGACTTTTTATTCAAACATTCTTCACTACTGAGAGAAAGTTTATTATAAACTCAGAAATTTTGTGTTAATCTTTGATGAAAATACTGAGGCTTTTTTTTGCTCCATTATCAAGTGCTAAATTGTAGATGATGAAACATATTGACAATAATAACTGTTGAAACCTAATGCACATCAACTAAAGTGGTAACAGGAAAACCAAGAACCCAAAGGAGTGTTCCAGAGGCAAAAGGAAGAGAACGTTACCAAAAGAAAAACAAAGTCAAACACAGCAAGTCTCCCAAGAAAACAATAAGGTAAGAGTAGGGTGAGTCCAATAAACAACCTCCAGACTTAATGAAGGTCATTACGTTTTGACAAAAGCAGTTTCAGTGAAATGTAGGCTAAAAGCTAGACTTTAACAAGATGAGGGTAAATGGAAGTGAAGAATTGCAGACATGTTTGTAGAGGTAACTAGCTCTAGAAGCTACACTTTAAATAAAGGCTGGAGAAATAGGACAAATGCAGAAAAGACAGGTTTGATCAAGGGAAGGATATAGTTTGTTTTTGTTTTTGTTTTTTGATGTTTTGTTGCTTATTATTGCTTTTTCTAGATGGTGGCGGTAAAAGCCTTTGGATTTGGATGGAAATGATCCAGGAGACAGAGAAAAGCTTCAGAAGAGAGGAAAGATAGCCAGTATAGGAAAGTGCTTGAAGAGGTTGTGGAGGAAAAAATAATGAGCACAGTGCAGGGAAACTTTGAAGACTTTGTGGCAGAAAAATATAGAAGAAAATGGAAGATGGTTTGCTTTTATCATACATATTAAAAAAGATGATAAGCCGTGTGTGAGGAATATTGAAGACAGAAAGGGAAAGAAATTAAAGATAGCTATATATCTTCAAATGTTAACATCCCTATAAATAAAAATAAAAACCAAGATGGATTCTTGTAGAAAATGTAATGATTTATTACTTTATATATTTAGCTGACAGTGCCTGAATGACTTCCAAGGGAAGTTGCCAGTCAGCTCTTAGAAATAAAGTATGACATCACAAGAGAATTATCAAGACGAGAAATCCAGATTTGTAATTATCCACACAAAGATGACAGTTGAAGAGAATTTGATGATACAGACAAAGAAGAACATAAGGAAAGAGTGGAAAAGATAAGCAAGAACACAGCCTTGGGAAATGTCTATACTTAGGGAACAGTAGCAAAAATTTGACTCACAGGAGACAGAACAGCAGGACCTTCAAAGCTAAGGGAAGTTCCCTTTGGAATCACTATTCCAACACACACAACAGGGGAACCATACAACAAACCGCAAATTCTGAATAAATGTGGAAGGAGGAAAGTCCACTGAATTTAGTAAGTGGAAGTTCATTTCATAAAAGATTTTTCAGTAGACAGACAAGGCTAATATGCCTAGACTCCATGGATCAGGTAATAAATGAGAGGAGGAACAACTGTGAGCTTCTTTTGAAAAGTTAGGCCTTGAATGGAATGCAACAGTTAGTGAGAGAGTCTGGAATCCATGGCCTTCTCAAAGCACCTGCAAACCTCCAAGTTCGATGATGCAGGCCACCTGCAAGGGATGCTGGTTTTCTGTGTCATAGAACTAAATATGCACTGACCTAGAAGTTGGAGTTGCTGGAGAAGGAGACAGAGTGGCTGGAGAAGCCCCATGCTGGGTAGATGCCCAGGGGTAGTAGTTGGTGACTTAGGATTTGGAGAACGTGAAGGAGGTAATCCAGCATGTGCAGAGACGTGAGGACTCAGCAGCTTCCCATACCAACAGGAGCCATAGGTCAGGGACAACTGGTGCCCTGCTCTGACTTTCAGATGACAAAGAATGAGGGTGATGCTCTTCTCCCCCTTTCCAACTTACACAGATCTTGTGGCCAGAACTATGCAGAGAAGGGAATTCAGGGAAACATAAACCCATTTCAGTAACATGACACCATACTAAAAGCCACTCAAAAGCTCTCATTGAGCTTAACTGGACTCCAAATACACACTCTTGTGCAGCTGTGCCCAAGTTTTCTACTGTCTTGTATTTCAAAGTCCAACCTGGTTTCCCTTTCACCTGGCAATCTAACAACAAAGATAAGAGTGTGAGATTTAAGGCAAGCCTGATTTTTAGTCCTGACTTGGCCTCTTCCCCACTATATGACCATAGCTATATTTCTTTTCCTCTCTGAATCTTAGCTGTCTGATCTGTAAAATATGGTTAAACTATAGCTTACCCCATGAGGCTGTTGGGAGGATTAAGTGGGATACTGCTGTAAAGTCCTTAATATTGCATTCAGTAAATCATAAGTGCTCCAGAAATGTTAGTGCAGTGGTGATACTGGGGGTATTATTTCAGCAGATAACCTTTCCTCATACCTTAATAAATTTGAGTTACTTCAAAACTGTTCCTGTGTATTGCAAAATTTTTTTTAACTCTACTCATTACTAATCATCTCACGGATAGAACATGTCCCTCTTTACTTCTAAGGGGAACTTCTTCCTTTGTTGCATAATTCTCATTTCTCTACCTTTATTTATTTGTCTTATAAATATTGACTTATTACATATTAAAATATCAAGTAGGGACATTATATTGCTGAATGAAGTAGATGCTCCATCCCCAATTTGGAGCTTAGAGATAACAAAGAAGAAAGGAGGGTATTTCCTATTTTGATAATTTATATGACGGAAATACATGGTACTATGATAGAGTATGATTTCTGGGCAGGCTGTTCCAGGGAGTGTGATTAGAAAAGATCTTTTGAAGAGAGCACATTTGAAACGAGACTCGAGGCATGAAGATCATCTAGGCTAAGAAAAACATGGACTATATCCAGAATCTGGCACTGACTTGATGAGTTCAGAGGTATCAATGGGGCATCTAATGAGGGGCAGGACCATGAGATGAGATTGCAGGTGAAGATGGAGCCAAACTATGTCTTGTAGGAACGGAAGGAAGGCTTCACTCTGTCAAACATCTCATTCTTACTCGGGCCTTCTCTTTTTTAAAATTGTCAGTATTCAGGTACATGACATGATGTTTTGATATAATTACACATGGTAAAATTGTGACTATAGTCAAGTATATTAACATATCTATCATCTTGCATAGTTACCCTTGTGTGTGTGTGTGTGTGTGTGTGTGTGTGTGTGTGTATGTGTGTGTGGTAAGAACTCCTAAAAGCTACTCTCCTAGCAAATTTTCAGTATACAATGTTATAATTATAATCCTCATGCTGTACATTAGATTTTTAGATGCATTTATCCTACATTTCTGCAGCTTTGTACCCTTTGACCTGCATCTCTGTTTTCTCCGATACCACACAGACACCTGTCAGCCCTGATAACCACTGTTTCATTCTCTTTTCTATGTTAATGGCTTTAACATTTTTTATAAATTTTTTAGATTCTCTTTATAAGTGAGACTATGCAGTATTTTCCTTTCTGGGCTTGGCTTGTTTCAGTTAGCATAACGTCCTCCATGTTCCCCTATACTGTTGTAAATTGCCTGATCTCGTTCTTTTTTAAGGTTACTAGTGGTTTTAATTTATCTTTTTCCACTGGTCACTTCACCCTATACCCATGCTAAAGTGTTTCATTCCAATTAGTTAATAATCATTTGATTCCACATTTTTTGGCCTTAAATGGAATGGAACGAACTGTAGCCTCTCTCACTGGTTGGCCCCAGTTTGTTTATGCTCACTCCTGTTCATTATCCCTTTCTGATCTACCGCCTACCCTGCTGAACTCAGCCCCAGCACCAGCACAGAAGCAACTGGCATAGCCGATCTGTTTAGCTAGCCCCTAACTGCCTTCATCAAAGGCTCATTAGAAATTTCTTATTTTATATCACTCAGGGTGTTTGCTTCTAAAATTGAGCCCTCGGGGGCAAAAGAGGCCTAGTTCATGCAAGACAGTGTGACTGTGAGATGGAGCCCACTGATACTCGTGCTACTCTCCAACAATGATTTTAAAATACAAGGCCGAGTGTGCTGGCTCATGTCTGGAACCTCAGCACTTTGGGAAGCTGAAGTGGGTGGATCACCAGAGATCAGGAGTTCGAGACCAGCCTGGCCAACATGGTGAATGCCCGTCTCTACTAAAAATACAAAATTTGCCTGGTGTGGTGGCACATGTCTGTAATCCCAGCTACTTGGGATGCTGAGGCAGGAGAACTGCTTGAACCTGGGATGTGGAGGTTGCAGTAAGCTGAGATTGCACCACTGCTCTCCAGCCTGGGCAAAAGAGAATGAAACTCTGTCTCAAAAATAATAATGATAATAATAATAATAATACAAATAATAAGTACACAGAGAAGTTCTGTGAGGGGAATGGAGATACAAATGTAGTTTAAGGACAAGCAAGTTAAGAAATTCTGTGTATGTCTCTGTAGCCCATTGAATGTGAGCTTTCTTGGGTATATGTATCACCTCTGAGAAGCCCACCCTGACTCTCTGGGCTGTGTTAGTTATTTCTACTGTGGTCCATGTTAGGACCCTGTGCTCATCTTTACTGAACTCCTCATATGCTAAATTCAAGTTGCATACTTATTTTTCTGTTTCTGTATCTTACACATCATTTTTCTCTAGCACCTGGCCCAGCATTTCTGAAGAAAGAGAGTGAAGAAGGAATTTTTGTTTTGTTCATTTTCCAGTCCTTCTATATTATATTACCTTGTGGAGTAATATGCACCTAGTAGGTACCCATATAGTTTTGTAATAAATTAGACATATCCAGAAATTAACAAGATTTAGTTACATATCTTACAGCTGTTTGCTTTATATGATATTATTTTCCACATGATACTCTGCTCACAGTACCATTTTTAAAAGTCCTTGGTTATTTTATGAACTTTCTTCTTAAATGTTTTCTAATTCTCATTGAACACCAAAGTCAATTATATGCAACTCATTTAATTAACTTGGCAATGAAAATGCAGTGAATAAACAGTCAGCAGAAAAAAAAATAAATACGCTATAAAAGAAGGATTCACAATTATATTTCATACAAAGTAAATATAATAAACATTGTATAGATAAAATGGAATGCATAGCAGGCAAGACATCTGCAAATTTCACTAGTGCATTAAGTAAAATTAGAAAATAATCCATTATAGCAAATTAATTGTACTTATGTATATGCTATGTATATAATAACAGGAGTCCAAAGTATGAAAATATTATAATTCTAGTTTAATGATATGAATTTATGATCATCTTATTTGTTATTTTTCTAGTAGAATTAAACAAACTAGTAGTCTAGCTGAGACCTCAATGTTATTCAGTTATCTTTCTACATAAATTTATGAAGTACATATCATCATTAACTTAACTACCTTTTGTGAAATGTATATTTTATTTTATATCCACAAATTGAAAATGCATTGCTCACTCTTTTCCCTAATCTAAATCTAGATGTCGCAAGTGACAGATTCTTAATATTAGGAGTAACCACATAACAAAATGTGCAACTTGTAGGACCAGATTGAATGACTACTGATGTAATTTGGAAGAAAAAAAACACCTGAAAATATGTATATGGGAAAACACACATACACATACACACACACACACACACACACACACACAAAATGAGAATATATATAAATACATCTGTGATTTGCAAGTTGGGGCCCCAAAAAGCATCCAAATAAAACCTTACATCTATGTAGAGGGAACTGATAGAAACATCTCACATTGGTTCCCTAGAGAATTGCCTGCAGATTTTCTGTTGTCTACCTTATGTAAGTGGGGAAAGAATTCCTCACTCTGCCTGTAGACTTTATTTCTAGTTGGTGACTTAAACATAGTGCTCTCCAAGTAGAGTACATTATTTTTCTGGAAAAGGTCCAAGTCAGAAACAAAGCTGTGGAGAGTAAAGTGAACCATAGGAACTCCCAGCCTGCAAAAGAGATTTGGAGAAAAAATAAAGGGAGCTCCAAACAGCAGCAAATAAATTAAGGCACTTTACTCATAGGAAAAAGACTTCTTACTTGGGCAATTACAAAAATGTTGAATAGACTTGCCTACTGCATATTCAACACCCATGAAGACAATCCTGCCAATGAGTTAGACTTTCAACTTACAGAGAGAACACAGCAGCCTTTCCTTTTAGTAATCTAGCTTTTTAGCTAAATAGACTTATACATCCGGAAAGAAAACTTCTACTAGTTATCCACAAAAGTAGACATAAATACTAAGCAAAAAAAATTACAAAATATTTAAAGGATGAAATTGAAAGATGATAATGAATACAGAGGACAATTAGTATAAGAGAAAATAGGTGCAATGAAAGATACAGAAGAAAATTTAAGATTCTAACTAGTGTCTCTAGAAGTATCTATATCATGTTGTCCACCTAAATATAGGCTAACATGAAATTAAAGAATTCAGAGAAATAGAAATAATCTCTAAAATTAAAAAATACTGTTTGTAGTACATTTCTGCTTCCAATTATAATAATGTAGCTTGTAGCATTTTCATTTTCCCAATGAAAACTATCAAGGAAGTGGAATAAAACATAGAAATGACTCTGAAAGCACAAAAGAGCTGTTAAGGCAGCCAGGACATGGAGACCAGACCCTGGAGAGACGGGTCTCCCATTGAGTTGAGCCCAACTTTCTTTCAATTTCTGTGGGGAATTTATGTACTATGCCTAAGAAACAGAACAATGCATATCTTTTAGGAGGCAAGAAATGATTTAAAATGCTGCCAAGAACTCTAGGACAAACAGAGAAAAATTAGAATTTAGAGATATGAGGGTAACCAATGACTTACCAAAGAGAGAAGCAGGCACAAAGAAGTTAGACAAATACTGAACATGTATTTTTATACTGAGGCGTTGCTAATATTTAAGCTGACAAAGAAAGAAGGTAATAAGTCATGTAGAAAGTGTCCAAAAAACATGACAGACTTTTTGGCAGTACCATAATATTATACAAAAGAAAAATGTAATTCATTATCCACCAAGGAGGAGAATCCTAATAAATACTCCAGGTTCACATTTTGAACATCTAGAGGATTACATGCTCAGATTTAAAATGAGACTTACAAACACAGACAAATGGTTTAGAAATTTTCCAAGTCTTACTGGACTCAGGCAATCCATTCTCTTGCTGCTTTCCAGAGAATAAAGTGGAAGAAAAAAAGTCATTCATATTCTTGATAATTTTTATACCCAATATCTGGCATTTAACAAGCAACAAGCATACTAACTGAATGAGTAAAAACATGCATATGTGTATATTCACAAATGAATGAATGAATGAATGAATGGATAACAAGAAAGAGATAGCAAGAGTGAACACAAACAGAAACACAAATGATACAGATATTGTAGTGATCAGACTTTAATTAAAGCTTACTGCCATTATTTCAAAAAATGAATAAGGATAATATAGGAATTCACTGATAATTAAAAATCTGCAGGCTGGTCATGGTGGCTTACACCTGTAATCCCAGCACTTTGAGAGGCCGAGGTGGGTGAATCACTTGAGGTCAAGAATTTGAGACCACCCTGGCCAATGTGGTGAAACCCAGTCTCTACTACAAATACAGAAAAATTATCTGGGCATGGTGGTGGGCACCTGCAATGACAGCTACTCAGGAGGCTGAGGTAGGAGAATTGCTAGAACCCTGGAGAGGAGGTTGCAGTGAGCCAAGATCACACCGCTGCACTCCAGCCTCGGTGACAGAGCAAGACTCTGTCTCAGAAAAAGAAAAATGTATATTAAAAAATCCAAGTGGAAACCGCAGATATAAATTTTAAAATATCTGAAATTAATAAATCAGTAAATTAGATTAATTATAGGTACCTGAAAAAGAAATACAAGAACTAAAAAATAAGTCATCAGAAAATATTCAGAATTAACACGGAGAGCAAAAAAGACAGAAGATACATACATACAAGAATGTAATAGAGTTGATGAAGATATGATAAAGATATTTAACATATCCATAATTTGATTCTCAGAAATGCCAAAAGAAAAAGAATGGTAAAAGCAATGCTTTATATGATACTGCCTATGATTTTCCAAAATGATGAAAAATAACAATCTGCAGATTCTAGAAGTGCTGGGAATCTAACAGAATTTGCTTTCTAAGAATAGAAAGTAAGTGACAAATAGGCATGTCTAATATATTAGTATTGTTTAAAATTAAAGATAAAGAGAAATTCTTAAAACCTTCTTCAACAAGATAAAATTGGAAGCCATTGTTAAAAACAAAAACACACCCACAAACAAACAAATACACAAACATCAAAATGAAACAGAAAACCCTAAGACAGTCATGGTACTAAGGATGAAATCAACCAAACTGTGACATGACAGGTTAAGAAGAAAGGGTCATTTCATATTTATTTTGTGCCTTAGGATCACTTTTCAGTTTCTGCGGAAGTACTATTGTACTTCTTGTTATGAATAACATTCAAAAACTCTTAGCACTGTTAATGTACTTGAGTTTTTAGAATCAGCTTAGAGCAAAGTGTCAAATGATTATTTATAATTACAGAAGAGAGATAAAGGACATCTCCTTGTTTCACATGTCAGGAAGTAGACTGAAAGTGTGTACATTTGGATCTTTAAGAAATAATTCTAACTGTTGAAGTATAGTACTTATGCTCAGAAACAGAATAAACTACTACTAACAATAGCAATAATAATAAAAAATAATAATAAAATAATAACAACAGTGTGGATGAGAGAAGGGAGATGGAAAATAAGCTAAGTTTATTAAATCTCTTATCTTTTCCAACAGGGCAATGGCATATATTAAAAACCGTGAATACATCAAGTGAACGGAAGTTTCTGTATATTCTTTATTGTCAAAGTAATCACCATTGGAAATAAAATTGATCCTTTCTGGGGAATGGGAATGAAAAGAGCTTGGAGGTAATATGTTACTGCTACTTTTGTAATCTTCAGTATTGCTTACATCTCCTATTTTACGCACCTTCAGATGAAATTAATAAAAACAGATAAATAATTATAACCTGAATTTATCTACTTAACTACTTTCCACCTGATGTTTAAACCCTAAGATGATCTAAGCATTAGAACACCTCTATTTAAATGAGTGATAGGTAACTATATGCCTTCTGATATAGACACAGAACTGTATTTTTCTGTATGCCTAATAAATCGTCTTTTCTTTTCTCCAGTCATATCACACTCTTCACATCTTCTGCTTACAGTAAATTCTATGTTGTTAGCATCTTTCACATTTTCTATTAAGCTCTGCCTCCCTGATTCTTTCCTCATATAATATTCATACTTTACTTGCAAGTGTGGGTATCTCTTATTATATTTATTTTTCCTTTTTAGCTGAGAAAATTAAATAAAAAATGGCTGAGACAGCAAAGCTTCAGTTGGTTAACAGCTGTGACTCTCAAGTTAGACAGACCTTGTTAATATACCAGGTCTGTTTACCTTGCTGAGCCCATTTCTTTACCAGCCTAATTGGTTCTAATTGATCCTAAATCAGTCCTAATCTTCTATGAGAATTATCAAATAACTCTTGCTATGATGATATAAGGTAAATAGCTAATAGGTAAAGTATGTGCCTGAAATTACAGAGCTAATTAATCTTTTCTTTTGGATATTATGTCCAATAAGACATAGAATATTCTATATGATGGGTATAAGAATATCTATCTATAAAATCCAGACAAAATTAATAAAAAGTCTGGATGTATACCATATTTACATAGTATACCCAATATACTGGATAATATATTCAACAGGCATTTTTCACTGTTGTTCCTAATCTAGAGGACATGCTTTAACATGTGAAAACAACCATGACATATTGACTAATCATACAAGATGCTCAGGTGAATACATCCCAAAAGAGTGAAACTCAATATTTATTTGATCTACTTTCCCCTCTTTTTTCCTCTTTTCATCCCAGGCTTAGGGAAAAGGAGGAAAGAACTGCTCTTCATGCTTAGGGTGGTTTTCTTTTGAACAGACTCAGTGGATCCAGAGGACTCTCTTTGCATTGAAAGGGACCTCACAGTGTTCTCTAGGAAACTTCCTAGCTGAAGGACGAGAAAGCTGAGGCTTTCTAGCACATGCAATCCACAGGACACCACCCAAAGCTGCCATCTCTATTCTACATTTTCCATACTTACTTCAGATTCTAATATAGCCACTGCCTAAAATATTAACTCAAATTATTAAAAAATAAAACAAAATGAAGACATTTGTAGCAAAAATTATCACAATTTGAATATAAATTTGTTTTAATTTTTTTACCCACTCTTTTGAAAAACTGATGAAAGATCAAGATTCCCTTCCTTCAGAGGAAAATGAAACACATATACATACAATTTTGCTTACAGTTTCAAGGTGTTTATGAAATCCTTTTAGCTCATCTCTAGACCTCAGCTTAAAAACACATGACCTACAAATCTTTTAAAAACAAGTGTTTCTATGTATTCACATTTAGCATCTATTAGATAAAAACATCCAGTGCAGATGTTGTTATCTCTATTAAAATGAAGATAAATACTTCATTTATCTTGAAATGCACAAAGGGTTTTATAACACCCAGTTAATGGACAAAAACCTCAAGCTGGCTTGATCTAAGGGGAGAAGCACATTAGAAATGCATCAGTTGATATGAATGGCCATGTAGCTCTCAACAGAAAAAAGAGAATGGTGAATGCAAACCGTTTTGTTTTAATATCATCATGCATATTTTGGTCCCATGGATATCTTGACCTTTTGGTCTCATTTATCTCAATAGACTTAAAACATCCTCATGCTCTCACCTGATAGCTTGTCAGTAAATATCAAATAACTTGCAGACAATTTTAGAAAAATGCCAGCGAGATTCAGAAATGATACCGAACTTTGTTCCCTAACTTAGAAATTTTGGAAAATTAAAGTAAAGCCAAATTTTTAGTGCTTTTTTTCCTTTATCATTATTTTAGTTTGGTTGGTTTTACAAGAGTCAGGGAAAATATAAATGTGTTCAAAATATTTGGGCAAAGTGAAACTTGTAGGCAGATTGCTACAACTGGGTTATTGTGAGCCAGTAACCCAATAGTGATGGGAAGGGGAGATGCGTTGAATATTCCCTGATGGATGGGAACTGAAAGATAAATTGTATGTTTTAAGTATGGTAAATTATTCTCAAAACTTTTCTCAGTTTCCTATAAAGATAGAACAGCCGAAAGTAGACAGATGAATTAAATAACTCTCTAACATTTTCATATTAGAAACCAAAGCTGTTAACTGACTTATCATAGAGACAGGTAAAAAGAAAGCCATTTGTAATTCAATATCACATTTCTGCAACGCTTAAATTTATATGCAAATCAAAACATGGGGCCATATGAATATCTAGCAAGGTATGTCTGAAATGTATTGGTTTACCACCCATCCAAACAATAATGTCTTTAGTAGCTGTTCTTCAAGTATGTATTCATTTCATCTCAGTAAAAAATGGTCAAGTAAATGACAAAATATTCTGTATTAATTTTCCAAAGTGCTTTTATTCCCATAATCCCATTTAATTTTCACTCCAATCCTATAGACTTAGCAGTATAAGTTACATTATTCTCTCTAGATATAGACCAGAAGCACTACCCTAGTTTATGCTGAAACATTCTAAAGATTCATTTATTTATGATATTAAGTCATATTAAGTAGAATTATAAAATTATTTCATAATAGTTACTTATTTTTAAGGACAAAAGATGATTTTAAATATTTAAAACGGAACTAAGATGTTTTGGTAAATATATTTATCACAGGGAAAATGAAAAATAATTTTTGCTAGTTTTATTTCAAGGAAATGAAAACCTAAACCCTACTTAGTAAATTGCTCTACAGATTGAAATAGTACTAAGCATTGGAACAGGCATGCCAAATACTTGGCAGGCATGCTGACACCGTATCTCCCTCATACATGGCAGACATTCCTAATCGATCAAGGCACTGTTTCTTATGGAGCTCAGATTTAGCCCTGATCCTTGGCAATACAGGCAACCACCATCAGTGGATGAGAGTTTTCAAGTGAGATTAAGCTAACTGGTAATTCCTTAACTAAAAAAAAAAGTTTCCAAGTTCACAGTTCTTATTTTGTAGATGCCACCTCCACTTTGGAGAGAAGAAAGTTTTCTTTTAGAAGTTGACATAAATAAGGGTTTTGAAAATGCTGACATCATAAAGGACAATGAAATTGACAAAGTGACTAAAACAAAAGAAACGAGAGGGAATTTTTTTCTTTGAGCATATGTTTTGTAATTGCAGTGCAGAGAGACAATGGAGCATAAATATGGACAGAGAAGATAGGTCGGTGTTTGTCTGCATGTCTTGCTATCCTATTTGCATAAAGCATTTGTAATTACTATGATGTTTGCACTAAGCAACTCACCTTGGCTTAGCAACATATCTTTTTCTTTGCTAGATAAAGTTGGAGGGCTATCACAAATACATATTATGAAGGTGCTCAATTTTTGCCATAACAGAGATAAAGATAGAACAGCTGAAGTTAGACAGATGAATTAGATCACTGTCTGACATTTTTATGTTAGGGACCAAACCTGCCAAATGCAAACGGAATGCTGACACCTGTTGTCACAAAACAAAGCACAACAGAAAAGAACAGAAACAAAAACAACAAAAGTAGTGTCAGATCACATGCTGTGATCTGTGAGCAGGAGATCACATACTTTTTCTTTTTTCTCCAACAGCTTTAGTGATAATGTTAGGGATAAGCTAGACAAAAGGCTGTATTTTTATTGTACCCTTAAAAAATGTCAAATAAAAGGTTCTTGCTAACAAGTGCTTTTAAGCACATGAGATCCTTTCATAAAGATGGCTAATCTGACATATTAATTGGTTTTATTTAATGGTATTAGGGAATTGAAATTCTTTGGATTGAGTTATTTGATCTGTCCTCTCATGGAACATCAGTTGTATTACGAAAAGCTATCATACTTCTTGAGCTTTTGTATCTTCTGCACAAGACAGTAAGCACCAGGAAGGAAAAGACAATATGAAGTTCCAGCACTTTAATTGTGACATATAGTTAAATCTCTAAGATTGTTAGTTATATGAAAAATAAATATCTTTATGCCAGGCACGGTGGCTCACACCTGTAATCCCAGAACTTTGGGAGGCCAAGATGGGTGGATCACCTGAGGTCAGAAATTTGAGACCAGCCTGGCCAGGTGAAACCACTCGCTGGGCGTGTGGCATGTGCCTGTAATCCCAGCTACTCAGGAGGCTGAAACAGGAGAATCACTTGAACCAGAGAGGCAGAGGTTGCAGTGAGCCAAGATTGAGCCATTGCACTCCAGACTGGGGGTCCATAGAGTGAAATTCTGTCTCAAAAACAAACAAACAAACAAAGAAACAAACAAACAAAACTTTAATGACAACTTTCTAGCAAGGAGATACATTTGTTGTATTTGTTTTATCCCTCATCAGAGAACGCTGCATCACTCAAGCAGAGTGCTGAGCCTAGAGAAAGAACCCTAAATGTTTTTGATTATTGATTAAAGTAATGATTAAAAAACTCATGATGAAATTATCTGTTATTTATTAGAAGTTAAAATGTGCAATGTACATTCATACTCTGGGTTAATGGGAAGTGATATTTTTACTTTCTCTTCCACTGAGCTGTAGAGCTGTATTTTCTTGGGATATTATTAAAATATAAGACACTGCACACCCTGTCACCGCAAGATTGATTATTGTAGGATTTACTTGTCGGGCTGTGAAATGACCCTCAGCATTAAGGCAGCTCAAGCGCTGATTTTTGAAGCGGCCTCATTGCCTTCAATGCGGGATGTGATGAATCCCTGCTTGATATGCCAGTGTGCTTTTTTCTTTCTTTTTTTTTTTTTTTTTCCTAAAATGCTATTCTGTCTTTCAAGATGCACAAAGAGGGTAACGTGTACAGGAAAGAGTTTGATAAACATGGAGAGAACAAATGTGGGAAAATGGATCAACCAGATGACTACAGAAAAATTGCAAGTAAACTGGCTGGTTAGTGAAAACAAAATCAAACTAAATGAAAACAAGCACAAGGAATCAGATATGCACATTAAAAAATCAAGCATCACTCTTCCTAAATGTCCTCAATTCTCGTCATAGCTGTAGTTTCAGCTTCGCTTTTTTTGAAAGTACCATTTGAAAGTTAATTGATAACTTCTTCAGAGACAACCACATTTGCGCAGAAACAAAAACTGTAACAATGTTCATTTTTCTTATTTTTGTTATTAGCAGCCTATAGCAAAATAAATGAAGAAACATCAGCTATTTTTTTTTTTCATTTTAAACTATGATATTGACTTCAAATGTATAAAGTAGGAATGAAGATACTAATTTGTAGGTGCACCAGATGTTCTTTTCATTTCCTATGGACATGTTAATTTACGAATGCCGCATACAAATGTAGATGTTTATTAGAGCCAGTTAGTGATGCATCCAGGTATTTGTCAGGATTGTTTTAACAAACATTATGCTGGAACTGGACAGGAACTGTGAACAAAGACAAAAAGAAAAAAGTGGGAGGAAAAATGATAAGAATAATGGCTTCAGCCATGTGCGGTGGCTCACACCGGTAATCCTAGGGCTGTGGGAGGCCAGGGCCGGTGGGTGACCTGAGGGAAGCTTGCTAAAAGGAATGATGTGGTGTGGTAGAAAATATGCTGGATTTGGGGAAAGAAAATCTGGTTTGGTTGCTAGCTCCAGCGTTTAGAAATTGTGTGACCATTCATTCACAATTGCTTCTCTCATCCATTTTATAGGAATAGCTTAGGTTCAAGCAAAATAATATATAAGTAAGATACCTACAAGTGATAGGGCATATGACAAAAGTAAGAGATCAGAATAGTGTGTAGTAGGCTGGGCACGGTGGCTCATGTCTGTAATCCCAGCACTTTGGGAGGCCAAGGCGGGTGGATCACCGGAGAGCAAGAGTTTGAGACCAGCCTGACCAACATAGTCTAAACTAAAAGTACAAAAATTAGGCTGGCATGGTGGCATGCACCTGTAGTCCCAGCTACTTGGGAGGTTGAGGCAGGAGAATTGGTTAAACCTGAGAGGTGGAGGCTTCAGTAAGCCGAGATAGCAACACTGCACTACAGGCTAGGCAACAGAGCAAGACTCTGTCTCAAAAAATATATAAAAATAAAAATAAAATAAAAAATAATAATGTGTAGTAGTTAAGAACATGAAGTCTAGGACCATTTTTTCTTATCCATTTCAAGCTTACACTATATAAAGGTGATAAAGCTAGTTATTTAATCTCTTGTTGCCTTAACTTTCTTATTTGTCAACTTTATACAGATCATAACCAGTACAAATAATGACAAAATGAAATAAATCATGTAAAACACTACAAATCATATTTGGTATAATGATCACTCAATAAATCTTACCTATTACTCATTTTGCTATATACGACTGATAACTAGAGGTGATTACTTTTCTTTTTGTTTCTATATCCATCCAATCTTCTCTGTGATAAACAGTGAAGAGGTTTGACAATTAACTTTCAAATGTGTGCTCTTCATAAAGGTCAAACAGATAATGCAGCTAAGATTAGAATTAAGGACATTTAGAAAAAGTAGCACGAGATTTTTAACATGAAATATTTGATTCAACGTTCTTTTTCTTTTTTTGTGATATCTGTTTTGTTTGATTCTGATTTAACTAGCATTCCAATTCACTTACTATCTTTTTGTACTGGCTGAAGAATATCTTAGTGGGAAATACCATAATTGAGCAGTAATTGGCTCAAGCAACAAATAGTGTAAATAGAAGTTATAGCTGCATCTTGGTCCTTTGTTTGGGCTTATGAGGGAGACAGAGAAAAAGGAAAAGAGAAGATACATGTACATGATGAAGAGCTTCAGAGTTGAGCCTGTAACTGTGTTGTTATCTGTATGTCCATGTCTTTGTTCATTTTGTGCAGCCCTAAAAGAATACCTGAAACTGGGTAATTTATAAAGAACAAAAATTCATTAATTCATTACTCACAGTCTGGAGGCTAGGAAGTCCAAGATCGAGATGCTAGCATTTAATGCCTAGTGAAGACCTTCTTGCTCTGTCCTCACATAGCAGAAGCAGGAGGGCAAGATTGTAAATTAGCAGAACAGGACCTGAAGTCTTTTTTATAAGGGTCTTAAGTCTATTAACAAGGAAGGAGCCTTCATGGTCTGATCACCTTTTAAAGGCCCCACGTCTTAATACTATCACACTGGCAATACCTGTATTTGGTGGGGAGACATATTCCAATCATAGCAGTTACCTTCTTGGGAATTGTTCTCTCAGGTCTCCCTTCAACAGAACTGATTTTACATTTTGTTTGTCTGCTATTGATGCTTTAGGGAAGGACAGCAGACCAGGAAAAATAAAAAGAACAAAGTTTACCAATGTTGGATAATAAGAACCACATGCATCCATAAAGCTGACTTTAGCCTGCCACTCTGATCCATCGATCCTGGAGTCACTTATGTAGTCAGCACTGTGCTCTGTGATGATAGGCACACAGACTTGCAAACATACACATATATGCACCCATACATAACTCACACATTCATACATGACCACACATAATCACATGGGCCTGGAGCTGATTCAGCAATAACTCCTTTCCATTCCATAAGATGGGTTTGAACAATGTGAGACACACAAAATCAGTTTATCCCTGTTCTATTCTAATATTTTGACATTTGTTAAGCTGTAAACCAGACAACCTCTTTATTCCAAAAAATCACTAGTACGTTGGGAAATTTTATATAAATATTGTCATTTGACTTCCTTTTTTTTCATTCCCAGTCCTATTCATCAGTGCCATACACCAGAGGTGCAGAACACTAAGCAGAAGAAATTAAAACAGCTCCCCAAGGGAATAGTTCATCATAATGAGAGTCAGTGAGAATTTCAGTCAAGCCACTGTGGTTTAGAGAATAACAGTGAAGGTATTCAGTGCATTTTTTTTTTAAATCAAAGTGTTAAATAATTTTTTAAAGTTTCCATTTTCTCATGCAGTGTAATCAGTGGGCTGTGAATGACTGATTGATCAGTCCATCAGCAAGCTTCAGTTGTATCACAAACAGAAAGCCAAGCAGGAATAGAGCTTTCTTACTCAGGCATTCATATATTTATACTGAACAGTATTTTTTTCTTCTTCACATTTTATAGTTAGCAATTTTGAAAGGAGATTAAAATAAAACACTCTTAAAATGTAAGGCACATTAGACTTTGAGCTTACCCAGCCTGGTTCCAAAAGTTTTTTATTGGTTATAAAGAGAAACAGATAAAACAGCATTAGTTGATCAATTCAAGTGGATATTTCTACTCTACTCTAGCTCTGAATTTAATAGCATTCATTAAAGGCAATTGCAGATAAAAAAAAAATTCAAGGATGTTATTTCTTCTGTTTATAAGAGGCCATTTTCTCTTTATAAACTTATACCAAATGGTAAGAACTAACATTTATTCAACACTTAGTAAATGCCAGCACTTTACATGCATTATCTCACTTAATTCTCACTAAAATCCCTGTGAAAGATTTGGGAGGCCGAGGCGGGTGGATCACGAGGTCGAGAGATCGAGACCATCCTGGTCAACATGGTGAAACCCCGTCTCTACTAAAAGTGCAAAAAATTAGCTGGGCATGGTGGCACGTGCCTGTAATCCCAGCTACTCAGGAGGCTGAGGCAGGAGAATTGCCTGAGCCCAGAAGGCGGAGGTTGCGGTGAGCCGAGATCGCGCCATTGCACTCCAGCCTGGGTAACAAGGGCGAAACTCTGTCTCAAAAAAAAAAAGAAAAAAAGAAAAGAAAAAAGAAATACTGTTATTGTCCCCATTTTACAGATCAGGAAAGTAAAGCACATGGTTTTAAGTAATTGCCAAACAGCTTACAAAGCTCATAAAGCAAGATTTGAACCCAGGTTCCCAGATGTCAGAGCTCAATCCCCTAACCATTGTCCTATACTATGTCCTGTCTTATAAATCAGTTTGTTATTTTATTCATTTTAAAAAATGAAATAAACTTGATTCCAAATTGTTACGTCATGACACTGTTTCCTTCCTTCCTTCCTCTACCTCTTCTTACCATTCCCTTTTCTCCTTTTCTTTCTGTCTCCCTTTTTAAACCTTCTTTTCATTCATTCCCTTTTCCTTTTCTCATTTTTCTTCCTTCCTCCCTCCCTTTTTCTTTTCTTCCTCCCTTCATCCTTCTCTTCCTTCCTCTCTCCCCTCCTTCATTTTATTCTTTTATCCCTTCCTTCCTTCCATTTTTCATGCCTCCTCTCCCTTCATTCTGCCTCCTCTCCCCTCCTAATGTTTTTCTACCTTCTTTTATTGTTTTATTTCTTCTTTCCTTCCTTTGATTCATCATTTTTTTTCTTTTCTTCCCTGGCCTTCTTTTCTTTCTTCCTGCCTCCTTTACTCCTTCCTTCCCTCATTTTTTTTTCTTTTCTTTCCTCTTCCCTCTTTTTTCTTGCTAGCAAATGCAAGAGACATTGTAGCAGAGAGAGTACAACATGGGTATAATCTCAAATCCAGTGGTCTGAGATTAAAATCAAGTCCAACCCTGAAGAGTTGTGTGATCTTGAACAAGTTCCTTAAGCTTTCTAAGCAATGTTTCTCCATTTAGAAAATGACATTATTACTTTAGGTTGTTATGAAAATTGGATAAGTCCATGTATATGACCTCTTTATCACACTGCCTGGCACATGGGAAGTTCTCAGCACATTTCGGTGCTTACAGTACTCTCTGGATGCAGAACCTCACTCAAAGATCAGAATAGACATGAGAATGGCATAAACAGCCCACTCCTGTGGGAAAAGACAGATCTCAAAGGAAAGAAACATTTTTGAGAAGTTCTAAACTTGAAATTTTGTTTCATGTTTAGATAAAAGCTTATAAGAACAAAAACAAACTTTACAAATTATAAAGAAAAATAAGTTAAAAGTTGGTAGACATCCAAGAAATTTCTGGTACCAAAGTAAAATGTCTTCCATGTAGTGTGTGATTTTTCATTATCCAAGCCCAGTATCTTCTGAATTGGAAACGTTGTGAGGAAGATACTACATAGAAATAATAATCAAGAGAGCTCAAGTGACAAATGCAAATGTAATAGGCAGAGATATTACCTGAGCTGTGTAAAATTTGGCTGTATGCTTAATAAGAAAATGAGGAGTTTCCAGGGAGCTAGGCTCTGACAGCTGATTAACTAATGCCTGCACCTTTCTGGAAACTCTATACCTATTTGTATTCCCTAAGAGAAATTCATGTGAGTTTATTTCTATATCCTTTGCTCATTCTATTCTTTCTGCTTTGAGAGATGTTCTCATTCCACAATGTGTAACTTCATTTCTCAAATGACAGCTAAGATGTCCGTTTGTTGTATTACACTCCGTTCATACTTTCCCACTGCAGAAAGTTAGTCATACTTTCATCTGTGTCCCCATAAAATCCTATAATAATTCCTGTTGATTGTCTCCATGAATTAGAAAAGGATCAGAACTGTTTTCCCCACTTTTACTACCCTAGTTCTTGACTGTCTGCTGAATAAATGAATCATAGGATGAACAAATAGAGAAATGAATGAAAAGTCAGAGGATATAGAACACCAACTATACCCACAATTAAGTAAGCCCTAGTTTCTTTATTCAATTTAGGACCCAAGATACCCACTCTTACAGTTCTTTTTCCTATCGATGCGGATAAGGAGAAAGTAAAGTTCTTTCATGATTTTCAAGGCATCTCATTAATATTTTCCTTATATTCTCCTTAGAAGCCACCACTGCATGAGATTTAGGTATAGTCAAAAAATAAAACATATTCTTATAAAATAAAACTTGTCCCCTGTTAAAGACTTGATTTTTTTTAGAGCTATTGAAGATTTTTAAGAAAGAGCAACAATGTAGTACTCTCTTACAAACATCCACTTATGGCGCTTAATGAAAAACTCTAAGCTTCTAAACTAATTCAATTTAAACTGTGCAAATTCTATGTTGCCACACTACCATAATGTGTTCTAAAACATGGCATTGTTAATGAGCATAAAGTATTTTTCAGTCCACATAATTGTTTCACACAGCTATTATATTCCTCAGAAAATTCATATGTAGAAAACTAAATGAACTAAAACCTCACTGTCCTCATACCTGACATCAAAGTGCTAAAATTACTTCCTGTGGAGCAAATAATCCCTGATTTGATCATAAGAATTTGATTCTTCACTTTCATTTCTCAATTGTTTTCTCAATATCACCAAATACTGTGGGTTATTCATATAACTTTTATTGGCAACAACAGAAAATCAGAAAATACTTGAGATTTATGTTTCTCAAACAGAGTCTCTCACACCTTTAGTTATCTAACATTTATTCTATATTTATAGGTCTTCACATGTAAACCTACTCTTGCACTCAAAACGTACCATCCTTGGTTTGCTTTTAGAGGATGGTTCATTGGAATCTGTGTCTGGCTGAGTAGCCATTTCTACATCAGTTAACAATTTAGCTATCAGGGTCTTTTTATTTGAAAACGTTCCCTTTTTCTTCAGCCAATTAAGTGTGGTCTAATGCTTCTAACCCTAGTAATAAAATTTACTCTGACTGACCTGTAGGATATAAAGAATATAATTGGCAAGTCTTCTTTCGGCAAGATTTTGTTGTTGTTGTTAAGTTGGAATTTAAGCTTATTATGCTTTCTTCTTACTGGTTCCTTTTCCAGAGCCATCAGTTAGAATTCTCTTAGCTCCTTGATCTCCTGAGTTGCTAAGTTCTCATCTCTGAAGTTTCTGTAGATTCAAAGTGTTTGGCCATTAAGTAATATATACTAGCTTCAGGAACTTTTGTCCTTGGTTAGACTCATATTCTGCATACAAATTGATGCTAAGGGCAGCTGCTTGATTCATCTCATCAAACATAAATCCAGCATCCAAATGTCCTTTTGCCCTAGTTTCTCTACATAAATAATTCTGCTTATGTCTTAATTGAAAATTAGAGTTGGTTTTCATGATTGGGTCTCATTTTTGAATGTCAAGGTTATTAAACATGGTATTAAGTTACATCTATTTTTTTCCTTGTTAGTGTGTCAATGAGAGGCTGATGTAGTGATTCCCTAAATGATATATTTATTGATTTTGAAATAATATTATAATATTCTGAAAATTGTAAGCCAGATTTTGAAAATGTAATTACATAAATACACCCAAATCATATGCATGTGTGTGCATGGTGTGTGTGAGAAGGTTCATTTTTAAGAATTTTATATTTTATTATCCTTGAACTTTTTTGCATATAGATTGATTTCCCATGAGCTGTTGTTAAAATGGCCTCAGTTTAATTTTCTGTGCTCTGCTCAAAACAGTACTAATGAAATGAATTGCTGTACAAAGTATTGTACATGGTAAGTTGGTGAGATGATCACAGAAATAAAATTAAGAGACCTAAATTTCAGTCTTGGTCAATATTCTATGTTATTTCTCATTTAAAAGAATGTATTTCAGAGAAGGAAACTCTAGATCAGTTGCTCTTAAAGTGTGGTTCAGCTCCCTATGAGAGTCCCCAAGGAACTTGCAAAAGGGCCAGAAGCTCAAGATTCTTTTTATGATTGTACTAAGATGTTCTTTGCCGTCTTCACTCTCACTGTCTCATGAGTGTACAGTGGAAGCTGAATGTATGGAAAAAGAACATATAGAGGCTGCATAACGTGATAACATCACCACTGATATCTAAAGGAATGTGTTTGTGTGTTCTTGCATTTATTATATTTAATTTCTAATGCAGAAGTAAGAGATCCACTTCTGGTGTGAAAATCATGAAAACAACAACAACAACAAAACACCATTCAAAGCCTTTGGAGCTGGCTCTAAAGAAAACCCGCAAATGAAGAAATAGCTGCTCAAGAAAATCTATGAAATTTCAGTAAGAAAATTATGAATCTGTGGTATCTGAACCGAGACTGCTTCCTCCCTCCACCTCTCTACCTCTTCTATTCAGAGAGATGGAAACTTCACGCCTGACTGCTGCAACGAAAAACATAGGGCTCTCTTTCTTCACAGTGCTCATCCAGAGGGTTTTCTTCCTGAAAGGAGCATTTCTCATCCTACCTTCAGGTGCCTGCCACTGAGGCTAACTCCCAGATGATTTGGAACAAGGGCTAGGGAATCCCTTTTTCTATGCTGTCTCCACTGATGGAATGGAGGCTCTCTCTTGGACACAGAAGCACTGATACTATGGCAGTCCTGCTAGCCCTTTCCCTGGCTCCTGAGTCAGTGGTTCCATATCAGGAGAGGCAAGTTGAGAAGACCTCGGGCTTCTCCATCTCCCATCCCATCCTTACCACCATCACTTACATTTCTCAGCTCCTAAGTGGAAGTGTCCCTCAAAGAGAAATTTGTCATTGTCCCCACTCTCATGTCCAGAGCTGTGACTCAGATTTTTGCCAGGAAGGAGAAGTAGGCTCCCAATCTCTTCCCAGAGGAACTGACTTTGTTTGAAACAGATTGTGGAGAAGTTTAAAAGTAGGGACACTCTCAAGAATAAGAAGAAGACGACAAATGTGGATATAATAAATATACAGCCAACACAGTAGACCAGCTAGTTTGCAAGAGAGAATTGTGGATGAAGACAGCTTGGAGAACCCCTCCCAGCAACAGAAAACAAAAATTAAAAACACTAAAAGTAAAAACTACTTGAAGAAGTAACATTTTTTTTTTTTTTTGGAGTTTCCCTCTTGTTACCCAGGCTGGAGTGCAATGGCACGATCTCGGCTCACTGCAACCTCCGCCTCCTGGGTTCAGGCAATTCTCCTGCCTCAGCCTCCTGAGTAGCTGGGATTATAGGCACGCACCACCATGCCCAGCTAATTTTTTGTATTTTTAGTAGAGACGGGGTTTCACCACATTGACCAGGATGGTCTCGATCTCTCGACCTTGTGATCCACCCGCCTCGGCCTCCCAAAGTGCTGGGATTACAGGCTTGAGCCACCGCGCCCGGCCAGAAGCAACAATTTGATTGGATTGGTTGGTAGAGGCATGTATGCCCAGGACATTGCTGATAATAATATACCAATCCCAGACTGTTAATGGAGTTTAATAACTGTGTATGTACAGAGAACAGGAGACGAGAGACCTAGAAGTCCCAGCGTGGCCATAGCATACCGTAAGCTGCTCCTCCCTAGATTTTACTAAACTAACGCAATCCAGCCCATCACTAAAGAAATAAACAAGTAACAGTAACAAGCTCGGAAAAAGTGATATCCTGAGTTGCTACAATATATTATCTAGAATGTTCAGTTTTCAACAAAAACTTACAAGGTATATAAAGAAGTAGGAAAGTATGACTTATACACTAGAAAAGAAGCAGGAAACAAAAAACTGCCTGTGAGAATAACCAGATGTTAAGCTTAACAGAAAACTATTTCAAAGTAGCCACTGTAAGTGTGTTCACACAACTGAAAGCATAATTAAAGAAATAAAGATATGATAATAATGAATGTTGTACCAAATAGAGAATGTTTTAACAGACAAGTAGAAATTGTTACTTTTTTTAAAGGACCATATGGAAATTCTGGTTAAAAAGTGAAATAACTGAAATAAGAAATTCACTAGGAGGCTCAACAGCAGATATACACTGGCAGGATTAGTGAACTCTAAATCAGAGCAATTGAGATTATGCAAGCCATAGAACAGAGAGAAAAAAGAATTAAGAAATAATGAAGTCCAGAAAGCACTGGGAACACATTGAAAGTCCTAAAAGAAAAACACAACCATAAATCCTACATCCAGCAAAACTATCTTTTAAAATTGAAGGGCAATACAGGAAAAAGAGAGAAAGAGAGAAGGAGAATTTGCTCCCAGTATACCAGCCTTAGAAAAATTATTTAAGAAATTTCTTCATGCGGAAACTAAGTGACCTCAGATAGTAATTTGAGTCTACATAAATAAAGTAAGAGCATTGGTAAAGGTAATTATGGTAATTATGTAATTATAAAAACATACTATAAATGCATAGTTTTATTTTTTACTCTTAACTGACTAAAAAAGCAATTGTACAAAAATATGTACAAATATATGCACAAAATTTGTGTGTATATATATATATAAATATGCACCAAATGTGTACAAATTGTACAATTATATATATACACACATATATAGTGCAATGTAACATATGTTGGGCCTATCACATACAGAAATGTAAAATGTAAAATACATTTGCTAACGACAGCACCAAGTAGGTGGGCTGGGTCAAAACTGTAACAGGCTAATGAATAATAACAGATGGCAAAGTGATAATTACAGAAATAAACTTCTAGATTTGTGACATTAATGGGTGTAATATATAAAATAATACCACAGAAAAGGAGAAAGTGCAATTGAGCTATATAGAAATAATATTTATGTAAATCACTGGAATTCAACTAGCATCAATCTGAAGTTTATTTTGGTAAGTTGAGATGTATAGGGTAAATCTTAGAGAAATCATTAAAAAATATATTCAAAATGTAGTAGAAATCATTGAGTAAATTAATATGCTATAGATATTTATTTAATATAAAATAGTAAAGAAGGAATACAGGAATAAAAAGGATGTGAGACATATAGAAAATAAAAAATAAGATTATAGACCTAAACCCAAATGTACCAATAATAACTTAAATGTGAGTGAATTAACAATCCAATTAAAAGGCAGAAATTGTCAGATTGGACAAGGAATATGATCCAACTACATGTTGTCTACAGTAGACAAACCTTAGCTTAAAAGACACAAGTATATTAAAAGAGAAAGTGTGGAAAAAAAATACATGTAATGCAAACAGAAAACACAGAAAAGCCAAAGTGGCTATGCTAGAATAAGTCAAAACACTTTTTATGACCATGAAAAACAAGTCACTAGAGACAAAGAAGGATGTTTTATAACAAAAGAATCAATTGATTATGAAATCATAACAATTATAAACATACATGTACCTAATTACAGAGTGTCAAAATACATGAAGCATAAGTGACAGATATAAAGGAAGAAATAGGTAATTCAACAATAATAGGTGGAGACTTCAAGAACTCATTGTCAATAGTGGATAAGGCAAATAGACAATTAAGACATAAAATACTGGAACAACATTATAATCCAACTAGACCTAACAGGCATCTATATGTTACAGTGGGTAGACAGTCAGGTATGAGCAGGACAGGAGAGGGCTCCCCCGCAATACATGCACATCAGGAATGTCAGACAGCTGTCAGGTGATGATCAGGCAGTTGTTAACTGTCTCTAAAATAATAATTAGTTACAGCCAGTACCAGGGAAAGGCAATCTCCTGGTGGATCATGAGGTCAAGAGATCGAGACCCTCCAGGTCAACATGGTGAAACCCCGTTTCTACTAAAAATACAAAAAGTTAGCTGGGCATTGTGGTGTGGCCTGTAGTCCCAGCTGCTCAGGAGGCTGAGGCAGGAGAATTGCCTGAACCCAGGAGGCGGAGGTTGCAGTGAGCCGAGATCGCGCCATTGCACTCCAGCCTGGGTAACAAGAGCGAAACTCCGTCTCAAAAAAAGAAAGGAAAGAAAAGAAAACACCTGAAACTGGTGATCAGCAGCTTCCCATTAAAATCTCAGGAGTTGAGGGAGCAGCCTTCCAATAAGATCTCAAGAGTTTATCTGAAGCACGCACATGTGGACAGCCCACCCCAAGGGAAGATTCAGGGGACAAATAACACAAGACTCCAGAAATATGCCAACACATAAAACCCAAGTCAAAAGATCAAACCACACACTTGGTCTCTCCAGTCATCCTTTTGGCCCTATTTCAAGTATACTTTCCTTCTTTTCATTTCTGCTCTAAAGTTATTTAAATAAACTTTCACTCCTGCTATAAAACTTGCCTCGGTCTCTCCTTTTGCCTTATGCCCCTTGTCAACTTCTTTTTTCTATAGAGGTAAGACTTGAGGTTGCTGCATACCTGTATGGATTTGCTGCCATAACATATTAAATATTTCAACGTTAAAAAATAAAATATACAGTCGACCTTCCATATCTGTGGGTTCTGTATTAGCAGAGTCCACTAATCACTGATCAAAAATATTTTTTAAAAAATATGGTTATGTTTGAAATGAGTATGTACAGAATTTTTCTTCTTGTCATTATTCCCTAAACAATACAGTATAGCAATTTAAATAGCATTTACATTGTATTAGCTATTGCATGTAATCAAGAAATGATTTTAGGTATATACAAAGATGTGCATAGGTTCTATTCCAAGTATTATGTCCTTTTTTTTTTTTTTTAAGGGACTTAAGCATCAGCAGATTAGGATATCTACGAGGGTATGGTTGAAAATCATTGTCTAGTGTTTATGGTACATCCAAGATAAACCATATGCTAGACCACAAAACAAACCTCAAAATATTTATAGTAATAGAAACAATACAAAGTAAGTTATCTGACAGTAGAATAAAATTAGAAATTAATAAAAGGAAAATAATAGGGAAACTTGTAAGTATGAAAAAATTAAACCACACACTTAAATAACTAATGGATGAAAGAATAAATCAAAAGAGAAATAAGAAAATACATTGAGACGAATGAAAATGATGGTATACATACCAAAACATGATATGCAGCTAAAGCAGTGTTCAGTGGAGGATTTTATAGCTGTAAATGTCTATATAAAGAACAAAGATTTCAAATCAATAACCTAAGCTGCCACTTTAAGGCACTGTAAAAGAAGAGCAAACTAAACCTAAATCAAAAGAAATAAACGAAATAATAAAACTTAAAGTGGACATCAATGAGACAGATAATAGAAAAACAATAGAGAACATGAATAAAACCAAAATCTGGTTATTTGAAAAATCAATAAAATTGACAACACTTTAGCTAAAGTTATCAAGAAAAAAAGATTGAGACTCAAATTGCTAGAATCTGAAATAAAAGGGAGGAACATTACTGCTATTTTTACAGAAATAAAATAGAATTATAAAAGAACACTCTGAACAATAGTACTTCAATGAGACAACTTATGTACATTTCTAGACAAACTCCTAGAGAAAGATGCAGATTACTGACAGTGACTCAGAAGATATAGACAATATGAACAAACTATAATTGGTGAGGAGATTCAGTCAGCAATCAAAAAACTACTCACAAAGAATAGCCCAAGCCGAGATGTCTTCACCACTGAACACTACCAAACATTCCAAGAAAAATCAATACCGGTTACCACAGATTTGTCTGAACAATAGAAGAGGAGGGGACACTTGCTGACAATCATGAGCAGCTTTGGAAAATAGTCTGGCAGTTCCTGAAATAATTAATTAGAGTTTTCTTAAGGTCCAACTATTACAATCCTAGGTATGTATCAGAAGTAATTAAAACATATCTACACAAAAGCTTATATATGAATGTTTACAGCAGTATTATTCATAATTGCCAAAAAGTATGAACAACCCAAATGCCCATCAACAGGCAAATGGATTAACAAAGGTGCCCTATTGGTACTGTGGAATATTATTTAGCCATAAAAACGACTGAAGTGCTGATATATGCCACAGGACAAATAAACATTGGAAACATAATGCTAAGTGAAAGAAGCCAGTCACCAAAAGACACATATTATATAATTCTGATCATGTGAAAACCCGGAATAGAGAAATCTACAGAGGCATAAAGTAATTGCTTAGATCTGGGAGTGAGGCTTTGGTGGTGGTAGTGATAAAGAGTACAGGGGTCATAGCTAAAGGATATGGGGTTTCTTTTTGAGATAATGCAAATGTTCTAAAATTCACTAGGCTGCAGGTTTTCCGCGTTTCTGAAAAAGAAAAACATTGAATTTTACATCTTATATTGGTGTATTGTTCGATATGTAAATTATGTCAATAAAGCTGCCAAAATTGTCTAATGCAGTAAATATTTATAGACATTATCTGTATAAGCAAAGGCCCTTCAGAGCCTTCAATAAGTTTTAAGAATGCAAAAGGATTCTGCAGCCAAAAATTTTGAGAACTGCTGACCTAGTGAACCCTGTAAGACTTGGCCTGAGTTCTCTGTAAAATTTGATCATCTCAAGCAATTAAGCTGGCATTGTTAGAAACATGAAGCAATGGCAATTAATAAAAATAATTTCCAAAAGTAGAGGTCATGTCTATTACTTCTGCGTATTTCAGGGAACACAGACAATACTCTACTTCAATAGAGTTGAAAGTCATAGGTTCTGGAGCCAGATCTGCCATTAACACACTTTCTGATTAAGCAGAATGACTTTTCTTCTCTGAATTTTGTTTTCCTGTTAAACAATAAGAAAGCTGCTCTCAAAGCCCTCTAATATCTTTTTCAGTTGTCAAGTACTAAAGAAATTATTGTTTTAAATTGGCATGGACTTTGAAAACTAATATCTCTACATTTTCCCTAAATCTTTATGTAATGTGCAAAGATCTAATAATATTAACATCTTTGTTCTATGATTTACTTTTTAATTACTCAACATGATCCCAAATTTAATTCACATAATGAAGATGAAACTTCTAGCTCTATATCCAACAAATTATTTTTGAATATAATTAAGTAAAAAGGTCATAGTAATTACAACTAAAATCTAATTTCAGTCACTGAAGAAGGAAAAATTCATACTCATTCAGAAAATAGTGATTCATTTAGTGTTTTCTAAGCTGTTCATGTCAGATTAGGCCTTCAAAATCCAGTGAAGAAACTTGCCTTTTATGCATGTAAAATTAAACTCTAGATAGTTAAAGCAGAACATGGCATATAATTATATGGCTAATTCTGGAAAGGTTATGATAGAAATGTTTTCCATTCATTTTGTGATTTAAATGTGTTCATAGTTTGAAATGTATTCATGAAAACATATCATTTGTTCACCCCAACTTTTTAAAACAGTCATAAAAATGCTCCTTTATCCATTATCTTTTTTTTTTCTTTTTTTTTCTTTTTAGACAGTGTCTTGCTCTATCACCCATGCTGGAGTGTGGTGGCATTACCTCGGATGACTGCAATCTCTGCCTCCCGGGTTCAAGCAATTCTCCTGCCTTAGCTTCCCAAGTAGCTGAGGCTACAGGCACGCACCACCATGTCCAACTTATTTATTTATTTTTTTTTTTTGGATTTTTAGTAGAGATGGGGTTTCGACACGTTGGCCAGGCTGCTCTCGAACTCTTGGCCACAGGTGATCTGCTCACCTTGGCCTCCCAAAGTGCTGGGATTACAGGCATGAGCCACCTCGCCTAGCCCCCTTTATCCATTATCAATAGCTGAAGATACAGAGATTAAAGAAATAGTCTATGACAGATAAATAGTAGGTGAACTCAAACTAGAGTTGAGTTTCCTGAAATTAAGATTTATTCTTTCTCTACCACCTATATGCTGCTAAAAATTAAATATTTTTATATCTGAAATCATAGCTACTAGAGCAGGCATCCCCAAACTACAGCCCGCGGGCTGCATGCGGCCCCCTGAGGCCATTGATCCGGCCCCTCGCCGCACTTCAGGAAGGGGCACCTCTTTCATTGGTGGTCAGTGAGAGGAGCACAGTATGTGGCGGCCCTCCAACGGTCTGAGGGACTGTGAACTGGTCCCCTGTGTAAAAAGTTTGGGGACGCCTGTACTGGAGACTCTGCCATCAAGGCCTTTCATGATAATTTAATGCACATGAGATAATGATGATTAACTGAAGGTGGGTTAAATCTCAATTTAGCAAACTGACTTGATTTATATTTATTCTTATGTTATATATTGCATTGTGTCTTCCAAAAGATGTTGAAGGCCTAACTCCCAGGACCTGGGAATGTGACCTTATTTGAAAATGAAGTCTTTGCAAACGATCAAATTAAGTTGAGGACATTAGGGTGGGCCCTAATTCAATATGACTGATCTTATGCAAAGGGGAAATTTAGACACAGAGACAGAGTCACAGTGAGGTGTCCATGTGAACACACAGGGAGTATGCAATCTACAAATGAAAGAATGCTCAAGGCCCCCAGGAGACAGCAGCATGAAACAGATTCACCCTTTGAACTCTCAGAAGGAACCGACCTTGCTGATACCTTGAGTTCAGACCTTTAGCTTCTAGAACTGTGAGACAATACATTTTTGTTGTTTAAGTCACTCTATGGTATTTCATTACTGCAGTTTCAGGAAACCACTACCTCTTATGAACTACTGATTTTTTCTTTAAAAAAAATTTAAGTAGAACCATTTTATCTTGATTATAATTGTCAATAAAAGATAAATAATCTAGGTGAATTATATTTACATTTATTTTTCTAGATGCTCTCTCAATTCCACTTAAAAAGAAATATTGCAATGTTAGTCATAAATGCATAGTATAGGCCACTTAAGGGTCACCAGTTATTCTCTTAATACAAGTTTTATGGTCAAAATTATTTGGGAGAAGCTGAATTTCAGCGTAGACACTAATAAGTATTTGCACTTTTAAAGACTTTGATATGCCTGGACATCAAATAATTTTGTTTATAATCTATACCTCATGGTTACAAGGCCAGGTATGATTTGGCCTTTGCCCACTATTCTTGACCCTCTTTCCCTTGCCAACATAGCAAGGAATTTTATTAATGGGACTTTGGCTGTCTTCGTTTTGGCCAAAATACCAAAGGCCAAGTACATCCACATCCTGAAGTGAGGTGCAAGACAATTATCTGTGAGAGCTACCAGAGTCCAGTTTTGTGAACCTGCCTCTCAGTATTAGTGATCATACTCAAAACCCATGCAGGAGTGTGGGGTTAAGGACTTGAGATTTAAGTTTTCTTAGGAGAGATTACCAGAGTGCTGAGAGCTTTACCCCTTTTCTGAAATAAGGCAGGGGAGGTAAGTGCTTTCAGAGCAATCAAAGACAGGTTAAAACTGCAACAGCCACTAGATCTCCTAATTGGATGTGGAACTATTAGAACCGGGCAATGCTGAGAAGATAGCCATGACACCCTGAGATGTGCAAGCCTGAGTCAGTTCACAACTAGGAAAGGGAGGGAAGGCTAACTTTAAAACTCTAACTTGATTTTACTTAGACGTTCCAATTATTGCACCACGCTGGATCTTTTCGTGACTGAAATGAGACTGTTCTTGTGACTCAGAGAAACAGAAAAAGCTTTGGGTCCAGTCTACGATTTAAAATCAGGGACAATGCAAAGAATCACACAGAAATAACAGTTTGAAAAACTTGAGAAAAGACATAGCTGCTTTATGCCTGCAAACTACAGAGTCCAGCTTGTTCCGTAGATGATTACCTTTGTGGAGGAAGGCTTGTTTTCTTAAACGGTATTTCACCATGTAAGTTACAGACTCCACCAGGCTGGATTTCTCTCCATTTCTAAAATGCACAAAGACGATTTAGGTCTCATGGCTAAAGCGTCTTGGTGCATTTTAGAAACTGAGAGAAATCCAGCCTGGTGGAGTCTCAGACACACCTGGAGTGCTTCATCTTTTCCTCCTCTGCTCTATTGTCTACTCAGCCTCTACTTGAACTTTCCTGCTCAACCTCACGCTCAGTGCCTGGGGGAAGACTTTAGAGATCCTGGTCTTTTCCCAAAATATCTCAGATTATCATGTTATTCATGCTCATAGTGCTCTGTGTATTTCCTTCATAATATTTATCAGGTATTTATAGTTCTGTCCAAAAGCTTTTGAGGACATTTTGTTCTAGGTATAATATACCAAGAGTAACATGTTAAATAAGAAACATGCCAGGCTGAGTGCAGGGGCTCACACTTGTAGTCACGGTAATTTGGGAGGCTGAGGTAGGTAGATCACTTGAAGCCAGGAGTTTGAGACCAGCGTGGCCAACACAGCGAAATTCTGTCTCTACTGAAAATATATAACTTAGCCGGGCTACTCAGGAGGCTGAGGCAGGAGAATCACTTGAACCCGGGAGGCAGAGGTTGCAGTGAGCAGAGATTGTGCTACTGCACTCCAGCTTGGGTGACAAAGTATGACTCTGTCTCAAAAGAAACAAACAAAAAATCAGGCTAGTAGTTAATCACTATTAATGTATATTAGCCCGCATTCACCCTGTAATAAAGTTGTTATTGTCAATAAATGGGCTCTCATAAACACTACTTGTTTATTAACGATTAGCAATTACATTTTAGAGCTGATTCTAGAACTGACCAAAATGCATTCATGTCCTCACAAACACATGAGAGGCGTGATAAGTATTTTTTTTAGGAACCAGACCAGGCTGAGATATCTGGCCCTCATAAGAACTGAGGCCAGCTGACCAATGAATCTTGCATGTTTGTTTGGGCTGCTCGGCACTAAAACCAGGGTGAAGTAGGGACTCTCCACTGAATAGATCAGCTCAGATAATCTTTAATGCTGTGGTATTTCAGAACCAGAAAGAACTAAGCAAATGAGGAGGCCTCTGACTAAGCAGATTCATTGAGAGATATACATGTTTTTCTGGTATGCAAGATTATATACCCGAAATCACTTCTATCAGAAGTCTCTCTTGATTCTATTGCAGACAAAAGACAGTGGGATAGAATATGGATAATGGTACACATGCACTTTTATTTGGTTAGTTTTGTTATATATTGTTGTTGTTGCTTAGTAATTCTTTCAGCAATACTCCACCACATTTTTAAAGCAACTGTCTATCTATTGTTTGTCTTCTCCAACAGGATAACTTTCTGTTCTGGCTGGATTCTCATATTTGTTTCATTCATTGCTATGTCACTGTGCTGGTTAATTTTATGCATCAACTCAGCTAGTTCCTTGGTCAAGCAAGTCTAGATGTTGCTGTGAAAGTATTTTTTAGATAGGATTAATATTTACTTCACACTTTGTAAAGCAGATTACCCTCCATAACGGGGACTGGCCTCATCCAATCAGCTGAAGGTCTTAAGAGAAAAGACTGAGATTCTGCCTAGGCACGGTGGCTCATGCCTGTAATCCCAGCACTTTTGGAGGCCGAGGTGGCTGGATCATGAGGTCAAGAGATTGAGACCATCCTGGCCATGGTGAAACCCTGTCTCTACTAAAATAAAAAAAATTAGTTAGGCACGGCGGCATATGCCTGTAATCCCAGCTATTTAGGAGGTTGAGGTGGGGGAATTGCCTGTACCAAGGAGACAGAAGCCGCAGTGAGCTGAGATGGCACCACTGCATTCCAGCCTAACAACAGAGACTCTGTCTCAAAAAAAAAAAAAAAAAGACTGAGATTCCCTGAAATGAAAGAAATTCTGTCTCCAGACTATACTGAGACTTGATCTGTAACATCAACTCTTCTTTTGATCAATAGCCTACAACTTGCCCTGCAGATTCAACCTTGCCAGCCTTCAATAAGAGACACTATCTTAAAACAACCTTCTTTCCACCCTGAATAGGTCTACTATTGGTTCTGTTTCTCTGGAGAGCCCTGACAAATGCAGTCACTATATATAAGCCTAGCAGAGAATCAGTACCCTTTCAACGAGTAAATTACCCAAATGAATGAAACGGAGGGCCCACTTGTGTTTCTCTTGTCTTTGATATCCAGATTACTAAAGGAAAGCATTGTTAGATGACAGCTCTGCTCTTTATCAACAATCAATAAGTAAGTCTATAACAAATTTGGATAACTAATGGTATAGTCTAGAACAGTTATGGTAGGACCTCACTTAAAAAAAGGATAGTTTGTCTAAGAGACACTTTCTCTAGTTCTAACATTCCCCCAGGGACTGTGAATATCAAGATAGTCTAATGCTTCAAGTTTGGCTGCCGTTAAGATTTAATACAAGGTTTTCTTCCTCTTCCTCATTGTTTTTTCTCTCTTATTGTTGAATACATATCTGTCTATCCCCAACTCTAATATATAGCATATATTTCTACTTTTTGCCCTCAAGATAAAGGGGAAAAAATGCACAGATTGGGAATAGCAAATGCATTACAAAATGTCCTAAATCTTTAGGATACTTTCAGTTTGGCTCAGTTTCAAAGGGTAAATATGACTCAGAGTCATTGTGTCAGATCTTTGACACAGTTTAAAAACATCAACTTCAATACTTCCGAATGTAAATATTGGTAAGATCCTATTTCATCTCCAGCCCGGACGGTTTTATTTTGTAACTTCTGTGATTCCATAAGTATAAAGTATAAACCATTTTTAGGGTATAATTCAGAAAACAGAAGGAGACTAAAAGAAATTTTAAAATGCCAAGATACCATATATTATCTAAATGGTGTGGCTAGCTACAGAAAAATGCACTGAAGTCAAGCATAGCCAAATAATACTTATCAGTACTGAGTGAAAAGAAAATATCATATTCTAGTTTGTGATCTTTGAAACATAACAAAATAAGCACCTACCAATGAATATTTTTCCATTTACAGATACTGTCTTATGTAGGTAATCATTTTCTAAAATTAAGTTTTCTTAATTTCAAACGTTAAAATTCCACTTGAGAAACCAATGAAATAGCCCGACATGTCTTCTTTAGACACAGACTGGATACATTTTTTTCCTTTATGATTGTGTATTTGGTTTTTGGAAACAGAAAAATATTACCTGGCTTTAATCATACTGAAGGAGAGTCACGTAATAATTTTTTTTAGAAGTGATTTTTGTTTATAAAATAATGAGACTACTTTTCTAAGATAATGTCCGTCCCACATGGATGGAGTTCCTCATTACAGATACTCAGTTTCCCAAGGAATGAAATAATTGTAATACTGATTTGTAAGTTTGCTATATTTAGTGTGCTTAAAAATTATGAAGGGACAACCATTTAATAATAGCACTTTCTCATTCTAAATTTCTAAGTATTTTCATAGTGGGTTCCTCTATTGTATTCTGACTTCAATTCCAGGAAATACTTCTTAGTATAACTGTTTTTGAACCTAGAAGGTCTAATTTAACTTTGAGATAGTGAATACAGATGAGAGTCGAGGAAGACACTTACCAGAAAAAGATCCAGACCTCTTTCCTTCCCATGTAGTTATAACTGCAGTGAAGTGCCCTAACCACTCAATTTCTTTAATGAATAACTCTTATCTCTGCAATATTTATTGCCCTAGAACTATTAATATGTCCAAAATGCTTTACAATGTAACATCTTTTGGAGAGGTGAAAAATTATTCCTTTAACATGATTGGTAAAGATGAATTTTCCTCAGCATCATAAACCTTTCAGGAAATCTGATTGGAACTTTGATATAAGTATAATCTGATTCCAATAAATCCAGTCCTCAAAGAGGGAACATGTGAAATCTCTGAAAGGAGATACTACCTCCTTTTCTGGGCCTATTTGGCTTTTTAATAAAAGACAAAACTTAAACTGACTTTTAATGGAAAACCTTTTTTAACAAAAGTCCTCTCCACTACTTTGATTTTAAAACATTGATTGGTTTGCCATAGAGTAAACCAGAACAGTACATTGCCTTATTAAGCTGGTGGCACAATACTGAGTAATTAACTAGGAAGCATCCTATATACTTTTCTAAATTATGACTGACAATCCAAGCACAAATTTACATATAATTATACAAACATATTTAATTTTGCATCAGAAAATTTAAAAAAATTGGTTAAAAATTATGCTTTGTAATTTATCACCAATGTGAGTTTCAAAGAATTTACATTTTCCTTCTGATTATTAGTGTCCTTATCTGTATGTATTGATAATACAGTTATTCAAAACAAGGTTTCTCATTCTTGGCACTATTGACATTTTGGGCCAGATAATTTCTTGGTTGTGGGAAGCTGTCATGCACATTGTAGGATGATGAGTAACATCCCTGGCCCCTACCCACCAGATGCCAGTAGAATTCTTTCACAGTTATGATAATAATAATAACCAAAATTCCCTGGATATTGCCAATTTTCCCTTAGCGAAACAATTGCCCTTGGTTGAGAACCACTATTCTTTTTTTTTTAATGGAGTTTCCCTCTTGTTGCCCAGGCTGGAATGCAGTGGCACAGTCTTGGCTCACTGCAACTCCACATCCCAGATTCAAGCAATTCTTCTACCTCAGCCTCCCAAGTAGCTGGAATTACAGATATGTGCCACCACACCCAGATAATTTTGTATTTTTAGTAGAGATGGGATTTCACCATGTTGACCAGAACTGACCTCAGCTTTAGCCTCCAAAAGTGCTGGGATTACACAAGCGTGAGCCGCAGTGCCTGGCTGAGAACCACTGTTCTAAAGAATTGTTGTGAAGGCTTATTCAAACGCTTACACACCAGTGAGAGTCACTGTGTAGTAGGCCCTGAGAAAGAGTGGTGAGCATACACAGACAAGCCTCTGCATGGGGGAACCTAGAGCCCAGAGAATGAAAGTCAATAACAAAAACAGAAACATCCAGTCTATGCTTGGCATATAGTGCACACTTTGCTAAAACATTTGTGACTTCCTATAAAGCAGTGCATAGGATTTATTGTGGAATTTGCATAGGGATTTATTGTGTTAAATCAATATTACTGGAGGCCATTGTTTTTATCTGAGTTTCTGCACTACGCCCCAACAGATCAGACCAAACAAAAAGGGAATCACGTATGCTAAATGACATATAATCAAACTGAAAATTTAAGGAACCTGATACGTCCCCAAACACACCAGTTTTTTTCTGAAAACAGGAGATTCCAGTCTGCTTGAGTCAGCGTGTTAAGGAAGTCCCTCTGTTTTAAACCTTATCAAAAAGTAACATAAGGTATCCTGATGTTACCCAAACAGTTATTCCCCTTATTGCTGTTTCCTTGCTCCCGCCCTTCAAAATTCCTTGTTGTGTTATTGTCCAGGGGGAACTCTCATTCCAATTTGTAAACTGAGGCTGCCCCAATTCATAAATCATGAATAAAAGTCAATTAAATATATAACTAAATTTGCTGTAATTTTGTAATTTTGGCTTTTCACAATAGGGAAGAACAAATGAATTATGTTTAACAGGCTATTTGATGCCTATGGTTATGTGAGGCCCAGTAACAAACACTAAATGAGGATGCATAGAGTAGATGAAGAAAACTTTCCTTCAGTCTGTAAGTAGCGTATCACCTCCTAGGGCAGTAGGGTAAGTCCACAACTATTTATAATTCAAGGTAGCACGTGCTAAGTTCCACGTGAGATCATCAGTCAAAGTGCCAAGAGAGTTCAAAGGCGGAAGAAAGGACATCTAGTTAGGGCAAAACAGGAAATGATAGCTACAAATTCAGAGACTCTTTACAGAATTATTTTTCTCTGAGTTGCAAGTGATCGTGCTCCCTTTTTCTTGTTTGGGTTTCAGGACTTTCTCATTACACAAATCCTAGGCAAACTGCCTTTCATTCTCCATAATTTCTAATCTAAAATAATGAATCAAAGGCTATTTCAAAACATGAAATCAGGTTAACTTAAAATAGTTCATGCGATTTAAATATATTCTGCTTTTCTCGTACAGGAGAACAATTTACAAAATGAACTAGCTATAGATCATATATATTTTCCTTTTACATAGCATTCTTTCATGGAACTACTTCTCCCTCCACCACACATGTGATTTAGATGGAGCTAATATTATGCCTGGATTCACGGGTTAGATGTGTAACCGCAGCTTGGTCCCTCAGAATATTCTGCTCTCCTGACCTTGGTAGTGATAGAGGCAGGAGGCAGAGAAACACTAGGCAGACAGCAGCAGGTCCCTGGTGGAAACCCCACCTTCAAGTAAAAAGTTGCCTGAAACCCCGTAGCTCGCCTTCACACTCCATGAGGGGTAGAGCATGGCAGAGCTGAGTAAATGGAATTTGCTCCTACCAGCTCAAAAGTTCTTGGCCAGTTCCTGCACTTGTTTGCCCACACGTTCCCTCCCATGAGGGGTTGAGCATGGTGGGCTGAGTAAACAGGCACCCCTGTCACGAGTCCTGTGAAGGGATCCAGAAAATATCCTGTGCAACACCAGTAGTGAATTTAGAAGCGCATGTAATTCCCAGGAAGGACACAGTGAGAGTTGACCCCATGACACTTGCTAGAAGTTTCAGGGGAATTTTTCTCTTTTTCCTGGAGTTGAAATGTGTATCTAGAGAGGCCACGTGGAAATAAAGCCAACACAGCGGAAGGCAGGGGGAAGAGCTGCAGAAAAATCAGCCTCCAAAAACACACAGATGATACAAATCTTGGATCCAGGATTGCTTAAATGGAAACTACTCCTTAAACTGTCTAGTCATAGGAAGCAGTATATTCCCATTTGGGTGTGATTTGAGTTTCTATGTTTTGTAACTAAAAGAGTTTCAATTAATAAGCATCCTAATTATACTAGACATTTTGTTTAAATAGGCCACTGTTCAACATAGTACAATGTCATGATGTTGATGAGATGCTAAATAAAAAAAAAATTAGAGTGAATATCTATGACACACAGTAAATCTTTGTTAAATGAAAGAACAAGGGTCAATTATGGATGAAAGAGCAAAAAAATAAATAAAATAAGAAACAAGCTTCTCAAGAATTCTGGATTGCAACGAACAGAAATCTTTGCAAGTATATGCCCCAAAGTACCACACACAATGTAAGAATCACAGACATTTGTTTCCCCTGGTTTGTTCCTTTTAGACTGTACAGTTCAGTTAATAAATTTGCATAACATTTTCTGCATCCTGCATGATAATTATAATGACACTTGAACTGAAAGGACCATATTAGTTCTTCCTCAGCTTTTCTCATTTAAGATTCTTCACAGGAAAAACCATCCTAGCCCTTTTAGGAACCGATTTATCATCTCCTCTTACATGTCAATAGGGTATCCTTGCTGAAAAAGGTCTTTCAATTGTTCTTTTCATTTGAATCCAAATTAAGTCAAATAGCTTTTCCTGGTGGTAGGCTACTTATAATTTCACTACAAATCTGCAAAACAGAAACCATATATTGAGCGTTTTGGAAATGTCTCTATTTTTACATGCTGGCTTTACGTGGTAAAAGGCCGAGAAATAGCCAGAAAATGCTGCCAAGTCTCACCCTACCCTACATCCATGGAATAGATTCCATTCTGATGACAACCAGTCAGTCATTTCTGGAACTCTTACTGTTTTATGATGGAGGATACAGCACAGCAAGATGGGAGGTTTAAAAAGATAGCATAATGCATTGCTCCTGTCCTCAAAGGTATTGAAAGTAACTCAAAGAGCAGAATTTTAGATATGATTTGATATTAGAATTGTCTGATTAATTTCATTTTGTTACTGCTGTATCTCAAAGCCAGTAACTGATGAGCATATTAAACATCAGAGATACTGCCTTTCTGAAGTCTTGGAAGGAATAATGAAAAATTTTTACATTTGGCATTCAAAATGCTGCAATATAGTATGGCTAATTGAATAACATAGAATGTTACTTTGTTTTTTTTTTTTCCTCCATTCCTCTTTTGCTGACATCCAGTGATTCATTTCTTTTATTTATTAAATGCATGCATTAAGCAGGTAAGCCTTTGATATGTTCCAGGCACTGTGATAGTTTTGAAGATATAATCAAGAATGAGCCCAGGAACTTTCATTCAGAGAGATACAATTTGATTGGGACAACAATCATAGATACAACTAATTTTACTATGAGGTGTTATAGGCAACCATAGAGGGTATATGTCAGATGCACCTAACAGTAATAACGTCAGTATACCTTGAGAGTGACTCTACGTTCTAAGAAGAATGTTTATTCGGAGTTCTGAGCCAAGGAATCTAAGAATCGCCAACCCAGAGATTCTCCTTTTTCTATAAAGGACATCTGAATCCCTGTCTCATTTCTTGGAGCACAGGACGTTCAAGGAACCAAGGCCCTTTGCTCTGGGTCAAATGGAGATTGTTAAGTCGAGGGTACTAAGTGAAAACGCTAGAGAAACCGCACGCTTTTTGTGAATGGCAGCAATTCTCTTGACCAGCCTGCTGCCATTGGACTGCCTCTGTATATAAGTCCTCCCTAAATCCAGTTTATCACTGGGTGGCTCCAGGTATCTTCCTTGGCTTTCTGAACATAGTGCCATCCCTACCGGAGTCAATAGGGGTCTGGCATGAGAGAAGGGTATGCCAAAGCACCAAAAATGGAGCGACCAGTTCCACTGAAGATGGGGTGGTGGGGCAGAGGAAGAAGTGCTCCAAGAAAGGCATTAAAGAAGAATTTGTATTTGTCAGGCTCTGAAATTTTGACAGATGAGCAATGTGAATCATAATGGAAGTTCAGAGAAAAGAGAGGTCACAGCCTGCTAGACGGGTGAGACAGCATTTGAGCCAGCTTTCAAAGAAGAGTTCAGTGTAGGCCCATAGAGACAGGATAAGGGGAATTTCAGGCAAGATCAGAAGAGCCAGGAAAGAACAGGGCCTTTCAGAGGCACAGAAAAACCTTCTGTTTGCCTGGCACATAGAGTTTGTCAAGTAAAGTAGCAGAAGCTGTGAAGAAAGGGTGTACTAGGCTAGTCTGTGAAGGACATTCAGTGTCTCTTGAAGGAGGCCTCAAAGGGCGTGGAGAGCTTTGAAAGTTTTTGAGAAGTAGAGGCACGTGAGCAGATCTGTGTTTTACATTGATCACTTTAGCAACCTTTGGAAAAAATGTAGAAGTAAAACCTCAGTGGGACCCAGCACTTTGGGAGGCCGAGGCGGGTGGATCACGAGGTCAAGAGATCGAGCCCATCCTGGTCAACATGTTGAAACCCTGTCTCTACTAAAAATAAAAATTAGCTGGGCATGGTGGCACGTGCCTATAATCCCAGCTACTCAGGAGGCTGAGGCAGGAGAATTCCCTGAACCCAGGAGGCAAAGGTTGCGGTGAGCCGAGATCGTGCCATTGCACTCCAGCCTGGGTAACAAGAGCGAAACTCCGTCTCAAAAAATAAAAGAAACCAAAAAAAAAAAAAAAAAAAAAAAAAAAAAAAAAAAAAACACCTCAGCGGGAAGACAAGTTTGTTGAAATGCTCCGGGAAAAAAAGCTGATGAGAACTTGGGCTGGAGAGAAGGGACTAAAAGGAAGAGACATGTTCATGGGACATGATGATGGGAGGCTGGGACCTGGGGACTCACTGACTACAGCAAAGATAGAAAGACCACTTTGCATTCAGGAGAGATGGAGTACCATGCAGGAGGTATCTTTGGGGGAGGGGAAGAAGAAAGTCGAATGCTGGTGCTCTGCCTGTGGGATGAGCACGAAAGGACTCTAGTGTACACCTAGTTTAATTTTGCATTTCAGATAATATGGCCTGAAAGTTCATGTTAATTTCCTTCATCTTCCTACCTCTAATTTTGCTATAACGTCTGCTCACACCACCTTAGTTATTAGGTTTTGTTTCAGACAACACCTCTCATTCATATCAAAGTGGCACTTACTTAAGGCTTTAGAATAGATCTGAGTCCACAAAATTGCCCCTGCATCGGGTTCTATGTCCCTCCCCTCCCCTTCTCATATTTCCTCCCTCCTGGTAGTAAAATCAAAAAGGATCCCTTCGTCTAGCACAGGAAAATACGAACACCTTCTGGTTCCCTGAATATCTCAGCTTCTTGTCCAGGAAGTTTATTAATAATTTCTCCCTCTGCACAGATGCAGTTCTCTTCCAGAAAAAAAGACTGTGGCATATAATTTTTTTTTTCATCTGGTAGCTCATGAGGGTGATACAGGAAGCAACGGCGCCACTCAAAGCCATAAGCTACAGACAGTTACACCACTGAGAATCCCAAGCTCCATTTCTTAAAAAGCCTCATAAAGCTTTATGGGGCATTACGTAGACTGATAGGTCAGAAGCATAAGTCTATTTTAACCATTTCAGGCTGTAGATGAAATGTGAAAAAATTTATATTTTCAAAGGGCTCCACTTTTTTTTTCTATTTTGTGATCAAATATATATTTTTTACTACATCTATATTCCTGTCTATTGATGTACTCAGGGGCTAAAAAGTGGTGTTAAGTTCCCATAACCAGCCTTTAAACATCTATTGAAGGATAATACCCCAGCCTGTCTAGGACTATATGGTTTAATATGGTGACCAATGGTCACATAAGTGTTTTAAATTTAAATTAATGAAAGTGAAATGAAGTTCAAAATTGGGTTTCTTGGTGACACTGGCCACATTTTAAATGCTCAGTTTCACAGGCGGTGGGTGGCGACCGTATTGGACATGCAGATAGGTAACATTTCCAACAGCTCAAAAAGTTGTGGTCTAGGGCCTTGAATCCTTCTTGATTAGATCATTTGGGTATTAGAAGACATTTTATCTTTCAATGATGTTAATGCTAGAATAAACTGAATATCATGTGTCAGTAATCTTGACTTAGGATTCTAGGCATAGCATACATATTAACTCCTTTAATTGAGATAAGACATCTTATAGATGGGGGTCATAGAAGTCATTTATTCCATTTATCCCACATGTCATCCCATTTTATAGATGGGGTCAAAGAAGCCTAGAAAGGTGAGATGACTTGAAATAGTATTACTGAAGCCACAAAATATATAGATGTAAACAGGATGGGAGATGCAGAATGATACAACCTTACAGAGTATAAAACAAGCCTTTGCTGCAGTTCCAGAAATAGTAAAATTAGGCTGGCATCCACATTGGTCTTGTCTGAGGCTGCTGATGTCCTTGATTCCATATAGTCCCCAAATTATTACTTAAGTCACGATGTTCTTAGAGTCCCTTATGATATTAATAAGTGTTTTTCAGAAAAAGAGTTTCCTAGTTATGTTTGGGAAACACCAGATTCAACAAAGCATCTTAAAAACCTGTAGAACTTGGAGGCTTTGGCATATTCATTATTATTAGGAATTTCCAAGACTGGAATAGATTAGAGTGACCTCTAAATTTATTTGATCACAGCCTCCCTTTATAATAGAACTCACACAAACTAGCATTTTGAACAGTATTCTTTATGAGCATAAACATTCTGTGACAACAAAAATGACAACTGTTTTCATTCCCATCCCAATTATTGGGATAATTGAGTCAATCTTTATAAAGCACTCTTTTAGAATGAAAGAGAAGTTATCTTAGCCACTTGGAACAGTGCTTCTGACACTTCAGCATACATATACATTTACTGGTGAAATGAAGACTCTAATTCAGTAGGATGGAAAATGTGCATTTCTAACAAACTGCACAGTGATGCCAACACCATTCATCCACAAACCACGTGGACAGCTTGGAGTGGAAGAGTTTAGAGCAGCGGTGAACAAACTGTAAAGGGCTCATAGGCCACCTCTGGCCCACCACCAGTTTTGGTATGGGCTTCAAGCTTCGAAGGGTTTTTACATTTTTAAGCGATTGGAAAAAAATCTCAAGAATAATCATATCTTATACCACAGGAAATTCGTATTTCAGGGTTCATAAATAGAATTTTATCGGAGCATAGGCATACCCATTGATTTATCTGTGGTCTATGGATACTTTTGAACTGTAACAGCAGTGTTGACTAGGTGAGGCAAAGACCCCGCAGTGCAGCCTACAAAGCCTAAGATATTTCCTGTCTGGCCCATGACAGAAAAAAATATCCTGACCCTGGGGAAGAATATAAACTGTGGAGCCATGCTGCCTAATTTCAAATCCTACTCTGCCTCTTACCAGTTAAGTGATGTTGAGCATGGGTAAAACCTTTCTATGCTGCAGGGTTCCCTTCTCTGAAAGAGCAATAACAATAGTACCTACCTCATAAGATTATTGTGTACATGAGTTTATATAGGTGTGTGTGTGTGTGTGTGTGTGTATGTGTGTGTATATATATATATATATATGTATTTAGTGTATATATATCACATAAACTCATGTATGTATGAGTCTATATATATAAATCATATGTATACATATATAAATTCTGTATATATCTATATATCTATATATCTATATAGATGTATAGATAGAGAATAGCACCTAAAACATGATTAAAAACTTTATAAATATTAGCTAAGGAACTCAGTGGTTGATAAGATCAGTTGAGTGATAACACAATGAAACTATTCTAACATTGAAGGTAATACTTTGCTAGGATAGAGCCGGACACATTTTTCTCTGTCTCACTATACATGTTTAGGCATCTCTTCATCCAAGTAAACACAATGAACAGAAGCTAAGAGTTCTATTTCATAGTTTCAGATGGTCCTTTAGTTCTTTATTTTGGCTAGTCTGATATCTGTCTCTCATTTGTTTAACTCTCCAAATTCAAACCAGACTGTCAGGCTCCTGAAAACTGGCTGGCTTGAAAGTACATGACCATCTATTTTATAATGTGAAGCTCTTTACTATCCAAACTTGAAAAGTCAACTGAGTCAAGAAAAGTACAATATGTTTCAAAAAATATGACATAGCCCACAGCCTACCTGAGTGCATTTTCCATCACTCAGCTAAAATTCATACACTTCCTTGCCCCCAACATCCTCAATGAGAAGATTTAATATTATTTGATAACCAGCAAGTATTTCTGGCCACCTAGAAGAAAACATGGAATTCCTCCTCCATTCCAGGGATGCCTGTGTGAAGCCACTTTAGGTCAAAGAGTTCATTAATCTATCCAGGGCTTAAATAAATAAGGGTCATGCCTGAGGTCAGATATACCTACAATATTTTACCATTTAATCATAAAAATATTTTCACAGACAAGAAAATTATTCTAGAGTGTGAGTTTTCATGGTCTACTCATCTAATCCCAAAGTGAGAAACAGTGTGTTGACATATTCATTATGATATAGAAAAGACTATTTTTATAAACTGGACACACCATCACACAATTTGCACCTTTGCAACACATTTGGGTTTTTATTTTAAGTGTCTGAATATTCTTTAATTATCCTAGCTGTAAACAACCCTATATGGTATAACTTTTTATACTTTTTAAAATGTATAAAGTATTTGATATTGAGTCTTTGAGCAGAAATATAACTCCCAACACCAATATTGTGTATTAGTTGGGGTTCTCTAGAAAGATAAAACCAGTAGGATCTATTAAAGCAGATTTCTCAGGGGGAACTTGCTCACAGGAGGATTGCAGAGGAAGAGAATTTCCACAATAGGCCAACTGTAAGTTGAGAAAACAGAAAAGTTGGCTGTATGGTTCAAAGCCAGCAGCAAGGCTGATTCCACGCCTGAAGACTCAGGGAAGTCAACAGCGCAGCTCCCAGTTTTGCCCCAGAGCCCAGAGGCTGCTAGTGCCAATCCCAAGGTCAAAAAGCTAAAGAGCCTGGAGCCTGATGTCCAGAGGCAGGAGTAGAAAAAGTGTCCTACTTTGGAAGGAAGACAGCACAGAGTGCCAAATTCTCCTTCTTCTACTCTCTGGTTCCATCTGTCCCCAGCCGATTGAATGGTACCCACCCACATTGAGGGCAGATCCCCCTCTCTCAGTACACTGACTCACAAGTCAATCTCCTCTGGAAACACCCCCACAGACACATCCAGGAACAATGCTTTATGAGCCATCTAGACATCCCTCAATACAGTCAAGATGACACCTAAAATCAACCGTCACATATTTTTTCTTTATACAATAAAATTATTTTATGGTCTGTTGCCTAACAATTAACTACATGAAAATAAGGCAATTCCTACCTTGGAAAAAAATTAAGTTTTTAAGTGAACTGTAAGATTCTCCTCAGGCAAGTCTAAGAATATAGTTGGCTATCAGTGGTTGATAAGATCAGTTACCGATAACACAATGGTCACAGAGCACAACTGAAAAATACAAAGAAAGTACGCTGTAGATGAAAAATATCTTCTCCCCCACCTCCTTTTTTATTCATTTGAATAAACATAGCATACGAAGCTCATAAAATGCCCATGATGTGAGGATTCCTACTCGAAAAATACAAAGAACATACAAGAAGAAAAAGCAGAAGAGATATTTTTGAGGCTTGTACTTAGCTGCAGGTGATTTAAACAAATTATCATTATCCTGAACAACAAGCCAATAATATATTTATATGGTAAATGCATTTAGATGTGACAGAAATTACTCTCAATGGCATTATCCAGTCTATATGAAAACACAATACTACAAAACATCTCAGACCTTTAATTATGCTTGTTGACACTAAAACTGCAATTGCCTGTTCTGCCATGGAGACTATAGGGGGAAGCAAATGAACAGATGGATAGAAATCTCTATTCTGTGCTCTGCTGGCTGCTGTTCAGTGAACGGCAGTACGCTAATAAAGTGCTCAGAGGACTTCCGCCTCCATTTGCTCTTAATAAAAATAAATGAGGCTCTGAAGTAAGCAGAAGCTTTTGGAGTTCTTTGTGGAACCCTTCGATAGTGCAAAAGCAAGTGGATGGGTTGCTCTAAGATGGCCCCTTGAAGGTTGTGACAGCCCTACTATCTTGGTGGTCCTTGTTTCCCATTCCCAGGTCTCTGGGTGGCACTTCCCCTCTTTCCTGGCTATTTATCATGAGAAAGTATCATGCTTGGACAACCTTAATTGCCTCTCAGACCCATTGTTCCATGGCAAGTAATGAAATTAGATTAGCTCTGCTAAGTTTAGTGAGCAGGGACTTTATGATTCTCTTATGTTTGGGGAAATAAATGTTTATGAAGCTCCTCTTACAGTCCATGAATGTGCAGCACATGTCATTAATAGTGATTGTCTTGTACCTCTGGTACAAGATTCTGATTGCAGAACCCACGCCCCCACTTCAACTCAGGTAGAAACCAGACACAAAAAGAAAGGTAAGAAACAGAAACTTCCCCACGGCACCAGGTCAGAAATGTAGGGCAGTAGGTACCAACTTCCTTCTTTAGAGGAAAGTCTGGAATTGCCATTATTCGAGAGGGAAAATACAATTGGAGTAAAAAGCATTTCTCCAAATTAAAATAGTGAAAGTCCTCATGCCAGAGTATTTTCAGAAATTTCTGTTTTAGAGCTGCTGCTTTCAAATGTTCTATGTCCCAGGAACAATCTTTGGAGGTTAATGAATAATTTCAAAGATGATTTAATGGTGATACAAAGGTAGAAACTTCTGCTATTCAGTAGGGATAATAATCCCTTGATCAGCATTCACCTCTTTCTATTCTGGAGGAAAAAGTAATGAATTAGTACTTCTAAAATAAAAGCAGAATAAATGGGTAGAAGTTAAAAGCAGAATAAATGGGTAGAAGTTATAGGAAGATAGTTTTCAACTCCATATGTGGAAGAATTTTTCAGATTTTCTCAAAAATGCGTGAGGTGGTAAGTTCCCTTCTCTAGAGATAATCAAATACAGAGTCAACATTCACTTGGTAGAGAAGTTATAAAAGAGCCCATATCTTCTGTGGTCTTTTCAAGACAAGATTGATTGAATTCCATATTAAAATCTCTCTCTCTCTCTCTCTCTCTCTCTCTCTCTCTCTCTCTCTGTCTCTTTGCCCCTAACACATGCACACATAGAGTAGTGGATTGATAAGCTCTTTAAAATTGGAATGTGGTGAAAGCAAAGTCTGAATTAACTGTGCTGGTGGGTGTCTCAGTAAATTGGGACAATATTGACTCCAAGTTTGGGCTCCAATTGCATTCAGAGGACAAGAAATAACAAGTAGCCCTTTGTGATGAGAAAGCTACATGGTCCTTTTTGCCTATTCATGTAGTAAGCATAATTCATGCCCACAGTGTGTGATGCACTGGGAAAGGTACTGGGAATAACTCAATTTCTTATTCTATGAATCTACCATCTATCTATCTGTTTATCTGTCTATCTACTTACGTCTCTATGTATTCAATTTTCTCTGGTCTCTCTGTGGTCTAATTATATCTGCCTTTGCAGTATCTATTCATATCTACATCGATGTCCAATAGCTGGAGCTGTGGAATCTGAAATAGGACAGTCAAACACAGAGGAATCCGTATCATACTACCTAAGTCATCCTAAAGTCAAAGCTGACTTGTGGGAAAAAAACAAACAGAGATAGTCCAAGATAAACAGAGCAGGTTCCCCGATAGTAATGCATGTGGAGTTCACGCCTCCTCTGCACATGTGGAGTGGCACATTTTATGAATGTTTACACCATTGTAAGCAGTGTTCTTGGCTATAACTAACAATACTAACTGACAGAACTGATGGAGTACAAAGAAATTTTTGCAGCTGGCTTCCATTTGTTATCATGCAAAGGAGAAGAAACAACCAAGGACTGAAAAGCGGTGGGAAATAGTACCCTCACATTTTGATGTGTTCCAGTATGACTTTTACTGCAGGCAGAAGACAGGGAATTGAGAAAAAAGAGGAGCTGTAGGCGAGCAAGTAGACAATTGCAGAGTCCCAGTACAAAGTGGTGACTGGGAAGAATTCTAGCAAAAGAGAAAATACAGCATTCCCCCACCCCCAAGTTACCAAAAGAGATTTTCACACTTTATCCCTTTTTTTGTTTTCCTTTGTAGGAAGGCAAACAGAAAGAAGATGAGATAGAGAAAAAGCAGGGAGGGGATGAGAAAGAAGAGGGAAGCAGTGAAGACACTTAAGAGTAGACAGAGCCTCCCTAAGCCCCTGTCTTCTAAATTCTCCATCCAGCCCCAAATCCCTTAGTTACCTGTTAGTTTTATAACCCCCAATCCTTAAATCCAGGGAACCTTCACATTACCCTTAGGGGTGGTTTGGGGTTAGATGCTCAGGAAGGAGGAAGATTAGTGTAACAATCAGCCCTAGGTTTGTATACCAGCTTGTCCCCAGTGAAAACTCACATAGGACCTATGCCTTCTCATAGGGAGGAAAGAACCCTTACTTGACTTTCAAAATAAACCAGTAATGGTACTTACCGAATTCTTAACATAAAGAAACAAAATTTGTTTCATATTCAAGAGAGTGCTGGGCCACTCTATTACTATCTACATGTGTTAGTTTCAGACACGGAAGCCAATATATAAAAGCTTATATTTTATATGATTACAAGCAGGTGTATGTGTTTTATATTTATGATGCTTTTAAAATATAGATTAATTTCTCTTGCAAGGAATATGATAACTAACAAGCTTCTGCATCATATATTAAGTATTTTAAAAGTAAAAAGGAATTAAGCTTTAACTCTTTCTTGTCTCAAATTGGTTATCTTAAGTAGATCATCTCATTCTCCAATATCTGAGATTTTTATTTGTACAAATGAGGATAACGCCAACTCACTCTGGAAATAAAAGAGATTATGATGAGCTATTAACAGAAATCTGCAAGATACTGTCCCAAATCATAATAAATCAGTTAAAAGCTTGGGTTTAGAAACTGAGTCATAAGGTAGAATAACTAGTAATATATTTTATCTTCCTAGGTTAGTTTTTTTATCTCTAAAAAGAAGGTCAATAGTACCAAAGTTATAGAGGTATTGTGAAGATTAGATGAGGCAAATCCCAAAAATGCCCAGTGCAATGTATGCCTTGCCATAAAAAACATAATAAAGGGACACAATTGCTGATGAGATTCTCTGAGTTAAGCTCTCTTGTTAATTTCAGTTAACTTTTATAACGCTTAAACAAAAGGTTGGAAATACTTGGAAAAAAATCAATTCCCAAAAGCAGTTAGGATAACATGTTTCCTATAGCTTGGATATATGTAATTGAAATATCTGAGATAGCAAAGCACAAAATTGAAAATACATTCTTGGCAGGCTTTGTGTTAGAGCCTAATTATAAGTTCTCAATATGGCACCAAGGCCTGGAAGGAAGATGAACAAAAAGAAGCTCTGCACATTCTTGATAGCAGACTTCCCCCTCAAAATCCCTCAGCCATTCCAAAGCTTGTATTCATTTGTAAATAGTTAAAAATTAGTATATAGGAAAGGCGTAATCCCTGTAAAATTTGGCATTTCAGAAATCATCCAGCTGCAAAGAATCCAACAAAGGTGACATGTTGATTACTTTCCCATTATGCTACCAAACGAAAAATAAAGTCTGTCATTTAATGAATATTGAACTAAATACAGATTCATTCCCATTCGCTGATGTGTAATGATTGAATGATACACTAGATTTTCTACCTTAAATCCACAGGGATTATCTGTATCATTAGACCATTAGAATCTAGACACACACAAACGTATTTCCTACATACATGTTTCTTAAGGAAATACTTGGCTAGGAACTCAGAATTAAATAGAGAAGACTGTGTTTATTAAACATAGCTAAGAAAACACAATTTTCATTCAGTTATTTGACATAATCAGTAATTATTATACATTAATATTTAAGAACATTAGCCTGGAACTTTAAAAGACATGAGCTAAAGCCCAGGCTTTTGAACTAGCTACCTAAACCTAGTCAAGTCATATAATGTTTAAACCTCATGTATCCTCTAACATGAGAATGATAAAACTCACATCATAGAGTTATTGTGAATATCAGGGTAAATTATCTAAGCCATATGTCAAGTACAGCCCTAGCACAGAGAAACCAATTAGTGAACAATTACTACAATTCTTAATATCTCTTGTCAATGAAAATATTATTTCCCCAGCTTGGCTTTAAAAAAATATATAATACAAAAAAAATACTTTAGAATTGTAAGATCAGTTTTCCCTTTACAAGTTCATAACACACTGTATACATTCTGACTACCTAAAAGAATTGTGAAGCTAACTATCTGCCTTAGGTCAGAGCAAAATAAATGGATGAAGGTTAAACATTAAGCAAGTGAAGGGATATTAAGAGGTCTACAAGACAACGTATAGTCAGAAGGACATACTCTTCCACTTTTACATAAATGGAATGAAGAGATCACATCTAAAGATGGTAGGAGAGCAAAACGTATAGGACAAGAAACCACTGATGTGAGATGACATGGCTAATACTTTTAGTTCAGAATTTTGTCAGGGTACAGGCTCAGGTCCCTGCGGGTGCTTTCCCTTTCGGAAGCTAAAGAATAACCTTTCTCCTTTAAACAACTAATCACCATTCATCAGCTCTGGGAGCTACCAAAGGCACAGAGGACATCAATTTCTAAAGATCCTTCTTGGTTAAAAGCAGCAGCTCTAACAATATTGGCTTGAAAAAAATTAATTTATGATGAACAAAGGAATGTTTGAATGAATAGAAAGAGTCCTGATCAAATATACATTACAAGAAACCCACTGGAATGAGCATGCCCTTTTGCAAGAAGCTTAAATAATGCAATTTGGAATGTATGGGACTAAGAGCTGACCCACATACATGTGGGACTACAGTTTACACAGTTTGGCTCTGTGTCCCCACCCACGTATCATCTTGAATTGTAATCCCCACGTGTCAGTGGAAGGGCCTGGTAGGAAGTGACTGAATCATGGGGGTAGACTTCTCCTTTGCTGTTCTCATGATACTGAGTGAATTCTCATGAGATCTAGTTGTTAGAAAGTGTGTGGAACTTCCTGCTTCACCTTCTCTCTCTCTGTCTCTCTGTCTCTCTCTCCTGCCACCAAGTAAGACTTGCCTTGCTCTCCTTCGCCTTCCTCCATGATTCTAAGTTTCCTGAGGCCTCCCCAGCCATGTGCAACTGTGAATCAATTAAACCTCTCTTCTTTTTAAATTACCCAGTCTCAGGTAGTTCCTTATAGCAATGTAAAAGTGGGCTAAAGAACAGGCAATAAAAATTACTTTTGACAACAAAATAAAATGATGACAAAAAAATGACAGGATTCTTGATCATTTTGACCTACAACTTAGAGAGGGCAATTTAACACTCACACCTACAACCACACATACTAGTTTGGAAGTTCACTAGGATTTCTGTGTCTTTGCCTCAAGGCCTCAGCCTGTTCCAAGCTGTTCCTGACTGTAGCTTGATGTTGTTTTACAGGTCGCTGCTGCTTTAAGTACAGATCCACCAATCACTTGTTAATGGTCTTTGTCAAAAAGAAGTACAAATGAGAAGATAAACTAGTTATATTACTGAGGATGTTACTTAGTTCAATTGACTTTTTTCTCTGATAAAGGAAGAAATGCTCTGATTTATATTTTGTCCTAATTCCTTATTTGGTAGTAGAGTAGTAACAGTTAGGAGAACCACACTTTGAGTTGTAAAGCACTAGATTATTTTGGCAGAAGTCAGAGAAGAAAGTAATGTAGATTTAGAGTAAATGTTCCAGAAAGTAATGAAGATTTCAAGAATGGTGCAAACCAGACAGTAAGGAATAGAACAAGTTTAATTTTTTGCCTCTTTTTATCCTCAAAAATGCAATTCAAGAAGAATCTACTGCTAAGAGTGCAAACACAGAAATTATATACTGATTGTTTACTACATGCCAGGTACTATGGTAGGTAATATACATGCAGAATTTGTTTGGAAAACACACCCATTTGTACCCAAATAAATGAGAGATCCAGGAAATGTGCTCTGGAAAATGGCGGCTAACATCTTATGTTTTGGATAATCTTGATTTCTTTAAATATAATGAATCACACCATCTTCCACCCTCTTCATTGCTCCATGTCTTCCTACACCAACATTCAAATTCACGCAATTAATTTGTTCACCAAAATACTTATGGAGGAATGACTGTGTGCCAGGTTCACTTCATGCTAAGCACTACGTATATAAAAAATGAATGAGTTATCACTACTCTCCATGAATGCAAAATTTAGTAGGAAATGTACATTCATGAAAGACAAGTTCATTTAAAAATCAGTTCCTTTGAAGATGTAATTTATCTGAATATATTTTCATATCTGACCCCTTTATTAGAATCCTTCAATTGCCAGTGACAGAAATATACATGTTAAGCAAAAATGGCATATTTATTTGTTTATACAATCCATTGGCTAGTGGTGGCCTAGTCTTAGTTAAGGCAGAATTCAAGGGTACTAACAATGTCTTCAAAGCAATTTTTCTCTTCACATTCCTAATCATTCCTTATTTCTATTTTTCTTTTTTTTTTTTTTGAAATGGAGTTTCACTCTTGTTACCCAGGATGGAGTATAATGACGTGATCTCAGCTCACTGAAACCTCCACCTCCCAGGTTCAAGCAATTCTCCTCCCTTGGCCTCCCAAGTAGCTGGGATTACAGGTACCAGACACCACACTCAGCTAATTTTTGTATTTTTAGTAGAGATGGGGTTTCACCATGTTGGCCAGGCTGTTGCCAAACTCCTGACCGCAAGTAATCCATTCACCTTGGCCAACCAAAGTGCTAGGACTACAGGCATGAACCACCACATCCAGCCTACATTCCTTATTTCCAATTGACTGATTTCTCCAATGGTTGTTTTTTTGTTTTTTTTTTTAAACAGTTCTGTAAAATGAACACTAGATACTTATGGTCCCAACATGCAAAGCCAACCATAAAGGGACTTTCTGCATCCCATCCTATAGCTCATATGCAATCTCAAGAAAGGATCTAATTAGATTTGATTGCTTCATACGCCCATCTCTGTTTCATCACTGTGGCTAGAGATGTCATCTACGTTGACATGAATGAAATCTCATCTAAGTTGTATGCATACTCATTTGGTAGCAGAGTGTGAAGAGGGGACAGTGAGAATTAGGAATAGAGATGAAAATTAGCAGTAACAGCAGTATCATGAAATTGTAAGTCCTTGAAGTCACCAGAGAAGGAGAAATCATACTTCGTGGATTTAATTTATTTTATTTAAATTTATTAGAATAAGTGGGATTTTATTTCTCATTTATTATTTTGGTAAATTAATACATTATTATTATATATAAAAATACAGTTATGTATTCTTGGATATCTTACTTGTTGCAAAATTATATTTAACACGATACATATTAGCATTCTAAGGAGTTTATGTTAAATGGTCACCAATCTAACCCAGTCTTCTCCATTCACAGATAAAAGTGAACCAAGGTCCTTCAGAATATATATAATTTAAATACCTTTTAGCATCTCGGAAATGACATTTTACAACTGATACTTTGCCATGGTCTTTGTATTTTTCTTTCCTAGAGGCACATAAAGTAATGGCACATCTACATCTAATGATGTACTTGGCAAGATAAAAGTCACGAAATACCCTTCCTGAACTCCCACTAAGAGCACAGCTAAGTGACAGAGCCTGGGGTTTGCGACATGGGATTTGTGATCTCCATCCGGTGTTCATTGCATCTTATCACTGTGGCAAGCAATGCCATTCCATTGGATATATAATTATTGACAGAAGCTAGGTTCTTCCTAAAAGCAAACGCTAAGAGTATTGCCCTGAAAGGCCTGCAATCCCATGCCTTAGGCCTGACAGCTATAGGTATGTTTTTAGTTCTTAGAGGTTTTAAGTGACATAAGTATTTTTTTTTTAACCTATTAACTGACTATCATTGTGCCTATTTGAATTCTCAAGAATACATGCTACTATCTTCCACTGGCAACTGTCTTGTATTCTTTTAGCCAATTTCTTTTGGAAACTACTGCATTTTCTTCTTCAGAAATGATTAACTGCTTAAATATAATGCTGTTGTGTTCTGTACTGTTGACTGTCAGGATAATCTTTTGTACCTTCTGACAAGTTTTCAAGAGAGCCTCTATTTGGGTATTACATATCCAAATGGATCCAATCAATATCTGAATTGCTGAAGTGACAAATGAACATAGAAACTTGTTTGTGAATAAACATGATAATTAACGACAATCAATGGGACACTTTAGTCAAGTAAATCTCAAGAGTATAGCTTTTACTAATAAGCATTTGTCAAACTGTATTGCTCAGTAAACTAACTTGCTTTAGGGAGTTATTAGCAACCCAGTTTTAACAAAAAACCATTGTCAAAAGAAAGCAAACATAAAATATAGCTTCCCAGGAATTCAAGGAAATGGTGCCTGCTTCAAAGGCATAACTACACAATTACTGACAGAACCATTAATTCATGTCCATTCTTCATACCTAACATTCAACAACTCAGGGGAAAAAATAATCCCTTTGCCTTGCTCTTTTCTGTTACCAAAAACACTCTAAATACCAGCCTTACAGGTTTTGCAATATGCATCTTTATAGCCCACAGAGTTTACAATTAGGAACATAAAAATACTTTGAAATTGAGATAGTACAGAAACAAACTGCATGTGATAAAATGAATTGACTCTAACTGGATTTAATTAAAAATCAGCAACGGGCGCGGTGGTTCAAGCCTGTAATCCCAGCACTTTGGGAGGCCAAGGCGGGTGGATCACGAGGTCAAGAGATCGAGACTATCCTGGTCAACATGGTGAAACCCCGTCTCTACTAAACATACTAAAAATTAGCTGGGCATGGTGGCGTGTGCCTGTAATCCCAGCTACTCAGGAGGCTGAGGCAGGAGAATTGCCTGAACCCAGGAGGCGGAGGTTGCGGTGAGCCGAGATCGTGCCATTGCACTCCAGCCTGGGCAACAAGAGCGAAACTCCGTCTCAAAAAAAAAAAAAAAAAAAAAAAAAAGAATGCTAGCTATTTGATCAAAGTCCATTTTTGAATTTTTTTTCACATTTTGGATAGTTTTTTGCACTTGGTACTTTAAGAAATAATTTGTTTGTCACATCCCTTTTCACATCCTAATCCTGTGAGCACAGGATTTAAAATTGGAATAATTTGATTTCATAAAATGCATCTGGATTAATATTAGACATCAGGAAAAACCTTTCTGAGTCCAAGTGTACTTTTCAAACTTTTTACAAAGTAAGGCAGTGACTGGCAGTTACCATCCTAATTATTCAAAAACAATGAAGGTTTCCTTTCGGTTCCATTGTTATCTATCCAACAGTTTGTATTTTTCAAGAAAAATGGCAATTTAGTTATTATGCTTAGGTGACCCTATATATAAAATAGAAATACTCTCAAGAACAAAATATTTGACAGGAATTCTGGTCACAAGATAGAATGCTGGCTATGGGTCAGAAAGTTTATGTATGGAATAATTTTTCAAGCTTACAATAACCCATAGAGGTTACTAATTTTATCCTGTTTAGAAATAAAGATCAATAAAGATAAGTAACCAATTTAAAAACAAACAAAAACTAAAAAACAGTATAATAATCAATTAAAAACATATACAGCTGAAAAGAGCTTTCATCAAATTTTCTATAAGCCATCATGAGGTTCAAGGGAGTAACACTGTTCCTTGCCCAGGTTCTAAACCCTTTGAGAAATAAGAAAAAAGAGTCAAAATAATCTCTCTGGATTGAGCTATTGCTGGAGAAGCTGGTCTAGATCCACAGGCAAATGGCGTCCTGCTCAATGATAAAAATATGTGATACTTACAGGCAGCATACCCACATGAAAAAATAAAGGAAAGAAGGGATCAAGATATGCAGGAGAAAGGGACCTACTTTCTCCTTTCGAGGTCATCATTCAGCTAGACATCGTTGCCCCACCTCCAGGGCACAGTATGTGAGAGTGCAAAGCAAGACCAGGAGTTTTATGTTAATGGAACACTTCCCAGGAAGCAACTAGGAGCACTGTGGAGAAAGCATGTTAGAGATTGTGTTAAGCTTTTACAGGCATTCTCTAACTCAATCCTCAAGAAAGCTCTGTGCGGTACTATTAATATTATCTCCATGTACACTTCGGAAAAAGGAAATTTAGAAACGTTAAATAATTTGCTCCAGGTCATTCTGCTAGTAAACAATGAAGCTAGAATTTCAGTTGAATATCCAAAGTAATATCCAAAGCTTGAGCCTTCAAAGAATGAAAACAAGTAGTATCCATCCTTCCATGTATCTATCATTATGTATGTAATCAATACTCTAGAATATAGATACAGGTGTCAAAATAAATTCACATTTGAATACTCATAGCATGATTACTAATGGCAGGGAGCTGAACACAATATCCCAGAGTCTGCTGCCTTGGCACACTGAGTATTTCTGAGTTGAAGAAGAAGACAGGAGGGCCACAGAAGCAAGGTCTCTGTGACCTTCTCCCAACTCCTGTCTCCCACTCTATCAATCTCCTAACTTGAGAACATAGAAACTAGAATCTCTCTCTGCCAAAGCAAGCAATAAAACCTAGAATGGTTACTTTCTGACTTTTCTTTGCGAAGTGTAGGGGTGCAAAAGTATAGTACATGTCTTTATGCATCATAGGAAGCAAGACAGACATTAGCCTCCCAATTCTTTTAAAAGAACCTATTTTTATAGTCATATTTTAGCCTTCTTTCCTTAATTCTAAATGCTTTGGTCTCTCTGTCAGAAGTGTTTGAACCAGAGTGAGTCCATCTTGAATAGGGCTGGGTAAAGTAAGGCTGAGACCTACTGGGCTGCATTCCAAGGAAGTTACGCATTCTTAGTCACAGGATGTGATAGGAGGTTGGCAGGAGGTACAGATCACAAAGACCTTGCTGATAAAAGTATGTAGTAAAGAAGCTGGTCAAAATCTATCAAAACCAAGATGGTGATGAAAGTGACCTCTGGTTATTCTCACTACTCATTATGTGCTAATTATAATACATTAGCATGCTGAAAGACACTCCCACCAGTGACATGACAGTTTACAAATGCCATAGCAATTCCAGAAAATTATCCTATATGGTCTAAAATTGGGAGGAACCTTCAGTTCCAGGAATTATTCATTCCTTTTCTGGAAAACTCATGAATAATCCACCCTTTTATAGCATATAATCAAGAAATAACCATAAAAATAGCCAACCAGCAGCCAACAGTGCAGTTCTGCCTGCCGATGGAGTAGCTATCTTTTATCTATTTGCTTTCTTAATAAAATTGCTGTCACTTTATAGACTTGTGCCAAGATCTTTCTTGGGTGAGGTCCAAGAACTCTCTCTTGGAATCTGGAATGCGACCCCTCTCCAATAACATCTTGAATCCTCATTGGAACTAGCTTTATCATTCTACTGGTTCTTCTTTAAAAGAGTTTAAAAATCTTTAACAAGTACTCGTTATATCTATATAATAACTGTATGCTTCAACTTTTTGAAAATTGTACATTGCTATTATTTAACTTTATAAATGAGTTTCCTCATTTATAAAGTAGTAATGGTAATAACTTCCATAGACTCTCTGAGATTATTAAATGAGAAAAGTTATGATCCAGTTGTAGGTGATACACAGCACAATGTTCCCAGACCAAACTGAGGGTCAGGCTGCTTATTCTCATGGCCCAATAACAAGATGCAGATGAATGGGGAGGAAGAGAGTTTTTATTTCTGTAACCAGTTACAGGGAGAAGGCCTAGAAAAGATCACCAGAAAAAATAAAAATAATAAACTCTTCCAGAGTTTATATATCTTCTGATATGGTTTGGCTGTGTCCCCACCAAATCTCATCTTGAATTGTAACTCCTACAATTCCCACATGTTGTGGGAGGAACCTGGGAGGACGTGATTGAATTATGAGGGTGAGTCTTTCCTGCACTGTTCTGAAATAGTTAATGAGTCTCTTGAGATCTGATGGTTTTAAGAATGGGAGTTTCCCTACACAAGCTCTCTCCGCACCTGCTGCCATCCATGTAAGATGTGAATTGCTCTTCCGTGACTTCCACCAGGATTGTAAGCACCCCCAGACAAGTAGAACCGTAAGTCTATTAAACCTCTTTCTTTTGTAAATTGCTGTCTTAGGTATCTCTTTATCACAAGCATGAAAATAAACTAATACAGTAAATTGGTAGCAGGAATGAGGTGCCACTGAAAACATACCCAATAATGTAGAAGCAATTTCGTAACTGGGTAACAGGCAGTGGTTGGAATAGTTTGGAGGGCTCAGAAGAAGACAGGAAAATGTGGGAAAGTTTGGAACTTCCTAGAGGCTTGTTGAGTGTTTTTGCCCAAAATGCTGATAGTGATATGAATAATAAAGTCCAGGCTGAAGTGGTCTCACAGAAATGAGGAACTTGTTGGTAACTGGAGCAAAGGTGACTCTTGTTACATTTTAGCAAAAAGACTGGTGGCATTTTGCCCCTGCCCTAGAGATTTATTGAACTTTGAACTTGAGAGGAGATTTGTGGTCTGGCAGAAGAAATTTCTAAGCAGCAAAGCATTCAGGATGCAATTTGGGTGCCGTTAAAGGCATTCAGTTTTATAAGGTAAGCAGTGCCTAAAAGTTTAGAAAATTTGCAGCCTGACAATGTGATAGAAAAGAAAACCCCATTTTCTAAGGAGAAATTCAAACCAGCTGTAGAAGTTTGCATAAATAACTAGGAGCTGAATGTTAATATCCAAGATAACAGGAAAAAATATCTCCAGGGCATATCAGAGGTCTTCCCAGCAGCCCTTCCTATCACAGGCCTGGAAACCTAGAAAGATAAAATAGATTCATGGGTTGAGCCCCAGGTTCCCATACTGGGAAGTCTAGAGACTTGGTGCCTTGTCCCAGCCACTCCAGCCATGACTAAAAGGGGCCAAGATACAGCTCAGGCCATGGCTCTAGAGGGTGCAAGCTCCAACCCTTGGCAGATTTCTCGTAGTACTGAGCTTGTAGGTGCTCAGTGATCAAGAATTGAGGTTTGGGAGCCTCCATCTAGATTTCAGAGACTGAATGGAAAATTGCCTGGATATTTAGCTTTGAATATTTAACTGAACCACTCAGTCAGTGCTGAAACAGTTGTTATGTAGGCTTGTGTGAGACCTAGCCTGCCATAACAACACAAATTATAATATTACAAGCAAAACTGTTGATTGTAGTTATAGTTGTTGCATTTGATTTTGTTATTTTTCCAGTGGGAATTTCCAATCTACCAAAAATGTGTTAAGACAGGTTATTTCAAATGCTCTGTCATAAAAGATCATAAAAAAAAAAAAAAAAAAATCTACCGCATCTTTGAAAGGCAATTTTGTGCAATGCCATACAAAGAAATTAATAAGAAAATGGAATAAGAACAAAAACATGCAAACCTAGGCTCTTTTTTTATCATTATAATTATTAGATGTAAAACTACTGTCAATTTGCTTAATGTCTCAAAAGCTTTCGTCTCAGATTTGTTACTTATCTCACTGTAGACCAGTAACAAATAACATGGGGACTGGCACTGGTTCTCAGACTTCACCAAATAACAACAACACAGTGTTCCTAAAAAAAAAAAAAAAAAAAAAAAAAATAGCTTTACGGCATTAACCTCTCTGCTGCAAACACTAACTCAATGTGATGGCATCATTATATTTTTTCTGAATTTCAGTACTGGCAGGGACAGTGTCTTTGAAAGCCTATGATGAGTGGAAGTTAGCTCACAGATCAGCAGCAACGTATTCTTAAGCTTGAAACTACAAAGAAAGAGTAAAAAGGAAGATGCTTTACATATGTGAGAGCAAAGATAAACAGTTTTGCTCTTTTAAAGTGATACAGGTCTGAATGACAAGCACACCTCTTTCCCCTGGAGGATAAAGCCCTTGAAGGCCACAAATGCTTGCAAAAGCAAATGTAAAATTTTTCCTGTTTCATATTCTCCTTTCAACTTTGAATCTTCAGAGGACATTAATCTTGAGCCACTTCCTGTTTGCACTGCTTTTTTTGTCATGCAAATGCTACACTGGCCTGCTTTACCCTTTCTTAATTAGTGGTAGGAGAGCAAATTTTTCATCCATTCTAATGCTACTAGCTTGTCATTCATTTTTTGTTCATTTATTTCTAAGGAGAAAATGTTCCTCCTTTAGGCAAGGTTTTTAGTTAATATGTTAATAGTCACCTGCCTTTAAACTTGCTTCAGTTGTACACTGGGTTTGTGAAAAAAGAAATTTTGCTCCTTAGCCAAAACCTGAACTTGGGTTAGAATTCTAACATGAAGCCCTTTGGTTAACACAATAAGCCAGACCTTTAAGGGACCCTCTAGAGAAAAGTAGGATTTAACATAGCATCCCATGAGTTAGGAGACTCTATTAACTTACGTCTTAGACGTGAAACAAAGGAGACCCAGGTATTTGAGGTGATTTGGGAACTACGCAATGACCGCACAATAACCTCAATTTTGCATTGTGGTCTACATAGTGCAAAATATTCACTCTCCGTCCCTTTAAGCAAAAATCATGGTTGCTCTACATCATAAACTCTAAGAGAGGGGAAGCTTCAAAATAAATACTGATGCCAGCTTAAGAAATGTAGATTAGTGCTAACTTAAAAAAAGACACCTAATAAAAATAAACAAAATTGGAACAGGGTAAGTCATTGAAAGCCAAGAACTAGACAGAGGGGAAAAAACTGCACTATAGAAAAAATAAAATAGAAAAGACTGAAGAAACAAAGTGGAAAATAAGAGTTTGTTCTTTAACAACATAGGAAATAAGAATAAATAAAAGGTTCCTCTTCAAACTTTTCCTCTTAGTTCATTACGAATAAATAATAGTTTCTTCAGAGCTTAACTCATTTTAAAGCTCTTGCTAATCATCTTAATGTAGCTGTTAGTCATAATAAAGAAATAAGTGTATCCAGTGTTCTTAGTTGGTACATTTTAGCCTAGATATTTGCCCTGACATGTCAGGACAAGCCCAGGCAATTCTTAGGGCATAGCTTACTCCCCTTCCTTATTTGGAAATATTACTGCTTTTCTAAGCATTCCTCAAGTTACTTCCTCTTTTCCTTTGTTCTCCTCTATCTTTGCATCTTTAGGAAAGTTTTATGTTGTTAGCCAACTGAGTACAGCCTAGACTGTCAAGTCCAGTTTCAGCCAATGGAATCAGGACACAGCAGTAGGGCAGATGCGTTAGATATAAATGGCCCTGCCTCCTTTGTTCAATGTCCTCTCATGGCAAGATGGCTACCAGGAGCACCCTTTCTACAGAAAGTAAAGTTGCCTTGCTGAGAAAATTAAATTTATATTCAAGTGCTACTATTTTTACGGCATCACACCAAAAATTCCCATACAAAAAGAATTTTTTTTGTTTGTAAGATGGAGTCTCACTGTGTTGCCCAGGCTGCAGTGCAGTGGTACAATCTCAGCTTACTATAACCTCCACCTCCCAGGTTCAAGCAGTCCTCTGCATCTGCCTCCTGAGTAGCTGGGAACACAGGCGCCTGCCATCACGACTGGCCAATTTGTCTATTTTTAGTAGAGATGAGGTTTCACCGTCTTGGCCAGGATGGTCTTGAACTCCTGACCTTGTGATCCACCTGCCCTGGCTTCCCAAAGTGCTGGGACTACAGGCGTGAGCCACCGCGCCCAGCCCTAACAAAAGTTTTTGAACATGCTTGTTTTATCAGTTGCTTTTTAAAATTTAAGATGCAAATTTCGTAAGGGAAAAAGGTAGTATCTTTTAGTTTAAATTTTACATGACTCTCAGCCCTCAATAAAATGTAATGCATATACTCCATAGGTTGTTTCTTAGAAAACCTCACTATAAACTTTGTGTTATCCATGTTTCTTGATTCTCCTAGAACTGAGTTATGAAGATGAGGTAAACTGCCCAAAGACACAGGTATAGCTATGCAGTAAAGACTTCCAAGATAAAACATCTGGCCAGTCTAAGCCAAACAGCAGAGCTTGGGGACACCCTGCTGAACAGTCCTTCTGTAAGCTTGCTACATTCAGTTGAATTATTCTGTTTTGTGTTACACAGACAAAAATCCTCTACTATCCAACCACATGAGCCATTTGTATACATACATAAAAACAAAAGATGTATATACTACAAACTGTGAACAGTGCTGTGCCAGAGAAGTTCAGATAGCTTTGAGAGCATGGAATACAGGTATCAGACCTTTTTATCAGTTCAGGCTACCTTCCCCAACTAAAAGAAATGTAAACTGAAATTGAAACGATGAATAGGAGTTGATTAGGTGAAAATGATTTTGCCATACAAATGACTTCCAAATCTAAATAAGAACTGGTTTCTTTGCTTCTGGATTTCAGATCTACTTGGTGTATTTTCTGCCAGACTTACCTTTCAGGACCTTAAACTCCTAAGTTTAAAGTGACACCTCAGAAACAAAATGTAACTCCCACCTTGCTCTCTTATCATCAGACCTCTTTTGATCACTTACAGTGTCAGGTCTCAAACTTTGCTTCATACTATAGTCACCTGGGAAGCTTTTAATATTTTTAATGTCCTGTTTACTATCCATAATGATTAAATCAGAATATCTGAGCCAAACATCTGACCAAACATCTGTAGTATTCAAAGACCATCAAGTGATTACAATATGAAGCAACATTTAGGAACTGTTGGCTATGTCTATGGTTTAAGTTAAAATTATTCAAATGGGCATTCAAGTACTATATTTGGCAACTCTTAGTTATCTTTGAAGAACTAGCCCCCAAACAACCTATATACCAGATAAATAGTACTATTCACTAGTTTGAAGATGTCTCATGACATTGTGATGACTAAGTTGATTTATCCATTTAAGATAGGCTCTCCTATCATTTGCAACTATTGGCATTCTGTCTCTAAGGATTACTTTCTCCAGAAAGCTCCCCCAAGGTCTGGATGAGACTATTCCCTCTGGAAACCTTATAGCGTAGTTTGCATTTTCTTTACATATATGATACATATTTTTGTAATTCAGTGTAATAGTTTTCCATTTAACACATATATGTTGAGCACTTGTTGCCTGTCACATAGCTAACAATTAGAGGAGACCACAATTACTATGACTTCAAGTAGCATATGGTCTTCCTGGGTTACGAACTCAGGACTTGGGGTCCTTCTTATGTTTATTTACTCTGCAATACTGAGCCCAATGCCTCTTTGAGGTACACATTAAGTAAATATTTCTTAACACAGGAAAAATGATAAAACTCTAAATTTAAATAAGGTAACATCCAATAGTATGAGCATGACTATTTTTCTTCAAGTCAAAAATAATCATTTTCATCAGCAAAGTAAAATGTGATATGTAAGCCTGAAGACTGGTAATCTCAGCTTTGGGTGTCTAGAGTCAATGAAAATATTTCAAGATCTCTTAGTGAATAAATATTTTGCCTTTGGAGCCAATATACCCATTACCCTCCTAATTCCTGCTATAAAACATAATATATGTTCACTTATTCAGCTAACAATTACTAAGGGTGTGCTCTTTTTTAGATAGTAACTAAGCTAGAAACAGTGGTGAAATATGGTAGTGATTAGGAAGTTACTCATGCATTCATTTTTTTTCAACTGGTATTTATTGAGTACTTACTATGTGCCAGGTGCTATTCTAGGCACTGAAGATACTGCAGTGAATGAATACTGCACTGATATTGCAATGAACGAAATAGACCAAAATACCCATTTTGCGACATGATTTCAAGTTACTTTTAAACTATACCAGAAGCATTTTTAAAATTATTTAATTATAATTAACTGGAAAGTGTAATATTAGTTAAATTTAAATTTACTAACTCCTCATGATTCTATTAATAATTCTAGATTTGAATTCCCCATAAGGGAGGGTCAGCAAAGGAAAACTCTCATGAGCCACTCATTGTTCCTCCATTTTTAAATGAGCAATGCACATGCAGGCCCTGTACATAAGAATATGTTTCCCCAGGCGTGCATTCTGTGTCCCTTCAGGCAGAAACAATCTATTTCTTTGGATGTTCCTCATCTGTCAAGTCAAAGGCGGAAAATGAGAAGATGACTTGCAAAAATACCAAGTCAGCAAGTTTTCTAAATTTTCTGTTTCTCTTCTGCTGGAAGCAAAACGTATTTCAGCACTGTCCAGAGACTATCTGAACAGTTGAACTGCCTGGTGTTTGGGGTCCTTTTTGTATTAAAAGTCCATGACTTATGTTTGTTATTACAGACTATTTCATATCATGCATTATCATTGTTATTATTCACCCTATGTGATAAATATTAACTAATAGGAGGCTTTCAGTAAAAAGCAAAAGAAAATTCAGCTAAAACATCTTAATAAATAAGAAAAATTAGTATTTCAGAAAAGAGATCAGAGACAGTTCCGAAGGCTGGACGATTCAGCAGGTCAACCATAACACAACTTCTGACCTGCGTTCTGTCCCCTCTGCCCAGATGTGCCCTCAGTCCCTATGGTCATGAGCCATCTGCAGTGGCTCCAGCTATCACACAATAATATTCAATTGCAGGAAGAAAAACAATGTACCCTCTCTTACAGTTCCTCTTTAAGAGTGAAGACAACTCTTCTAGACATCTTGAACCCATATTCCCTCTTTTATTTTAGCCAGCAGGGCACCATGAGTCCACGTTTAAGTTAGTCACTGGCAGAGGAAGGAAACTGCCAGGATTGGTTTAAAGTGTGAATTAAGATACAGCCCTAAGATTTATAATTCCTGGAAAGCTGACTTTAGCATACTTTTCAGGTATCGGCAAAAAATACGGGAAAATCTGTTCCTAGGTAGGCAACATTGCCTTCAATTGAATAACATGTAAGAAGATAGGTATAGATACAAAGTTGACCATTCCTCTCAAGAAAATTGGCTTTCAGCGTTGGCAGCACCGCCCCCCCGCCAACCCCACTGCATGGGGTGGGCAGTAAAAAAATACTGAAGCCTGGGCCCTCCGTGGTTTTGATTTAAGAAAACTGGGCTATAGACCAGACATCAGGATTTTTTTCTTTTTTTCGGAAGGGACGTAGTCACACTGTGTCACCCAGGCTGTAGTGCCGTGGCACCATCTCGGCTCACTACAACCTCAGCCTCCCAGATTCAAGCATTTCTCCTGCCTCAGCTTCCTGAGTAGCTAAGATTACAAGCACATGCAACCACAACCAGCTAATTTTTGTATTTTCAGTACAGACAAGTTTTAATCACATTGGTCAGGCTGGTCTCGAACTTCTGACCTTAGATGGTCCATCTGCCTCAGCATCAATGTGCTGGGATTATAGGCATGAGCCACCTCGCCATGCTGGACATCAGGATTTCTAAAAGCTTCCAGCTGATTCCAATAAGAGCAGTGTTGGAGAAGCAGTGCCCCATGGCATTTCTAACATTTTTTTGATGATGTAATGCTGCAGGTCTGGGGACGACTCCTGGAACTGCAAGGCGCTAATATCATGGGCTTCCAACTCTATGGTTCCATCATAGCAATTACTTCAGTATGGTGCATGGCTGACTTCTCATCTGAATATCAGCATTTTACAAAGAACCAGAAAACTGCCCACCCCACAGTAGATATCTTGTATTCACTGAATTCACATTGTTGAATATTACAGAGAACTTGTTTCTGAGTGGTCATGTGTAGCAGATGGACTGCATTAGAAAATGTAACTTTGAGGCTCACAGATGAGAAACTCTAGAATAGCCATAATAGCTAATTTCATTTGACTGACTGAGGGCATTTGGTGGCGGACAACCGGCTAAGTTTAGACGAGACCGTGGTGGTATTTGCAAGGCCAATATTAGTGTGCACATGCAGGTCCTACCTTGGCTCAGAAGACAGGCTGCCAAAAGTGATTAGGTAAGAACTGAGAGTTAGAGCCAAATCTGGACACTGACAGCTGCCTCTTCTCCCTCTGGCATTTTTGCAGGAGATAACTTTTTTATGTTAATTTTTATGTTTGAAGGCATAGTGTTAGTCTTCCTGAGACCCAGGAGGGCCAATGAAAAGCTATCTTATATTAGGATGGCCATGATCATCCTTGTTTAGCTAAGAAGAGCAAGTCTTGGCTTTTAAGCATAAGGAATCAGCTCCTTTTTGCACAAAACCATAAAATTGTAGTCCACAGCACAGAGAAGCCAAGGAGAATGCAGCCATTAGAGACACCTGTGAGCGGCAGTGAATTATTCTCCTACACTACAAATGCTAATCATCCAAAAAAAGCTGGATCCTCGCTGCTTGCCTTTTTCTTGCTCATAGCAATGCCGTAAAGGATGGGATATCCATATAATTCATTCTCACGGGACTGTCAGGGAATGAGATGCTGTCCCAATATATAATTTTGCCACCTGCACAATAGGCTGTTCCTGAACAGCACTCAGCCGACATAAACAAATCTTGAAGCAGGCTGCGTGCAGAAATGCGTAAACACTTGAATGTACAAATGTCTCTAGTTCTGTAGTTGTCATTTCAAGCTGTGTTTGTCTTGGTCATTGGAGACTTTTTTTTTAAGCTTACTTTCATATCCCTCTGGGCTAAAAGAAGCTAGGATGCCGAGCAAAAGTGAAATGATATTTAAATCACAAAAGCATATTCATTAAACTTTTTTTTTTTAGACACAGAGATCTCACTATGTTGCCCAGGCTGGACTTGAACTTTTAGGTTCAAGTGATAATCCAGTCTCAGCCTCCCAAGGACCTGGGACTGCAGGTGTGCACAGCTGAACCATTCTCAAAAGTATTTATTTTTAATGCTGAGCTATTTTCCAAGGGTAACTGAAATAATTCATCAGCCTTGACTCCTGTGAAGTAAGCAAGCCCACTCTTCTTTGAAGAACTGGAAGGATTCTCCAACCATGGCCCTACTTAGTTCATTGCTCACTTTACTGTCTTTCCTGGACTGCAGTTGCCCCTTCATCCACCTGCATTCTATATGGTGCAGTGATGAGTACAGGTCAAAGCACAACAATACAGACTAGAGAGAAATATAACCAGAGAGGCTGCAGAACAGAGTGTTTAAAGACGTTATTGTTGGAGTCATTCTTTCTGGATTCAGTTTCAAGTTTTAATTCCCATTAGCTGTATTACTCAAACTTTCTATGGCCCAGTATTCCCATGTTCAAAATGTGTCTAACAATGGTGCCTGTTGCAGGGGGCTGTGCGTATTAAAGTACCTATACAGTCTTTTTTTTTTTAAAAGACCAAATGTTTTTAAGTCAAAAAATGCCAAGTATTTTTAAAAATCTCTTCTATTCCCCTGTGCAATATTTCACTCAGATCAAACCGGCAAGCGACATACATGCTGCTCAAAACACAGCTCCAAGGAGGATCCAGAAGGCACACTCGCCAGAACTGCTTTCATATCTATTCTATACACACAGTTAGCAATATCCTACAGCCATGGGGCCCAGTACATGCGGTTTTTTAAAAGAATCCATGGCACATAGAAAATGGGATATAGCATTAACTTTTTTTATATCATAATGTTTACTTCTAGGTGGTAGTATTTGGTAATTAATTTTTTCTCTTATTTTTTACTCTTTCCTATTAAAAATCAATATATATTATTTTTATACTACAAAAAATTACACATAAAAAAATATTTGTATCTGTATCAGTTAGCTCTAGCTGCCTAACAAACTGCCCCACAATTCAGTGACTTTAAAAATCAGGTATTATTATAGCTTATGGATGTGTGGATCATCTAGTCAGCAAGACACATTCATGTATTTGTTTTGAACAGCATGTGGGTTGGCTGAGGGTTCCACTTGAGTCTTGGCTTGGTTGTGGGACAGCTTTCTCTATGTTTCTAATTCTCTGGACCAGTGGAACAGCCCAGGAATATTCTCCTTATGGGAATGGCAGAAGCACAAGAGAACAAATACATCCCAAAACCCTGGAAGCCTAGGCTCAGAAGTTGTACAAAGCTCCCCTCATACTATTATTCCAACCAAGCCACATAGTTGAAATCAGAGCCAGAAGCTGGGGATACATACCTTGCCTTTTATGTGGCAGAAACTGTAAAGACATATAGCAAGGGTCACGGCTTGTGTACATGAGAGAGAGAAAAATTGGAACAGGAACCATTAATAAAATCTATACCATTTTCTCTATGGGCTCTGTCTAAGAATGAGTTCCAGTTTATTACTCACATGTCACAGTGACAACAATCATGATTCCTGAAGACAAACACACAAGGCTTCCAACCCTAACTCAACTATTTACTAACCATGTGACCTCGGCAAGTTGCTTCTTTCAGCATGTTTCCTATTTGTAAAGTGGAGATAAAAATAGTCCTAGCCTAATTAAATGTTTAATAATTAATTTTTAATTAAATAAGCAATATAAATCTCTTAGTAGCATACCCCATGCATTGTAGCACTCAAATATTGGTTGATGACCTTGGTGTTGTTTAATATCATCATCTTCCGTAAATGCTGTCACAAGCCGGCCAAACAGAAATGATTTCTCTCTGCTGAAGTCCTTAACTACCGTAATCACCTCTACTGGTCATTTGATATACATCACATACAGCTTGGTAATGTGGTTATTTACGGGCCTTTCTTACTGTGCTATAAACTGAATGGGCATGGGTCACACTTTGTGTAGCTTTCCATTCCATAGCACTCTGCTAGTTTTCATCACAGTTAGAATGCCAAGAATAGCTTATATTTTTACAGTACCTTGTAGTTGATACAGTGTTTTCTAATTTGATTTTCTTGATGTAAGGTAGCAGGAACAGAGTTTATAGATAAGAAAACTGAGCCCTAGAGACTTTAAAACTTACTAAGATCACCATATGTGGCATAAACTTCCTTCAATTTCTTATCTTTGATTTTTATCTGGTAAACTTTTATTATAGTTACCTAATATATACTTAGTGAAGAGAAAAATGAGGTAAAGTCAACAACTGTGCCAAAAGAAATTTTCAATAGCTAGCACAAAAGAATGCCATTAAATCCAACCTGGGGTGAGTTATCTTGATAATTTTTTCTGATAGTATGTCAAAAAAATTAGAAAAACAATAACCTTAAATCATTTTTCCTGGTTTTTCTATTTTTTTAACTTATGCAAAAATCATACAATATATACATATTTTTATAAAAATTAAAGTGATGGTTTTGTGCCTAAAGGCTATAGTTGTCAACTCAGAATAGAAGCACAGGATGTCTTTTTTAAATGCTGTTTAAATTAAAGGTGTCATATCTTTAAAGTACACAATCGTCCAACCTAAGGTAGGCAGAGGAGAAAGGACAGCAAAAGCTTAAGCTCCAAATCTGAAAGGTTAGCATCCATCCATAGTCGTTTTTTATCACCAATGAGTTGAAAATGTTCTCTCTCCAGAAAGTGAATGATATTCCTGATGGGAAAGTTTCTTTCTTATTCCCTTTCAGTAATTTCATGTTTACCAAAACAGCATCCACTGTTAAACTGTAGATAAGCACTATGTGTCCAACTGCTTGTTCCTAGCTATGGGACTATCCTGAACTGTATAGACATTTCCTAAAAACTATTTGTATTTATGCTTGGGTACATGATTGACATATACGTAAGTCTAAACCTTAAGATTTTAAACTCTGTAAAACTATCTCTATGTTTATAAATATTAGCATAATCACTCTGATAATTAATTTTAAAAATAATGAAAATATTTTGGATAGATGTATTTCTTTAAGGACTTGTTCAGTGGGGTAATGTCTGCATGAATAAAATGAATTAACAAGTTAAATATATATATATTTTCTACACACAAATGCCAAAAAGCTGATAAAACTTCCACTTAGTTCCAGAATTCCAGAAAGAAAGAGAAATAGAAAGAGAAAACGAGAAATCCTGTTACAGAAACACCAGGGGTTTGGTGTCAGTCCTGCTGCTCACTGCACAGAAAGCCAATGATTGATAAACCAAGTATTGCCAAGGGAGAAGGATTTAATAGGGTGCTGCAGCTGAGCAAACTGAAGTTCAGCCTGAAGTCTGTCTCCCCCACTGGCTAGAGCTATGGCTTTACATAGCAGGGAAGAAATGTAACAACATGTAAGAAAGCAGGAACTAGGGAGGGGCAAGGAAGCAATCATGAGAATGAGGGGTTCTATCTGGTGCAGTGACCTGGTGAGTTTCCCTTCTTTGATACTTTATTGAGAGGTCTAAAGGTCTTTTCCTGAAGAAGGAACTCAGATATACCAAATAAAAGTTCCAACCTTTAAGTCCAGAAAGGTTCATTTCTATGTTTACCAAAATGAACACTCTGAGACTATTGGGTAGGATCCAATTCTTTATAGCTAATAATCTAATTTATGAAATGGCACGGCCTTTTAGATTATGAACCACTCTTACACCAAAGGAAGAGACATCTTTCTTTTTTCAAGGGGGCTTTACTATACTTGATTAGAAGAGCACCACAGAAAATTACTGAAGAAACCTAAGCATGGTACAAACTGAACTCTACAATCTTGATCTAGGTCTTTGCTCAGTATGGTAGTTGATCCTGGTTGATAACTACCCAGTTTTCTTTCTGCAAAGTTACCTGGTCTTTCCCCTACAGGAATGACTGCCAACCTATAGGCCACAAATTCCTGGTGGCTTATGGAGTTATGACAAGTAGCTGGTGAATCTATTTGCATAACAGGTAAGATCTGTCAGAAAAATAAGGTGCATATTCTGCTTATATGAATATATTTTAACGATAATTAATGAAAATTTTCTTTTAGGATATTTTCAAAAATATCTATGAAATTATTTGATATTATAAAGTGATCTGGAATGTTGTGGACTAAAAGTTTGAATGAAAATTGCCCCAGGCCTCGCTGCCTCTTGCTTTAACCAACTTATAATCTATGAAGAACTGAGTTAGAGTAATGCCCCGCATTGCCAAGTGAATTGAGTTATATGTTTCTTAATCAAATTATTGTATTCTTCAATTATATTTTTCCTCTACTTTTTTCAGCAACAATTTCCTCTTTTTTCCCCAGCAAGTGAACAGTAGGAACTTGATCCTTTACCACATTATCCCAGTGGTATCTTGAAATTTTAATGATGTGGCTTCAGGGATGATGAAATTTCATAATACACTTCATTCATCTTCAAAAGCACTTTTCACTTATATAATTTTCAATACTCCAAACTTGACAATTTTCATATGTTATTACATTAGTTAAGAACAGAGATATGTATTTCACCCTTTAAAATTTTATTGTGCATTCATTGTTATACAGTATTGCTCATAATTTTTTTCTGACTTCCCAAATTTATTATGCTCTAGACATATATAAAGCAGAATTTTTTTTGGCATGTTTGGCAAGAGATTTTGTAAAGCTATATAACAGATTGTACTTTTATCAAAGCAAAAAATTAACATTCACCCAAAACGCCACCAAAACCTAGTAATTTTCCTTGAAACTTATAGGTGACAATGGCTATAAACTCACGGATTTTATAGAATACTTAATCATGGTATAAAAATAATAGTAACTACAATTTATTGAGAAACTACTATGTTCCCAGCAGTATATTAATAACATAACTTTCAATAACTAATTTAATCCTCACGAATATAATGAGATTTATGTTGTTAACATTATCATTCCTGTGATGGTTAATCTTATGTGTCAACTTGGCTAAGCAGAGATGCTCAAATGTTTGGTCAACTAATCTAGATGTTGTTGTGAGGGCATTGTTTTGATGTGATTAACATTTAAATAAGTACACTTTAGGCCGGGCGCGGTGGCTCAAGCCTGTAATCCCAGCACTTTGGGAGGCCGAGGCAGGTGGATCACGAGGTCAAGAGATCGAAACCATCCTGGTCAACATGGTGAAACCCTGTCTCTACTAAAAATACAAAAAACAGTAGCTGGGCATGGTGGTGCGTGCCTGTAATCCCAGCTACTCAGGAGGCTGAGGCAGGAGAATTGCCTGAACCCAGGAGGCGGAGGTTGCGGTGAGCCGAGATCGCGCCATTGCACTCCAGCCTGGGTAACAAGAGCGAAACTACGCCTCAAAAAAAAAAAAAATAAAAAAAAAAATAAAATAAATAAATAAATAAATAAATAAATAAGTACACTTTAAGTAAGCAGATTACCCTCCATTATGTGAATGGGTATCATCCAATCAGTTGAGAATCCCCCTCCCTCATGAAAGAGGTAATTCTTCTTCCAGACTGTCTTTGGACTAAAGCTACGGCATTGACTCTTCCTGAGTCTCTAGTCTGCTGGCCTGCCTGCAAATGTTGAACTTGCTAGCCTGGACAATTGACAACTGCATGAGGCAATTTTTTTTTTTTTTTTTTTTTTACTTTAGATGCATACTATATCTGGCATTTCTCCCCATGGAATTCCTCCCCACCCTCTCCTCCGTTCCCACCCTTCATTGTCTCTCCCCTACCCCCCACAACTGTCCCCTGTGTGTGATTCTCCTCTCCCTGAGTCCATGTGTTCTCGTTGTTCAACACCCACCTATGAGTGAGAACATACGGTGCTTGGCTTTCTGTTCTTGGGGAGACAATTTCTTAAAATAAATATATCTCTCTCTACAAATATACATCCTATTTGTTCTGTTTCTCTGAAGAACTCTAATACAATCTCCCCTTTGTGTATTACTAAGACGCTAAAGCTAAATATGTCAGCAAGGACATCCAACCAGTGAGTGGCAGATCCAAAATTTGCAAAGAACTCTTCAACTCCACAGGCTGAAGTCCCTATGCTACCTCCCAGCACAGATCTAATCCCAAGAGACTACAAAGTTCTTGGAACTCTTCTGCCACTTAAAGCTAAAGTGACTGAGGAGAGTTAGGGTTACCCAGAATAAGAATGACTTTAGGAACAGTAATGACTTTAGGTTTTTATGATTCTTAAGTTTGGAGATCATCTTTGGATGTTCAGTTTACTAACATCTCCAGGATTTTATATAGCATAAGTCAGCTGTTCAAATGGGAGGTCACACAGATCACAATTCCCCAAGAATAACTCTTGACCTTTCCAAAAAAAAATCCTTCCTCCTCCAAAAGTTCTAAGAGGATTAAGTCCATCTGCCAAAATTATGCTTAGACAATATTTTTAATGCTTTAAGCTTGGACATAATTGAGTTTTCTAATATTGCACTGGATTTTCTTCTACAGCCTGGATACCTCTGGTGATTTTTGCTAATCAGTCTATGACTTTTGGATTAACTAAATGGTTTAGACAAAGAGTTATATAAAATAAGAGGAAGAAAGTATAATTACACATTAAATAAACAATTTCCAAAACTTACATTCTGTGTATGCCACTTCCTCCTATGGACACAGCTGGATGATTTCAGCTAGTGAAATAGAAGCCATCTTTGTAAAAAATTTTATATACTACAGGTGTTATTCAAAGAAGACTTCCTAGATATGTAGAAAAATGATATACTTCTGTTTGGTCACTATAAAAAGACTGTAGGCTATTCTTTTTCATTGTAGTAAAAAGCTTTAAAATAATAATTTTATCTGTCAAAGAAGAACTGCTTATGTGTCATGAACAAGAATGAAAGGTTCAATGACCCAGTGAAGCATTTGGTCAACTTGCCATCAAGTAATTAATCAGATTGATATATTCTCCTTTAAATAATTAGTTTATAAATTGCTCAAATTAAGCTTTTGTACTGATGTTGCAAATGAAACTTTTTGGCATAGAAGTGAAGACTGTCCAAATGATGGATTCTTCACATTCAAGAAAATACTTTCCGAAATTTTAAAGCAAAAAAAGAAAGTGCAAATTTCAAAAACATTTAAAAGTATCTCCATCAGATTATTTTGAAAGTTCTGTTGTTGCTTAACAAATTATGTGTCTTTCACATCTCCCAAAGCACTACTGGAGATAAAGATACGCTGTATCTATTTTAGATTCAGAAAAATAAATTTAAAAGATGATTTATAAATAACAGACAGTTGTTTCCTCACTGTTTTAAATTAAAAGTGAAAAAAACATAATTTTTCATCTTCTAGTTTTTAAAGAATACAAATACATAAGGATAAAATGTTTTAATAGAAAATACCTTTTACAAAGTTATTTCTTATAAAAGATGACAGTGTTTTGGTTGTGCTTTTTTAGTACATGAGCAAATGTAAAAATATAACACATAAAACAGTGTGATTTTGAATAAATATTTGTAGTTGTGGCACAAAGTAATTGCTACAATGAAACGTTTTATAAATTGTCAGTTCATGTAACTAAATATGAAAGATGTTTTCTCATTTTATTTAATTTTATAGGAAAACATTTTTTTCTTAGGGCAAGCAATGACATTTTCTATAGTTTTCAAGTTCTAAATTTACAAGTGCATTAAAGAAAAGAAAAACATGTTTTTCAGAAGACACAGCTCTGTTGCTATATATATTATGTAATAATAACAATATAACAAACTTTATTGACTGGTAAGTAGGCAGTGTTCTAAATGCTACATATATGTTAATATAAGAGCTCTATGAAGTAGCTTATTTTAAAAAATTAATAGCACTTAATTCTATTAAAAACTTTATCTGTTTCATAGAACAGTGTATATTTACAGAAAACTTCAGCAGATAGTAGAGAAAGTTCCCATATACCAACCCCCATATTGACTTTACTGTTAACATATAGTTTTAATGTGATGTGTTTATTAAAACCAATGGGTTGTTAACGATACATTTTTATAATGAAAACTTGTGGTTTGCACTAAGGCTCACTTTTTGTGTTATATAGTTTTATGGGTTTTGACAAATGCATAATGTTATGCTGATGCATTGCAGAGCCATATAGAATCATTTAATTGCTCTAAAAATTCCTGGTGCTTCACCCACTAATTTTCCCCCCCATAAACTCCAAGCATCCAATGATCTTGTAACTGTATCTGTAGTCTTGCCTTTTCTACATTCATATTGTTGGAATAATATGGCATGTAGTCTTCTCAGGTGGTCTTCTTTTACTTAACAATAGACATTTAAGGTTTCTTCATATATTTTGTCATTTGATATCTCACTTCCTTTTAATCTGAATATTCATTTCATGAATATAACACAACATCTTTATCTATATTAAAGCACACCTTTGGTTGCAAAGAGATCTTGGTGATTGTGAATGGAACTTCTATAAATACTCATGTTGAAGTTCATGTATAGACATAAAATTTCACCTCAATTGAATAAATACCAGAGTTATAATTACTGACTTGTGTAGTAATACTCTATCTGTGTAAGAAACTAACAAACTGTCTTTGAAAGTGGTTGTACTAGTTTGCCTTCAGACCAGCAATGAATGAAGGCTCTGGTTTCTCTATATTCTTACCAAAATTTGGTAATGTCATTAAAAAATTAGTCATTCTATTGCATGTGCAGTGATGGTGGTAGCTCATTGTTTTAATTTTAAATTCCCTAATAATAATCTGACTTTAACATGTTTCCACATGCTTACTTGGTTTCTATATATCTTTGGTGAGATCTGACCATTTTAAATAGGGTTTTCTTCTTGTTAAGTTTTAAGTGTTATTTACATAGTTTGAATATAGCCTTTTATTAGATACATGTTTTGTTAATTTTTTTTTAGTCTGTGTTGTCCTTTTGTGCTTTTAATGTGTCATTGGCAAAGCAGAAGTTTTTAATATTATTGAAGTTCATCAGTGTTTCATTCATGAATAATTGTTTTGTTGTGTATCAAAAAATTCATCACTAAACCTAAAGTCACCTAGATTTTCTCCTATGTTATCCTCTAAAAGTTTTATAATTTTACATTTAGGTCTCAGATCCACCTTCAGGTAGTTTTTAGTTTTTGTGGAACGCGTAAGGACCATGTCTGGATTCATATATATATATATATATATATATATATATATATATATACACACACACATATATACACACATATATACATATATGTATATATATGTATGTATATATATGTATATATGTATATATGTATGTATATATATGTATATATGTATATATGTATGTATATATGTATATATGTATATATGTATATATGTATATATGTATATATATGTGTATATATGTATATATACACACACATATATATATATATAGTTTTTGCATATGCTTGCCCATTTATTCCAGCACTGTTTATTTAAAAACTGTCTTTTCTTTATTGAATTATCTTTGCTCTTTTGAATTCTCTCTCTCCATATGGAGAGAGAGAGAGAGAGAGAGAGAGAGAGAGAGAGTCATCTTATCTTTCTCCTGTTCTATTGGCTTGTCTCTCACCAGTGTAGTACAGTTTTGATTACTATAGTTTTACAGTAAAACAAGTTGAATAGTAATTTTTTTCTTATCAAGTATTTTATTGGATATTTTGAATCCTTTGCCTTTCCATTACACTTTGGAATCAGTATTTCTACAAAATAATCTGCTGGAATTTTGATGGAAATTGATACTGAGTGGAAACTATAGATCAAATTGAGAAGTGGCATCTCAACAATATTGAATCTTCCTGTCCATGAAGAGGCCATATTTATTTAATCTTTGAGCTTATTAAAAAATTAGAGTTTTGTAGTGTTCCTCATATAGATCTTCTATGTATTATTAGATTATATCTAAGTAATATTTTAGTGCTAATGCAAATTATGTTGTTTTAATTTCAAGTTTCAATTATTCATTGCTGGTGTGCAGGAATGCAATTGATTTTTAAATACTAAACCAAATTATGAAGCTGTTTTATAATCACTTATTAGTTCCAGGAGTTCTTGAAAACTTTTTATAATCACTTACTAGTTCTAGGAGTTTTTTTTTTCCTTCAATTTTTGAAGCTTTCTAAAGGGACATTGACGTCACCTGTGAGCAAAGATAGTTTCATTTCTTCTTTCGTAACCTATATGTCATTAATTGTTTTGTCTTGTACTAAAAAGGACTTACAGTATGATGTAGAATTGGGAGTGGTGAGAGGACATATTTTTCTTCTTCCTGATCCTAAAGAAAAGGATTCAGTTCTCACTAGTAAGTATGTTAGCTCTAAGTTTTTTTCTAGATATTCTTTATCAAGTTGTGAGAATTTCTTACTGTTTCTAATTTTCAGGAAATTTTTAATCATGAACAGGTGTTAGATTTTGTCAAATTTTTGACACTAATTGATATACTTTTTCTTCTTTATCATGTTGATGTGATGAATTACATTAATTGATTTGCAATTGTTGAACCATTTTGCATGCCTGAAATAAATTCCTCTTGGTCATGGTGTATAATTATTTTTATACACTGTTGACTGTAATTAATAACAAATTTTGAAGATCTTTTGCATCTCTGCTCATGAAGGATGTTAGTGTGCAGTTTTCTTGTAAGGTCTTCATCTAGTTTTGGCATTAGAGCAATGTAACTTCATAGAATGATTTAGGAAGTATTTCATCTGATTCTGTCTTCTAAAAAAGTGGAGAGAGCTGGTATCATTATTTTTTTCTGACATGTCTGATAGAATTTACCAGTGAAAACATGAAGACCAAGTGGTCTTTTGGAGGAAAGGTTGTTGTCTACTGATGTAATTTCTTTAATAAACATAGGCCTCTTCAGAAAATCTGTTTTTTGTGTATATCATAGTTTTTGTCTTTCAGGAAACTGGCCTATTTCATGTAAGTTATTATATTTATGGACATAGAGTATCTTATTTCTTTTTTAATCAGTTTAATCACATGTTTGTGATCATTAATGATGATCAATAATGATGACTTCTCATTCATTTTTAAGATTATTAATGTTCTGTCTGTCTGTCTCTCTTTCCCTTTCTTCCTTTACCTTCCTCCCCACCCCTACTCTGGATTTTAGTTTTATTAATTTTTCTATTGATTTTTTTTTTCAGTTTAATTGATTTCTACTCTAATTTTCTTCAGCTTGCTTTGGTCCTAAATTTGCTCTTCTTTCTCTAGTTCCCTAATGTGAAAGATGAGGTTATTGATGTTTAATATTTCTTTTTTCCCAATACATATTCAATGCTATAAATTTGCCTCTAACTGTTGCTTTTGCTGTACTTCACAGATTTTGATAAATTGCATTTTTATTTTTATTTAATGAACCGTATCTCTTTTTGTCTTGCAAATCCTTTGTTCCATGTGTTATTTCAAAGTGTATTGTTGAGCCAAAAAATATATTGGATTTTACAACTAGTTTAATTTTACTGCCTTTTTAAGCACATAGTTTGGGTAAATACCAAGGAGTGAGATTGCTAGATCATATGGTAATTCTATTCTTAGTTTTTGAGAAACTTCTTTCCTTTTCTTATATAATGACTGTATTAATTTACAATCCCTTGGACAATGTATAAGAGTTGCCCTTTCTCCACATCATTGCCAGTATTTGTTATTTTCTTTCATTTTATTTGCCATTTTTCATTTACCATTGTTTTTGGTCGCATGATAATTTTACAATATTCTTCTGATTCATAAGCAGGGAATATCTTTTCATTTGTCTGTACCCTCTTTAATTTGTTCCATCAGCAATTTTGTAGAGTTTTTTTTGTTGTTGTTGTTTGTTTGTTTTTTAGAGGTCTTTTACCTCCTTAGTTAAAAGTATTTGCAGGTTTTTTGTTTTCCAAGTTTTTTTGTTTTTTGTTTTTTGTTTTAGTTATTTACTGTGAATGAGATTGCTTCTTTTATTTTTTTTTTTTTCAGCTAGTTTGTATGTTGGTGTTTAGAAATGTTACTGGCTTTAGTATGTTGATTTTTGTACTCTGCAATTTTTCGCTTATCAGCACTAAGTTTTTTGTTGGAGTCAAGGTTTTTCTTTATATAGGACTACTTTCTCTACAAAGGGGACAATGTGACTTCCTCTTTTCTAATTTGTATTTCTTTTTTTTTTTTTTTCTTGCTGGATTCCTTTGGCTAGGACTTCTAGTACTACGTTGAATAGGAATGGTAAAAATGAGAATTCTTGTTTTGTTTCAGTCATAAGAGGAAAGGCTTTTAGATTTTCTCCATTCAGTATGCTGTTAGCTGTGGGCCTGTTATACAAAACTTCTTATTAAAGAGAGTCTTACTACTCTTTCAGTTGTAATCCACCATTTTTTATTTTTTGTTTTGTTTTGTTGAGATGGAGTATTGCTCTGTCGCTCAGGCTGGAGTGCAGTAGTACAATCTCAGCTCAGTGCAACCTCCCACCTCCTAGGATCAAGCAATTCACCTACCTCAGCCTCCCAAGTAGCTGGAATTACAGGCATGAACCACCATATCTGGTTAATTTTTGTATTTTTAGTAGAGAAAAGGTTTCACCATGTTGGCCAGAATGGTCTCAGACTATTGACCTCAAGAGATCTGCCTGCTTCAGCCTCCCCAAGTGCTGGGATTACAGGTGTGAGCCACCATGCCTGGCCAATGTTATAATGTTAGCAGTAACATAAATTATCACAGTTGTTACTAGTATATGATTACTAGAAGTAGACTGTTATTAACTAGTAATAAGAAATGGCCTATTGATGTGTTGATAGCAAGGTGCTTGGGATGGGGGGATCATTCTTTACTAATGTTTTTTCAGATATCAGGGTGATAGTTTGCCTTAATACCTCAATTCTCTGATGGATCTAAGAAAAGTAATTGATTTTCAGTTTGTTCAGCTTTTCACTTGTACAGATGGTACTGATTACTTCAAAGCAGTTTATATGAGAAAACTGAAAATACAAGTCTCAGCCAATTTTATTTTCATTCTTGCTTTTCAGATAAGGAAACCGAGCAACAGAGGTCTTCAAGCATGTCCACAATTACAAGCATACTAAGCAAAACAGTGATATTCAATCCTATGTAGTTTTATACAAGAGATCACTTTTTAAATCACTGTATAGATTTATTTTCTTATAAAAGGGATGTGTGTGTTTTATGCTGGATTGTGGTATTTTTATCATGATTATATTGAAAACTACATTTTCTGGAATCAGCTTTGCTAGGTATGATCCAAGTTAGAAATAGCCAAAAGTGAAGTTGCATAAAATTATGTTACTCTCTGAAGATTATCATTGGTTAGAGGCTACAGGAGACAAATGAAGAATTATAGGCAGTTTCCAGCATGTCTTCCCTTTCCCTTACTCTGCATGTAGCTCCTCTTTCTGCTGCTGGTCCTACTGATCAACAGCAACTGCCTTCCTCCCCACTGGAGAGACTTTAGCCACAGAGGCAGCAGCCTTTTTATAGACTTCACCATCCTTTTTCATGGAACTCTTCCAAAGGCTAGATATGCACAGCTTCCAAATTTTCCTGCAAGCTCTGATTTAGTCAGATGCTTCAAGGTTGGATAGTGGTTTATCTCTGATCCTTCAACTCCTGCATTTGTACTTTTGATTCTCTAATTTCTCCCGCAATAATGCAAAGTTGAATTTCTATAATGAATTCCTTACTCCATTTTACTCATAGTAGTTTTGTTTTTCTGATTGAAATGTTACCACTTCATGTATTGGTACAAAAAAGAACTTAAGTTTTGCAAACAAAACTTAAAGCTGGGAACTTGGAATTATCTATTTAATTTGACTAAACATTTAAAGGCATGAAGCATGTCATCACTAGTGGAAAAGGAGAGACAATGGTAGCCCATAGCATAAAATGACAAAATAATTTCTTACGCCATTATCTATACTAAGTTATTTTAATAGGCAAGGTACTTATTATCATAGACTATTGTAGTAAAGATTACAATTATAATGGGGTTGGTTTTATATGTCTAAGGGTTTCACAGGACCTAGAGAAATGAAATGATGTGCTTAGAAATTTAAATAATCAGTTTAGGGATCAGATAAGGTAAAAAAAGAACATCTGTGCTATCTGTCTTTTGAGAGACCAACTAAAATGTAATTCTGTAGATGGCTAAATTGTAGTACACCTTGAATCCATAACTTCACAGGCTCTCTAGTGTCAGGACAATGAGCAGGAAGGAGGGGGATTCTGAAAATTGGGATGAAGATAATGAGCAGATTCTGATGAAACTGAGGACTTTGTACTCCTAAATTCAACCAACCTTCTTTGCCAGCAGAAGCAGCACTTGTATCCCTGTCTGAGGAGGTAAATCTCACTTTACCTGAAGAATGTTTCTCCATGAGTTTGTTGCACAGTGGGGGATAACTGAACATGTTTGTATTTTACTCCCCCTTCCCACATACTACCTCTCATTGAACCTACACCTATAATCATATCCAAGTCCTAGAAGTTCCTAGGGGATCAGTAATACGTTGTGATCCTTAAGGAAGTTCTATATGTTTCAAAGGAGTTGCAAGATGTTACCAATTTTTAGCAACATAAACATGGAGAGTATTATTTGGAATGGCATCTAAGAATGTTGGATCAGGGTGAAAGGAATAAAATGTTTCATTGGACTAAGTGTTTTAATATCCTTGCACTAAAATGAGATTTTGTATTCCTGTGATGTTTCACCTTGAGTGGCTGGGAGTGGGTTCTGTCTGTAGTGAGGTCCAACGTGCTTATACTGAAATAAACTGAAATGCCAGAACTTCTTAATTACAAAAGGATTTACAGCACTGGAAATGTTCAAGTGGATTTACTGGGCAAGACTTCCTCACCAATCCTCTACTCATGTCTCTCAAGAGCGTTTGGAGATGTTTCTTTCATCCAGGAGTTCAGATTTACATAGATGAGGGGAATACAGCATCCTGTAGTGGTTACTCCTTGCAGTCCAGAAATGGCAGGGGGAACTGCTGCCATGATTTCCACAGAAATACAAGGTTTCTGAGTCCATGTAGTAACACAGCTGCCAAGACTAAGTGGTGATGTTTACCATAGTGGACAATGGACTTGATACCTTCATCAGAGCGGTTTGACCCACAGAGATCTGTGGTATTGGCTAAGTGAACAATGATGGTCCTAGGACTGAAATAGGTAAGGGCTCAACTTATGCTGAATCAGTAAAACTCTCAAGGAAGACACTTACTTGGCAGTCAAGATTATCTTTGCATTTAGGCTCCTTCACGTTCAAATCAACATGTCAGCCCACAGGGTCATCAAATGTTTTACTGGTTTCATCTGTATCCATCAAAGACTTTCCTTCTCTCACAGGTTTCCTCTTCTCTCACATATGTCCCCATAATCTACGGGTACCAAAGCTTCTCTCTGCCCTTACTCACTTAAGAATATCTTGTTCCCGGCTGGGCATGGTGGCTCAAGCCTGTAATCCCAGGATTTTGGGAGACTGAGGTGGGTGGATCACGAGGTCAAGAGATCGAGACCATCCTGGTCAACAAGGTGAAACCTCATCTCTACTAAAAATACAAAAAGTTAGCTGGGCATGGTGGTGTATGCCTGTAATCCCAGCTACTCAGGAGACTGAGACAGTAGAATTGCCTGAACCCAGGAGCCGGAGGTTGCGGTGAGCCGAGATCGTGCCATTGCACTCCAGTCTGGGTAACAAGAGCGAAACTCCGTCTCAAAAATAAATAAATAAATAAATAAATAAATCTTGTTCCTAAATCAACAGATAATTGTAAAATACGTATGAAAATAAAATATAGGCCGGGCGCGGTGGCTCACGCCTGTAATCCCAGCACTTTGGGAGGCCGAGGCAGGTGGATCACGAGGTCAAGAGATCGAGACCATCCTGGTCAACATGGTGAAACCCCATCTCTACTAAAAACACAAAAAATTAGCTGGGCATGGTGGTGCGTGCCTGTAATCCCAGCTACTCAGGAGGCTGAGGCAAGAGAATTGCCTGAACCCAGGAGGCGGAGGTTGCAGTGAGCCGAGATTGCGCCATTGCACTCCAGCCTGGTTAACAAGAGCGAAACTCTGTCTCCAAAAAAAAAAAAAAAGAAAAGAAAAAGAAAATAATCAAAACAGCCAAAAGGATCTTAAAAAGGACAACGCTAACGTGATCTGTGATGATATTCAGGATTTCTGACTATGTTGCTATTTCCAAAGGCCAGCAGATACTTTTCTGCCATGATTTAAAACTTATCTTGCCATCAGGGAAACTGGGGTATATAATCTCCAGGAAAGCACTATCAGTGAAAAGTCAAACCTTACAGTTTTTCAGAGTCCACCTGCCACACTCGCATCACTTCAGTAAAGCCATTTTTAAATTGTGCTTACTCACGCTTTCCCGAGCCATCCTACTTTAAGGTATAACCATGTACATTCTCATTTGGTTTTATATTTCATTGTTGTAAAAAATTTCTCTAGTTTTAGTGGTGAATTTGTTGGATCAGAGATTTATACAGACCCATTAGAACCACATTAAACCATTTCCATTATTGGTCACGACAATCATTTCCCATAAAAACGTAGACTGTGTTCTATACTTCTGTCATCCTCTGCAACACAGAGTAATCCAAACTCTAACTTTACAACCATCAACTTCAGTGACAACAGAGGTTATTTTCTTATACATCTGCACATAGAAGTATAAAAGATACTGGTAAAAATTGCCCTAATTTAAAATTATTTGGTTTGACAATAAATGAGAAAGCTAGATTGTAGACATATGGAATGAATGTTGATGAATTTATGTTCACATCTGTAGAAACATATTGATGCTATTATGATTATAATTGTGCTTTACATTTGTCATAACAAAAATGACGCAAGTGTCTAATAAACTCTATGATTTATAGTGCTCATGGAAAAATAGAAATGAAAAAATTACCTAAAAAATAAAAATTTATTTTGTGCTCGAATCGCAGTAAGAATTATAACTGTGGTTCTGTCTTCTGACAAAGATTTGAGGACTCTAACAGGTATTTAAATCACTCAATAAATAAGATAATAAGCATCAAATTTAAGATCAATAAGAATCACTGAGATTAATCATTTATACTTTATTTTTACTACCCTTATTTTGCATATTTATGTCTCAATGTAACAATTTAAATCTGAACAAAGTGATAAATAATGCAAATCAGAGTTTCAAGAGAGTCTGTATATCTAATCAATTTAGGTAATTAGAAAATGAAAAATAATTAACACTAGTTGTTGGGTTTTATGAAAACCAAAGAGTAAACCAGTTCAATTTACAGCTGGGCCTCAAGGAAACAACCCAAATTAGAATGCAGATTCAGCTTAAATTATAGAAGATTGTGATCAGAGAAGCATGATTCTGGGCAAATCTCTCATTAAGACTCAGTTTCATAACTGTAAGAGAGGATGGTGGGCGTGAGACTAGATGTATCCTTATTAGTGAGGACCCTGGGTTGCAAACGAAATAAAAAATGAGACTTTCATTGCCTGAGTACAAGAGGTAGGTAATTATTTCTTGAACAGAAATAGTCAAGAGTTCAGCTACTTTCAAACCCATCTGACTCCAGAGTTTTGAATAATTTCATGCAGAATCTGCTCCATCCCTCTGTCTTGGTTTCTAGACCCTCCAAATATTATCCTATTGTCTTCTCAATTCTAATAAAAATTCTGCTTCCAACTGGTCCCAAAAAAGACATGAGATTGTTTGCCATTGAATATCTTTTGAGTCAGGAGCTTATATCTGCACCAGTTTCAGAAGCCACAGAGGCCAAATATTCTAATGACGTTTACTCTTTAAATCCCTGGAGATGGATAGGACAAGGAATTGCTCACACATTGACCAGGAGTAATAAGGAGAGAGAAAAAGGGGCGCTCTTCATCTGTGCAAGGCATTGCCCTAAAGGCTAAAACAGCTACAGTCCACTGCTATCTTAAATCAATCTTCCAGGTTTTATATCCGGCACTTTATTCTCTTTATTGGGAAGCCCCTGCCTCCCTTCCCAGCAGTTAAGGACTAAGGAAAAGAGAGAATGACACTATGAGAATGACATTTATGTAGTATTGGCCTTCCTTGGATCACCATGGACATATGGATAATGCCACATATTTAGTAGGTCAGGTATCTTCCAAGGAATATACCACACAGCATTACATGGGTTATCCAAATCCTTACGTAATTACTCCCTCTTTTTAGTGAAGTACCAAGAGTTTCAGAATCTCAACCCATAAACTTATCACCAGTTTCATTCCGCAACACAGTTTAATAAAACATATTTGTTCTATGCATGCTAAATAATCCACAATACACCTAAAAAAGTAGAGAAGCATCTAGGAGAGCAGTGATTGGGAAGATACATTAGGCTTCAATCTACTAAATTTATTATGAACAGGTGATCTACTCCCATTATTCCAAGACTGGCATTCTTGAGGGTGCAATTTTTATTATTCCTGTTAGTTCTTACTTTACCCCAATGGGGTTAATGAAGAGAAAAGAAGGAGGTAATTGTATCTTCGGAGAGGACGCTTGGATCTGTCTGAAGATATTTTTGGCTATCAAAACTAGAGGAGAAACTGCTACTGGCATCTAGTGGGCAGAAGCCATGGATGCTGCTAAACATCCTGCAGTTTATGCACAACAAGGGATTATCCCACCCCAAATGTCAACAGTGCCAAAATTGAAAGACTGTGCTTATCTTTTTCTTTTAACTTTTGAGATACCTGTCTCATCATTCCTATCTATTTTTTCTTTTACTCAGCAATAATTACCAATCCCATCAATGGAAAATATTTCATGGTACTGATCACCGACTCAGAAGAGTGTGTGTGAGCCCTTACCAAAAGAACTAAAGAGTCCTTTTATTTTAAAACACTGGTATGTAGAAAGAAATAGTTCAGATTTCTGAGATATAAGGGAGGTTGTGATGCCCAGAAATTAACATGGAATTAAAGAGATACTATATTAATTGGAAAACTTCATCAGCTCTTGGATAATTTATAATGGATCATTTTCTCTCTACATGGGATGGAAGTTGCTAATGGGGAGGTGCTTACACAGAGGACTTGGATGGGACTATTAAATACTTTCAAAATTATTAATTCATAAAATTTCTCATCTCCTAGTATTTCAAACAGATGATGGTCAGGATATGCAGATTACTCCTCTGTGATTTTAAGAGCTACACATCTGCCACTTCAGATTAACTCTATCATTGACTTTCTCCTTTTGAAGAAATATAAAGAAAACGTATTCATTGAAAAGAAAAAAATGCTTTAATAATTTATGTTTCAATACCTAAAAATGAAAAGGATAGTTCCAAGGAAATTTTAACTACCTTTATAGGCCCCAGTGTTCACATGACTCACCACATAGTTTTGGTAGTGGTTCTCCAAATTTTTCCATCAGCATTCTTTCTACCTAGCCCCTCAGGCGAAACCTTTGCGTTCACTGAGAACATTTTTGTAAGAAGTAAAGTGGCATTTTAAAAAAATTAAAATTTTGAATTTTTTTGCATTTTTTTTTAAAGTAATGGGACTAGGGATTACGAAAACACTTTTACCACTATCGTATAGCAGTGAAGCACAGAATGGACTTCTGATGGCTGAGAGAGTATATTAGCTCAACTTCTTTTTTTTCCTTCAATAGTTTTGTTCTTTTGCAAATACTTTAAATGCATTAGTTTCTTAGGTATTTTATGGGTGATTCATGTATAATTCTTAACATAAACGTAATATACAGCTACACTCTACAGTGGAGAAAAGATTAACTTCAGAAGGCATGGAGTACAAAATTTAAGTTGATGATATGTCACATACAGTAGTGTTTCTCCAGCTACAAAAACATAATTACAGCACAAGTTTGCTTTGACTAACTTCACTTAACCACAACTCCTAGAAAGCCAAGGTTTATCCTCCTCAGGAATTTTAGCAATAAGGAAAAAGCATGCCTTCCTGTAAGATATCTATTTGATAGTTCAAAACGTGATATAATTACTTAGAATTATGTTTATTTTAGGTATCTTAGAAGTTACCGATTAGCCAAAATCGGGTGGAAAAGGCATATGAACCTTTTTATAAATCAAATGCAAAAAACTTAAAGGATTAAAACAAAATTAGAAACAAACTGATTATTTTATTAGCATATTATTATAGTCCTAGAGGCCAGAAGTTTCTCCATACAGAGGGTGGAAGTTTTAATAATCTCAATAACCAATGCAGAGTAAAATAAATACCATATCTGAATCCAAATAACAGTCTGAGCAAATCCTATGGCATCAGGATCATAACGAACTATTTCACCCTCTGCAAGCTGAGGTGTCCAATGTAGCCCTTGCTCATTTGGAACTCTGAGAGTATTGCAGTTATACTGCTGAGAACCTTGATGTGTTTGACTTAAGAATACTATCTAGTGCTCGCTTCGGCAGCACATATACTAAAATTGGAACGACACAGAGAAGATTAGCATGGCCCTTACGTAAGAATGACATGCAAATTCATGAAGCGTTCCGTATTTTGCGCAGTCTGGAAAGATCATTTCAGTATCTGCTAATCTAGCACTAAACAAATAGGTTAAGCAAAAATGGATGACACCCAATAACGAAATTGTGATTTTCATTACAAAAATATTTTTTAAAAAAGTAAGAATACTATCTAATAGGCTGAATATTAAAATCCTAATGCAGACTACAAAAATGCAATCAAACTGAGCTGAACAAATTCTGGCTCTTGTTGGCCATTTCTGCAGAATAATACAGTCCTGAGTGAGTGAGTCTTTCTATAGTGAGGCTGGCAACTATTTTAGGCCCTTAACTTGATGTAATTACTAACATTTACATTTCCAGATCCTCCAATTGTTCTTGTATAACATAAATCATATTCTTTAACTTTGAGTATGGAAGTACAGAGAGTGTCCAATCCAACTATACTTTTTGAAAATGTAAATATTATGGAATGTAAATATTTAGCTATAATAAGATTATAATTTTGCAAGAACATGAAAACTTAAATTGAAAATCTTCATAGAGTAATTGAATTGGTGAAATTTTATTTTATTTTCCAGCTCTTCAACATAATTTAATAACATTTCTTAATAAATTGATATGGTGTTTATTTGTATATATTATTTTTGAAAAGTAATTAAAAGAACTTAGAATAAAAAATGCTAAAAGTTCAATGCAGTCCTTTAAGTAAAAATAGTAATTATAAAAAAATTAATGAATGGAGGCCCAATCAAGATAATGGAATTAAGTCATTTGCATTGATTAAACAGTATCAAATTGAAAACAGGTTAATCAAGAATTAGTTGCATTTCACTTTGAAAGATTTTGGTAAAATGTACTTATTTAGGATATCACCAATATTGAAAATAATATATCATTTATGGTAGAGGCAGTTGGCTTTACTATCAAAGATGTTAGCTTCCTTTAAAAGTGCCCATATCTGTCTGGAGAGTATTTCTCAGCCACCATTTTTTTTGTTGTTGTTGTAGTGACCATGTGACTTTTTCTTGCTGTGGTCTATGGGGAAAATGACGTGTCTCATTTCTTGATCAATAGGATTAAAAAAACACATTTGCCCCTCTACTTATTTTCTTCCTCTGTGGGTTGCATGTTGCCATTGAGGGTGATCTTGAAAGGAACATGAGCCAGTGAACATGCTGTGGGGTATGGATAGCAGCCTTCCTGCTGCTACTACCATGTCAATTAGACTTTACGTGAGTACAAAGTAAATCTCAGATGTTTTAATTAATTGCAACCTAATAGTTTTCTGTTATAACACACAGTGTAACCTCAAACAAGCATATGCTATCTTACTTTCTAATACTATCCAACTTTTTCCTGCTTCCCAGATCCTTAATCCATGATGGACATGCATTAAAATACTGCCAATGCCAGCATAAAATAAAAGCAGATTCTCTTGGTAAACTTCATGGTGGACACCTTCCTCAGAATACAGAAATAATTTTTTTTACTGATTTAAATATTCTCTGGGAAAAAGGCATACATATTTGGAGATTTTCCCCAGAAAACTAGGTAAAAACTCAGGCAATTTCTTTCTTTCTTTTTTTTTTTTTTTTTTTGAGACAAAGTTTCGCTCTTGTTACCCAGGCTGGAGTGCAATGGCGCAATCTCGGCTCACCACAACCTCCGCCTCCTGGGTTCAAGCGATTCTACTGCCTCAGCCTCCTGAGTAGCTGGGATTGCAGAATGCGCCACCATGCCCAGCTAATTTTTTGTATTTTTAGTAGAGATGGGGTTTCACAATGTTGACCAGAATGGTCTTGATCTCTTGACCTCCTGATCCACCCACCTTGGCCTCTCCAAAGTCCTGGGATTACAGGTGTGAGCCACCGCGCCCAGCCAATTTAGGCAATTTCTAAGCAGAACCAACTTAGATGAGGATAAACAGCAGAGTGGAATCTAAATCATTTTTTAAAGATTAAGTGAGGGCCGGGCAAGGTGGCTCACACCTGTAATCCTAGCACTTTGGGAGGCTGAGGCAGGTGGATCACCTGAAGTCCAGAGTTTGAGACCAGCCTCACCAACATAGTGAAACCCCATCTCTACTAAAAATACAAAAATTAGCTGGGCATTTTGGTGAGCACCTGTAATCCCAGCTACTCAGAAGGCTGAGGCAGGACAATTGCTTAAACCCAGGAGGCAGAAGTTGCAGTGAGCCAAGAGCATACCTTGGCGACAGAGCCTGCTCTAGCCTGGGTGACCGAGCATGACTTTGTCAAAAAGAAAAAAAAAAAAGAGTGAATAAGCACACAGAAAGGGTAGGACCATGCTATAGATGCCTTTCTTGGATATTGAATGGTCTTGCTTTTGATTTCATGTTAGTTTATTAAAAATACTTTTATTATAATCTTTAAAGCCATAATATTATCTTATTTATGTCAAAAAAGCATTTCAAAGAAGTCCCTATTTGTGAAAGTGCTCAACAAGACACTACTCTCACTGCATCCTCACCTCCCTGACTCTGTAACTTTGCTTCTGCAGATGTGATAGAATGAAGCCCAAAATTTTGTTTATTCACACTGCTTCAATGTTAAAAAAAAATCAAAACTCATATTAGTTAACCTACTTATAAATAATCAGAGATAGACAATATAAGGTATTCTATATCAAAATCCTTACTCCTTCAAAAGGGCATGCACAGAGTAGACATCACCAAAATTTCCTGATGTGTTATAATTTCATATTGTAAAGAGCATAAGGGACATGTTATTCATTGGAATGCATCTGATAATCCAATAAAAGGAGAAGAAACAGGAGAAATAAAGTGAAAGTTAAGAAAATGTTACTTTTAATTAGGAAGCCATTAAATCCCTCTGGCTGATTAAAAAACTAAGTAGACAAATAGAAGGAAAGTGCTGGTATGCCCATTCCCTAGAGAGTGAAACAATTACCACTGGATTATTTTGGCTTCTAAGGAAAACATAAAATGCACATTCCAGTTGTATTTAATTGATTTTGCGTAAAAACAAACACTGTCCTATTAACAAAATGATAAAATTGTTTCACTGTTCAACAAGAAGCAACTCGGCACTATTGATTTTGTCACTGCATTCCTCATCTTTCCACTGCATGTGGTTGACCTGCTATAAGCACACAACAATGACTGTGGTATTTGAAATGGAGGTCTCAGCAGAGTAATCCTTCTCCTCTCCTACTGTGAAAAAAAAATAACCATAGAAAAGAATAAAAAATAAAGCTGACAGTACCAGGCAGCCACCATTCTGTCTGTTCAAGTTTGGTGTCTTATCGCTTTGATTCAAACCATAGGCAGTCACTCTTAAAAAAAACAAAAAAACAGAACATTCAGACCTTATGTATCTTATTACTTGGAAAAAGGGTAAAAGACAAAAATAAAAAAATGGTAATTTAGTTTTCAGAGTAATGACATGAAGACATGATCCTAAACATAATTCATATTGCCAAACGGGTGACATCTGCAGAACAAGAAAGAACAATTCTGCAGTGGCGTCTGAGGACAATGATGATGAGTGAATATACAAGGAAGGAAGCAAAAAATAGAGACATCCACAGACTGACACCTGCAGCATTAATAGTGAGTTATACTCCTCTCACCCTGGAACTCACTGCACAAAGCTGCCCACATATGAAGTAGCTTAATAAAAAAACAACACCTGCAATTCAAGTGTTTACCCCTGTAATTTTTATTTGATGTGCAAATCTGAAAAGACAGCTTGCTTTGTGATGCTTGTCACGTACTAACATGATGCCATTGTTCCTTATTAACAGTCACATAGACCTTAAGTTGTATTTGAGCTTCAGTTTCCATGGGAATGACTATGTATCTCTTTCAATACTCCTCTCCCCTGGACTCCACAAAGTGAATTTTATGACTCGCATTAGTGCTTCTCAAACCACCTGTGGTCCAGGATCTTTTTTTTTTTTTTTTTTTTTTTTTGGTCTTATTTCCAGGCTATCACACCTTCTGCATGTCACCATTCCTCAGCTCATACCACACATGACTCATCATGCAAACTGGTCTGTATACTCTATTCAGTGACTAAAATCAATTAACTGTCATATGTGTTTGGATGTTGCAGTAGTGTCTCACAGCTCAGAGTTTCTAAAATGTAGTCTTTATTTCTGTGTTTACCTTATTGTGGTTCAGAAACAAAGAATTTTCTTACTAGCTCCAGTCTACAAACTATATTTGGATTAGCGCTCTATTGTATGACTTATCTGTTAAGCCAGATCACATACACAAATTAGAAGACTAATATAAAAATCATTAAAACCACACACATTCATAATATTCAAAATTAGCTGAAAACTTATCTGGCTTTTTGAAAATGATAAGATACTAGACAAAAAAATTATATTTCTATAAACAGTTAAGGTCTAGAAACTTACAGAGAATTCAAAACAAATAAGTGATGGTTGTTTAAAATACTCTTCACATGAATAAATATTGGATTTTTTTTTATTCTTGCAAATATTTTTTACCTTTGCCCTGGGAAGTCTTTAAGTTGCTTGGAGACAGGTTAATCTAGAATGACATTTTGTCTAGGGTTAATATTTTTCACTGCTGAGACAAAAACCTTTTGGAATAATCTGTCAATATTCCATGATTTTTGACATTCTTCACTCTTTGTTGATGAAAAAAGGAATTATTTTCAGCCTGTTCTTACTTTGAAGATTATTCCCTCCAATCTTTTCAATAGTTATTTTCCTAGCCTTGGGTAGTTTTCTATGTGCATGTGCAATCAGTAGTAAGTTGGAGACTAGAGTAGAACCTTCTGCCTATACCCAGAGCTTTCACTCTCTCTTCTCTCTAGTACTCTATCTTGCAAATTCTAGCCATGGTGGCCTCTGAAGACTCCCATGTCTGTGTCTTCACCTCACGGAGACTCCTAGATACTGCCTGGATTCCTGTCCCCAACACTGCATCCTGTAAACTGTAGCCAGGCAGTAAGTTAGGGCAATCATGAGCTCAGCTCTTTCATTTTCCATCGCTTTGGGGTCACTGACCTTCATTGCATGATATCTAAAATATCAAAAATTGTTTAATGTATCTTGTGGATTTTTCAGTGGTTTTAGGCAGCTTATATCTTTTCCCTACTATTCTATCTTGGTCAGAAAAAGACCCATCTTCCTTTTATTTTTCCTGGAGGATATTTTATATGGTATTAAATATTATCAATTTTATCTAATTTGTCATTTTGACACATAAGTTTTAGTTAATATTTAGTAAAATTTTTTGTTAAGCTTATCCCATAACTATAGACTCACTGTTTTTTTTTCAGTGATACTAAATATGAATGTTTTATAAATGTTCCATATATATTTGAGGAAAATATGGTTTTATATACAGTGATGGATGGATCTATGATAACCATGTGAGAAATTTCTTTGTTGATCAATGTAGCCTTTGATAATATTTCAAATTTTATAACCAGTCTAGTTTAAAAACATATGCAGCTTAACAAAAATCTTTTAAGCTACATAGTAAAACTAGATCTTTCTTGAGATATCTATTGCATGTTACCTACAGCATAATATAAAATACTAAGCAATGCACGCACACATACATACTTTGTGTATTTTGTAGCTATGCAAAGTTTTGAAAATTCTTTAAGAATTTTTTCCATATATTATTATGGAGGTATACTTTTAGTTCAATTGGTCCTTTAAGTTTTAAATCCTAAATTTTCTGAGGGGACCTATTTTATCTTTATCACACACCAATCTGATTTCTGACTCCACCATTGAAACACTGTTGGAACATCTCTTCTGCCTACACTATTGATACTACTCTTGCTATAATAAAATCATGAATAAATGTCATCTTGTCAAACTCAATGGATTTTGTTTCTTCAACTCATTTCATCTTTCAGCAACATTTAATATATTTGATTATGAATTCCTTCATGATACCCCCTTTTTGTCTTCTGTGACATTTCTCATGTTTGCCTTTTCTACCACAACTCTGGCTTCTTTTCTTCTTTTTAAATTTGTAGACTATTTTTTTTAGAGTAGTTTTAGATTTACAGAAAAAAAATGAATAGATCATAAAGAAAGATTCCTAAACCTACTCTACTGCACACAATATTTACTGTTACTAACATCTTGCATTGATATGGAACATTTGCTACAATCGATGAAAAAATATTGACATGCTATTATTAACTAAAGTCCATAGCTTACATTAGGGCTCACTCTTTCTGTCATACAGATCTATGTACAAAGTTTTGACAAACGGATAGTGTCATTTATTTACTATTACAGTATTATACAGAATAATTTCATTGTGCTAAAAATCTCCTGTGCTCCACCTATTAATCTCTCCCTGAGTTTCTCTGAACTCACGACATCCAGTGGTCTTTTTCCTTTCTCCAGTGTTACCATTTTTTAAATGTCAAATAGTTGAAATTATAGGGTATGTAGACTTTTCAAACTAATCTCCAGCTAAGTGAATTCACTGTCTTCCAAGGTGCTGGGTAGAGAAACTTGGAAGCCATACTTATCTATCCTTCTCTCACCACCTACAGAAAATGCCTAACCAGTCTTACCTAGGATGTCTCCACAATCGTTGTTGAATCTCTTTACTCATGACATTCTTTGGCATGGTCAAAATGATTGGAACATCTCATTTGTACTAATACAGCATTGTTCCAATAGTCTTAAAAATCTCCCTAACATACTTTATAAAACTCTCTCCCCAATACACTCCCTACCAAATATCCAAGACAATTTTTAAAAGTGAAAAATAGTTCTCTCCCTTCCTCTGCTCAAATACTTACATCCCCCATCCTATGCTTAAAATAAAATGTGAAACCCACAACATAATCTAATCTACAAGCTTCTGCATTAATGTAGCTTCTTTCATCCTCTCATGTCTCACCCCTTACCAACTTTCCCTTCTTCTTCAGCAATCTAATTCTGCCACTCTTTTTTGAAGGTCAGTCTTCTTCCTGACATAGGCCTTTCCCCTAGGCTGATTGCTCTATCTGGAATATTTGGCCCTCATCCAGTAAAGATCATTTCTTCAGGGAAGAGTAAAATTAGCTCCCCAAATTAACTTAGGGTATCCTGGTATCTTCTCTAATGATACTATGTAATGTTACTTCATAGCACTTACCACATTTTTCAAATTTCTTGATTCTTGGACTGGTACATATTTAATCATCTGGTACATATTTATTTAATTCCAAAGAAAATATCTTCTTCTGAAGACTTCTTCCCAGATTGGTCACCACAGTCCAATTTCCTTTCTTCAGACACAACCCTTTTCTACCTTTTCCTTGTATGTTGCTCTAGAGGCACTCTACATATATGTGAGCATGTGTGTGTGTTTGTATTAATATCGATCTTTCCACCTGTTAAAGTTCTTTAAGGTCACATCCAAGTTTACTTTGCTCAACTTTACATTCTTTATGTGCCTAGTATAATGTGAAGTAAGCCCTCCATAAATAGCCATATGTGTTCATGAAGCCTTTCAGAATAAATGTCCAAGGAGAGAAAAGAAGAACAAGAATTACAGTAGTTCTCTCCTTATCCATGGGGAATATGTTCCAAGATCCCCAATGGGGATCCCACTGGGGATCCCCAATGGATTCCTGAAACTGAGGATAGGGATAAATCCCATGTACACTGTGTAGGTTGATTTGGTAACTGTGATAGCTGCTAAGTGGCTTACTGGTGAGTAGTATACACAGCATGGACATACAGGTCAAAAGGATGATTCAGGTTCTGGCAGGATGGATCAGGATGCCACAATATTTTATCTCATCATGGTATTCAGAAAGGTCCATGCTTTAAAACATGAATTTTTTTTTGAAATTTTCCATTTAGTATTTTCAGACATGGTTTACCACATTGACCACAGGTAACTGAAACGCTCGAAAGCAAAACTCCAGATACCAGGGCACTACTGTCATGAAATGACGGTAGGGTGGGAGGAGTACATTTTAGGCCAAGGAAACATTGCAGACTCCATAAAAACTGCAGGTGAGTGAGCATTTGGAGAATGGCAATCACCGACTAGGCTACAGCCAAAGGTATTGAGAGGAGTGTTAAAAGAGAGGCTGAGAAGCAAGCTGAAGAGATATCTTGAATGACTTAAGATCAAGTGGAAGTGAAAATATGCTAGAGTTGAGTTTAAATGACTCCAGTCAGTTATCTATTCACTATAATGCTCATTGTATGGCATGTTAGATGTAATAAAATTCCAAATGGAAACAGCAAATAAAGAAAACTAGGTCAATGAGAATTTCTCGATTTAGAAATAATAAAATTGTATCTTCCTGAGAAGCAGCATCCTAACCTTTACAAATCTAATATTCCCAGTGATGGTGTAAAGCGGAAATGACACCATACAATTACCTATGAGCCATGCCAGTATAGTTGATGTAAGGAAACAGGATATAATTAATTTGCTTATCCATGGAAATTAACTGAAAGCGGTGAAAATTATATAGAGAGCCAATGCAAAATTCATTTTACATGAAAACTCAAAGATGTAGAGAAAGGCTGAAAAGATTCATATCCTTTCCTTTCAACTTGTTCTGGTTGACAAAAGAGACATATTCAGGATCAAAGGCCAAATGACCAGTGTCAACCATACAGTGACTGGGGTGGATTTAGCAGTGTTACTGGATTATTAACTCCATGCATTGCTTTTCTCATTCACTTACTGAATTTTAGCAAGGCAACATTTTTCAGCATTGAGATCCAGCCACTTTTTTGTATCCACCATCAATTCTCCAGCTGAGAATACTTTTATGCCATAATTGGGACATATGGAGTCTCTAATTGCTTTCCCTCTCTCGTTTCCAGTGCCCTTTCTGAAGCAAAAATCTGATCCTCTGACTTGCTGCCTTAAAACCCTTAATGGCTCTTTCTATCAGCCTTGGGATATGGTTCATATTCTCTGGTTGTCTTTTGAATCCTTTTTGAGATCTGGCCTCTACTTATCTCTCTAGTCTCCTCTCATTTCTCCCTCGTTTTCCCTAACTGCTCCAGCCAGCCTGCTGTACACCCATTAGGTCTGCACACATAATGTTTCCTCTGCTAGATACCAAGCATTCCCCATTTTTTCTGCTTCAGGATTCAGCTTAGACAGAGGCCTTCCCTGAGTATCAATGCCTAGCCTGGTGTTCCTCCTCTGTGCTTCCAAGACACTCATCAATGTCTATTCATCAAGTCTTCTGACTTTTCACTATTCCATTGAGAGCTCCCAAAAGTGAATATTCTGCCTTATATATCTTTTTAGTCAGCGGATTTCACCTAATTCCCGACAGCCAGTTTCTTATCAATTAAACAATAACATAATAATTCTAGCAGCTACTATAAATTACTTAATTTATGCCAAATATTTTGTATTCTTTTCCTAATCTTCAAAGTAGCTTCATAAAATAAATATGATCTTTTTATTTTAGAAAAGAAAACTTGAGTTCATAGAATTTTTAATTTCCCAGCACCAGATGACTAATATTAAAACTGGACCCAACTTATATCTGTTGGATACAGAATTCTATTCTTTTAGATGGTGCTATACCTCCTTTCAATGATAGGTATGTAAAGAAAATAAAAAGAAGTTCAGGCCAGGTGCAGTGGCTCACTTCTGTAATGTTAGCATTTTGGGAGCCCGAGGCAGGCTGATTTCTTCAGCCCAGGAGTTTGAGACCAGCCTGGGCAACATGGAGATACTCTGTCTCTACAAAAATTGCAAAATTTAGCCAGGTGTTGTGGTACATGCCTGTAAACCCAGCTACTTGTGGGCTGAGGCAGGAGGATTGCTTGAGCTTGGGAGGTTGAGGCTGCAGTGAGCTGTGATAGTGCCACTGCGCTCCCCCAGTACTGATGCAACTGAGAATCAAGCAAGGTTTTAAGACCTGAGAAAATAGGTCATCAGCTGAAATATGCAGTTTTGACTAAGTGTAAGGTACCAAAATCATCCCATAAAACATCCTATATGGTACTTATGTTATCATTTCTTTCTTGGCAATGTTCAAACAATATGTGAGTCAACCTATTAGCAACTTTCTGAATTGTTTTTTATATCAAAGCACTTTAATGCCATAGTTCCGCAAATTTTTAAAAAATACCAAAGGAAAATGTTCTCTGTGCTCTGTTTTACTATGTCTTTTATGTTGACAGATTAGCACCAAAATTAGTGAATTGATAATGTAGGCCCTTGACAACTGATTTGCCAAAATATGCTACAAATCAGTAAACAAATTAATACATGCATGGAGACAATTGTATTTCAGAAGATTATTACATTTATCTCTATCTCAGAATTCATGTATATTGTACCTACTAATACATTTGTTTTTCATCTAGAGTCATTATTTTCTATTACTCTCTACTTTGATATTGATTATCACTGTTGTTCTGTGCTATTTTTTCTGTGCTATTATTTCTATATTAATTGTTAGGCCCTCTAACTATGCATTTCACAATATGAACTTGAGACTTAGACGTCATTTCTATTCTATGAATCTAGGCCAATTTATTTTTTCAAATATACCAATGAAAAGGAAATCCCCTATTATTCTGAAAATATAAATTTTTGGAAGAGATTATGTAAAGTAAATGTTTGGGGGAAAACCACATCCTAAAAAATCCTTTCAAAATTTAGAGAAAACATGCCCTAATGACAGAAGGATTTTTGAGTCCTAAAACAATGGGATTTTAAGAGGTAGAAAATAGCTTGCCAAAGACTATTAATTAAGTAATAACAAATAATCATTAATCACTTGAAACCTTCTCTTGAAAAAACTAAAAATAATCGAAATTTTTTGAAATTTCAGGTTAGATTTCCTAATTCTGATTCTTTTGTTGTCTCTCTCTTCTCTTTCATACCTTCGGAACTTCCATTTGATTTCATAAGAATCATCATAAGCTATATAGAAGAAAAAAGACAACCTTTAAATCTATTTCAGGACAGATGTTTTTGTTTTGTTTTTTTGTTTTTCTTATTCTTTCTTTTTAGTTTTTTGTTTTAAGAAGTAGAAAGTTAAATAGGCAACAAAGAAGAAAGAAAGAAGAAAATAACTCCCCATTAAAGAGAGAGGAGTGCTTTGAATGGAGAAAACCACATGTGAGGCAGAAAAGCTGCTGGCTATATTGGGAGGCTGGAGCAGGTGGTGACTGATTTGCATAGGGGATTTTGCCCAGGGGATTGGTTTGACCAGGTGTGTCATTCACATAGCCAGCAAAATACATGGCCCTCCCACCCTGGCCTTTTAATATGCAAATGCAGGTCACCATGATGTCCTGCACTCATGGAGTCATCTGGAGGAAGACATGATACCTGGCACATGTGTTGACAAGGAGAAGAGGGCAGGAATCAGCATGTTGGATGGATCCAGTTTCTAATCACTGACATTTGCATATTAAAGTTTGCCAGCCTGGCTTTTCAAGCCGCTTCTCTGTTAGAAAAGAAAGGTTTCAGGGGTTGCTTTTTACTAAAGGAAAATTCTGCCTAGAACCTTCACTTTTTTTTACCTGCCTAAAAATTGTTTTTTAATAACTCCAGTATTATTCCTCCCTCAAGAGAGGTAAACCTAATTGTTGTTAGGGGTTCTTGGACAAGTATTCTTTCTGGCTACTTCCTGCTAAAAAGAGGCATCAGGAGAGATATTTTGAATCCTATGAATGAATTTTTAGTGCCAAAGGCAGATTATTTGGCAAAGGCTTTGCTCCAGAAATAGTAATAATAATAACAAACATAATATCAATAATAGTATCTATCATTTGATGAGTTTTCTGTAAGCCAAGTCACTGTTAAAAGTTTTATGTACATTATTACATTTAGTTCTTTCACCTGCATGTAAAACATAAAAGATAAGTGCTATAAAAATCATCCCCATTTGCCAGATGAGGAAGCTAAATATCTTGTACAAGCTCACGGAGCCAACACAGGGTGGAGATGGGTTTCAAAATCCTGTTAACAGACCCCAGATCTGCTCTCAGCCAAGGCCAAATGGCTACGATTTCTTACCTGGTATGCTGAGAAGAACTTTTGTGCTAAGATTGTCTTTTTCAAATATTTTAGATGGCTCTATACATTTAAAAAATGCAGCATCAAGAATCCAAAAGAAGCCTGTATTTACAAGTTTTTAATGCAAGTACATTAAAAATTATTTCTGTTACCTGCTCATTGATTTGAAGTCCTATGCTACTAGGGGAATAATGTCTAGTATTTTAACCATGCCCTAACTAGGGCCTTAAGGGCAAGACAAAGAAAGCTCCTCGGGCATAAAATTCAAGGAGACACTCACTCTTAGTATATGTAGTGCAGAGACAGGGTCATCACTGAAGAGTGAGAGCCTCCTTAAATTTTGGTCCCAGGCACCTCACTTCTTGTTTTGTTCCTAATAATTTATTTATTTATTTATTTTTTTGAGACGGATTCTGGCTGTGTTGCCCAGGCTGGAGCGCAGTGACATGATTTTGGCTCACTGTAACCTCCACCTCCTAGGTTCAAGCAATTCTCCTGCCTCAGCCTCCGAGAGCTGGGATTACAGGTGCCCACCACCATGCCTGGCTAATTTTTGTATTTTTAGGTGAGACGGTGTTTCACCATGTTAGCCAGACTGGTCTCAAACTCCTGACCCCAAGTAATTTACTTGCCTTGGCTTCCCAAAGTGCAGGGATTACAGGTGTGAGCCACCATGCCCAGCCTGTTCCTAATAAGTTTACTGTAAAATCTGGATTTGACTCCTTTGGCTTAACATCAGGAAAGAAACTTTGTGACCACCGACCAATGGAAAATAGCTTATTTTCTAATGACTTGCTCTCTTTTGTTTCCCTCCAGAATTATTTGCATATGCAGAAACATCTCTTGAGTCTTCACTAAAACATTTCATTTTCTAGAATGTTTTCAAAGAAAAATCATGATTATCTTGGTATTGACTGGTAGATCATATACATATTAATTAGACAAATGGAATATTAACTGTTCTAGGATGCTGTGTTCCACATATTGTAACATAGGAAGCATAAAGTTAGAACCTGAGCAATGCCATTTTATGAAAGACAAAGCTGTTTTTAAAATAAGTTGTAATGGCTACCCCATTCTCCTCACAATAATTGCTGGCCTTGGCTTCTGTCAATAAAACTGCTAGTTTGCTTTGCAAAATAATCACTATGTAAAGTTGCTTATCTTTGCTTATCAGTAACTTCTTTCTGTTGCCCTAAGTGACAGACAAGCAGTCCTAACCCATGCTCCTGCGACTTGTAATAAGTAACTAAGGTCTGTGAATTCCACCCTACCCAGATAATGTGTAAACTAATGTTTATCTTGACTTCTGTAAACCACTTAAGTAACAATCGGAATGACAAAAGTCCCCTGGCCCTTGGAATGTCCGGAGCCCTCCTCTCTGCCCAGGAGGTGATTTACAGAATCCACTAGCCCTTGGAATGTCTGAAGCCCCTTTGCCACTCCTCACCCCCACTCCCAAGGTGGCTTTTCGGGTATAAAAAGTATTGGCACCCTCCTTTCAACGCCACGGGTTGGAGAGACGCAAGTCCTCTGTGGCCGCTGGCAATAAAGATCCTGCAATTTGGCATAATTTTGTCTTGGTGTTGACTTTCTATGCTCGGTCCAGTACAACAATATAAGTACTGAAACACTATTCACTAAATTTCCTTCATAAAACAAAATTCTACAACACTAATAAACTTGGGATGAGTTTGGAGGTCATAGCATTTGATAACATTTTTAAGTTTACAAAGCATCTTCAGGTGGAATGATCCTCTAGAGATATTTTTAAAATATAAAGGTTATTGTTGCAATTTTCCAAATTAAAGAACTGAGATTAGATGAGATCATGGGGCTTACACAGTGCAACTGTGTAGCTGAATTCAGGTTCCAACAGAGGTTTTCTTTCTCCAAGTCCTTTTAGTTGGTCTTCAAATCATTAAGTAATTTAAACGTTTTCTCTTCTCAGAATTTCAAACTAGTCAATTAAATGTGCATACCTGGAAAATTCTGCTTCTTCAAAACTTTTTGTACTCTATAGGTTTTCTGGACTTTAATCAATACCACAAAATGATTTGAATAGGTTGATATCTGTTCCTACAAACTGTGCCAGCATCACTAGCCTGGCCAGATCATTCACAAAATACAAAGCATGCCTTTGTATTGTTATGCAAATCTCCCATATGCTCATCATCTGTTAGGGTGAGGGTTTTTAACCAGCTGGGAAACAGATAAGGGAGTCAGAGCCAAATACAGGTGATACTGGTTGGGAAAACATGGCTTGAAACTGTGGCCAAAGTATAATTCCTATTGATCAATACACCCAATTTCTATTAATTTAATGCATCCTGTTTTTCATACTTCCATGTATCTGCCCTTTGGTAGTAGCCTCCCCACAATGACTCTGGACTTGGACATGTAACTTGCTTTGACAAATGGGACAGAATCAAACTTCCTGCAAACAAAGGCTTAAAATTAATGCTCTACAGTTCTGTTTAATTTTTTTTTTTTTTTTTTTTTTTTTTTTTTTTTTTTTTTTGGAATTCTTGCCATCACTGTGAGGAAATACTTTGACTAGCCTGCTGGAAGAATGTGAGTAACAAAAGGAGAATGAGTGATTTCAGCCAAACAATTCTAGACTTGTCAGCCCATCCAACCCTCTAATTGACCTCAGATGTGTGAAGGAGCCCAGCTGAGATCAGTCAAGGCTTGCCCAGATCAGCAGATGGAGCCAGCTAGTAAGCTGTTGTTGTTTTAAGTAACGGTAATAAAAAGAATGATTAACATTGGGGATATTTTGTTATGTGGCAATAACTAACTGATACATTATTTTTTTGCTCTGAATTAAGCACATCCTTCAATCATAGGCAGAGAAGCTAGAAAATTCCATAGTCAAGATCTTCTCCATCCTGTTTCTAAAAGAGCAAAGAGGGTCTAGAAAAGTTTATTACGTGGAAGGAAGAAAGAAGAAAGAATAGAATAGTTTATAGCTTATTGTTGGCAATCCTAAAGAGTAGCCATAGGCCAGTCAGGGCTCATGTAAGTATCAGCCATTACTGCATTGACCCCACTTAGTAGAGTAATGTAACTTAATGGATGCCACACTGAACTAAACTCTGAAGCAGAAAATTTGTCTTACTTTGGGAAATGTCAATGAGGGTAGAGAGAAATGAATGGCAGATAGAGAGTTTGGATGTAGCATTTTTACCAGGGTTGATTTTCCTGGGACTACAAACACAGAAGAGTAAGTGAAATTTTTACTTCATGAACTATCATCAGTTTGGAAGAGAGAGAGAATATTTCATCTCTCTATTTGAACTCAACCAAAATATCAATTTATTGAGCTCTTTCTATATGCAAAGCACCATGCTAGAAGTCCAACAGACAGTCTGGCACTTGCTCCTTGTATCACATACAAATTAGGCTTTACAATAACACAAAGTGGAAATTAAAACCCTTATTTACACATGAGAAGAAAATAAGTCACAACAGATTTTTATCAACGGATCCACAGCCACTAAGGTAGTAAATTCAAGAACCAGGTCTGCAGCACGTGTTCTTTATGTTAGGATCCAACCTTCTTACAGTATGCTAGGTAAGAATCATTTATAGGCCCATGTACTCTAAGATCTTGTGATGTGATGTGTGTTTGTGTGTGTGTGCACATGCACATATGTGTATGTTTCTGTGCTAGGTACTGTAGGAACACATCCTTTTTGTTTGAAAGAGATTTTTTTTGGAGAAAGCAAGAGATATGCTGAGAGCTCTAAGATCAAACTACAAACTATCAGCACATACATACATGTAATTCCCATTGTATATCTCAAGTCCCCGTTGTGTGATGACCACAAAGTTATCTGATACACATTGCCCTTTTATTACAGTTTCTAGTCTTGTCATTAATTTACTACCCAAAGGTCTTCACCCTAAGGTGACTCTCTCTTTCTTCAAGTTATTTTCTCATCAAAATTTCCACTGCTTTCTTTCTTACAATTGTCTGAATAAATAACCTGCCAGTTTATAAACTAAACTTACACATTTTCTCTTGCCTTTCCATTTTCTTCAAAACAAAGCAGACTGCTGATGAAGAGAGTTTGCCAAAAGGCCAGTGACCCGCATTTTTTGAGCAGAATAGCAATCACAATTTGCCAAAGGCACAAAAAAGTTAGTGATTTATGTTACATATCATGACCGAGGTGCTGCTTCCTATGCCTTATTTTAAGTTGTTCTGTTTAAACTGCTGCTCATACCACACAGGGTCAATGAAGCAATGAAAATAAAGGTAAGGAAATGAGCAATTTCTTTTGATAGATGTCATTTGGGCCACATAGAACCCTGGAACAGACTAAATTATTCTGAGTAGGAATGCAACCCTAGACAGTCATGCAGACTGGGCAAAAAGCTGTCAATGTATTTTTCGTACCTTAATATCCTTCAAAGGTCTAAGAGGCCTCAGCATTGCATCCTTGGTATTTCTTGATATCATCATCAGCTGGTAATGAAAGAAAAACAATTAGAAGGAAAATATAAACTTAAAGTTCTTATCTGGCATTGCCATATCTCAAAAGTATTTTAACATTTCTGAATATTACATTGTTATACTGAATACATGAATCGGTGTCACATGACACTTGAGTTTTTATCATATCCTCCAATTTAAATTTGTTTAATTTAAATCTCAGTTTTAAAGCTTATATATTAGAATTCAGAAAAGTAGTGCCATCCATTCAAATCACTTTCTCTTTAGGATTAGGAGCAGATTCTATGTTTGATTTCACATCTTGTTTTATAATCAATCTAAATTGTTTTACAATCAATGTAAATATAAATATATCTGAGACAAAATATAGGGAAATTCTTTTCATATACAATTTGCCTTGTGTTTCAATGACAACATATCATTTCATAATACTCTTTTATACATTTATGTAGATATTTTAAATTAACTTAAATAATATTTTGCATGCTGGAACTGGGATTATAAAGAATTCAGAGAGCTGCCCAGCATTGTGAGCTCAGTTGTACATATCTGAAGCAACTGAATCAATATAATTTTTGTTATATAAGCAAAACAAATGTTACAAAGACATATATGTTAGATGTAGTTTTTAACTCACAGATTTATTTCTTTGGTCCCTATCACACAGATGCATAAATGTGTACCTCACTCACTTTATTGAACACTGTAAAAATGTCAGTATCTAATATATGCTTGATCAGATTAAAGCGAAGTCATTTGAAAAACAATTTGTTAAGGAAAATGAAGCCAATTATTGATTATCCAATGGGAATGTGAAATAGGGACAATATGAATTATCTGACTAACCTACTATCTAATGGATTTGATGAGTGTCTTTACTTTCAAGCAGATGTTTGATAAGTTTCCTTTAAACACAGCCATTTTAAATTACATACGTATATGTAATTCAATTTAATTTTAATTATATACATATGTATCTATAAAAATAACATTTTAATAACATTTAATTTCTGTTATCTGAACAAATTCAACTTCACTTATAAAAGACCTGCCAGACATTCTAATATCTCCACATTTACTTAAAAAAATATAGTTAGGGAAAAGGTATTTGGAAATTGTTTTTCTTATAAACATTTGTAAAATGTTTAGCTGAAAAATAAAAACGTAAAAAACATTGACCAATTTATACTATGCCATGATAGATCACATGAAAAACCTTACTTTCAAAGTCTAATTGAGTTAGTATGATATAAATTTTATAGCAAACTAAATTTGTCTTTAATACATGCTAATTTTCTAGTTTGAATTCTTGTGGGCCAATTTGAAAATCCATTTATTGACAATATTATATGACTTTCAGCAACCCATCTAAAATATAATGAAATGTTTAAGAGAGGAAGAATATACTATCATGTCCTACAAAATATTTTGGTCAAAGGCAGAACCTATGTACAATGGTCTCATAAGATTATAATGGAGCTGACAAGTTCCTCATATGACAAGTGACATCATAGCTGTTACAATGTCATAGTGAAAGGCATTAGTCGTGTGTTTGAGGTGACGCTTGTATAAACAGACCTACTTCGCTGCCAATTATAAAAGTCTAGCACATCCAATTAGGTACAGTACATAATGCTCGATAATGACAATAAATGACTATGTTACTTGCTTATATATTTGCTATGCCATAATTTTTATCATTATTTTAGAGTGTACTCTACTTATAGAAAAGAAAGGAATCTGTAATACATCCTCAGGCAGATCCTTCAGAAGGTTTTCCAGAAGAAGGCATTGTTTTCCCAGGACAGGGCAGTTCCATGTGTGTTATTGCCCCTGAAGGCATTCCAGTAGGATAAGAGGTAGAGGTGGAAGACAGTGATATTGGGGATTCTGACTCTCTGTAGGCCTAGGTTATCCTGTGTGTTTGTGCCTTAGTTTTTAGTAAAAAACTTTTAAAAATTAAAAAAATAAAAATTAAGAATAGAAAAAAACTTATAGATTGAGGACATAATAAAGAAATTATGTTTGTAAAGCTGTACCATGTGTTTGCAGCTTAAGCTAAATGTTATTACAAAAGAGTCAAGTTAAAATTTTAAGTTTCTAAAATAAAAAGGTATAATAAACTAAAGCTAATTTATTATTGAAGAAAAATATTTTTAAAAGAAATTTAATGTAGTATGCAGTAGTTACAAAGTTTACAGTAGTGCACAGAAATGTCCCAGGCATTCACGTTCACTCAGTACTCACTGACTCACCCAGGGCAATTTCCAGCCCTGCAAGCTCCCTTTGTGGTAAATGACTTAGACAATTGTGCCATTATTTTTAAAATCTTTTATACTAGCAGGTCCTCAACTTTCTGGTACCAGAAACTGGTTTATTGGAAGACAGTTTTTCCATGGGCCAGAGTGGAGGGATGGGTTTGGAATGACTCAAGGACATAACAGTTATTACATATTTATTTGTTATTACATTGTAATACATAATGAAATTATTACATAACTCATCATAATGCAGAGTCAGTGGGAACCCTGAGCTTGTTTTCTTGCAACTAGACTGTCCCATCTGGGGGGTGATGGGAGACAGTGACAGATCAGCAGGCATTAGATTCTCTTAAGGAATGTGCAACCTAGATCCTCTGGAAGCACAGTTAACAATAGGGTTCACGCTCCTATGAGAATCTAAAGCTGCCACCGATCTCACAGGAGGCAGAGCTCAGGCAGTAATGCAAGTGATGAGTAGTAGCTGTAAATAACAGATAAAGCTTTGCTCCCTCACCCACTGCTCACCTGCTATGCAGCCCCATTCCTAACAGACCACAGACTGGTATCTGTCCATGGCCCAGGGTTTGGAGAACCCGATTTTATACCATATTGTTACTGTACCTTTCCTATATTTAGATCTGATTAGAAATACAATTACTTAACTATTGTGTTTCAAGTGCCTATAGTATTCAATCCAGTAACATACTTCCTGCAAGCAACAGCCTGTCTCATAGAGCCCATGTGTGTATCAGGCTACACCATCTACGTTTGTGTAAGTACACTCTACAAAGTTCACACAACAATAAAATCACTATATGTCTCATTTCTCAGAATGTATCCTGTCATTAAGTGACACATGACCATATAGTGTAAACTTTAAATTGGCTTTACATTTTAATACTCAGAAGTACTTCAATCAAACTATCAACAAAAACAAATTAAAGTGGAGACTTGGGTGAGCAGTTAACCAGGTATTTTTTTTGTTACCAGGGAGGAACTTCATTTTTTACTTCTAAATAATACATTTTTGGGCCTTTACATGTCAGCTAATTTGATGTGCTAATCTCCACTTAGTTTTCAATTCTCCCAACTCTGCTGAACTTTTCTTCATCGAAATTTATAAAATCTCTAGCTATATGAAACAAAATTAGTTATTCATATGCATGTTTCTTGGGCTATGTCTGCGTTATTTGTAATTTCAGCCAATGTATACAAAAAATGCCACAAAAAATGGATCAACTTTTCACATTGTGTGTTTTTGAGTTTTATTCATATTCTTGCTAAGAGAAAATCAGTGAGGTTTCAACAAAGCCACGTTTTTCTGATCTCATTTGTGACCAGTAAGAATTCAAACTTCTTTGTGTTACTTTCATTAAATTAGTGAGTATTTTATTTATTTTCAAAATGAAACTGCTCAAGGGATTTTGGTCGCACTGAAAAAAAATCAGAATTGTTAAATGCTTAGTAGCTCCAGAATAACTAATGAATGAATTTAGGATACTTGCAAATTCTGATTCATAATTAGCTCTTTTTTTTAAAGCATCACATTAACGTGATCTTAGAGGGAACTCCATGGGGAATATTTCACAAATGTACACAAGAGATAAGGCCATTCCTTACTCAAAAATCAGAACTGTCAACAGTCATCTAAGATTACATGAGATATTTCAACATTGTCTTTTATTAAAGTTAGAGTGTGGGACCATGTTGTTGCTTTTTTCTTCTATTGATTATTGTCAGTTAAGTGGGTTTGTTTGTTTCATATAATGCTTTTAAGTGCTCAGACCATGTCAATTACTTCTATATGGAATGCAAATAAACAGTGAACCTGGATCTTTTACACTAAAAGTGGGAGGAGACTTCTTTGCTATGAGAAGCTCATCCATGTGTACCTACATTCACCTGCCCATCCCTCTTCAACAACTATATGCTGAGTTTCTACTCAGTGCCCACTAATATGTAAGCCATGGACATGAAATGGTTGATAATACAGACATTGCTTCTGTTCTGTTCTCAAAGACCATACAGTTTTGTAAATTAAACTTTGTTAAAGAAATGACACCGAACCAGTTACCACAGACTTACTTCCTAAATTTCTGCATGCAGCCAAATCCCCTACTTGTGCCTGAGCTTCCATTTTCTTCTGCTTAGTTAAGTACATCACCCTAGCAACTCTCTCCATCTGAGGATGTCACTGAAGCATTTATTTATTTTGAGACAGTCTCGCTCTGTCGCCCAGGCTGGAGTGCAATGGCACAATCTCAGCTCACTGCAACCTCTGCCTCCCAGGTTCAAGCAATTCTCCTGCCTCAGCCTCCTGAGTAGCTGGGATTACAGGCGTATGCCACCACAAACCAGCTAATTTCTGTATGTTTAGTGGAGACCAGGTTTCACCATGTTGGCCAGGCTGTTCTCGAACACCTGATCTCAAGTGATCTACCTGCCCTGGTCTCTCAAAGTGTGCGGATTACAGAGTGAGCTGCCATGCCTGGCCTGCAATTCTTTTTCTCTCATGTCATTATTTGTTTTCTTACTTTGAGAATCATTCTCATCAGCAAACATCTGACTGTTCCTTCATCTATCATATTTTTTCCTCATGATCCTACTTTCCATTAGCTACTGCTCCATTTCTTGGCTACCTGGTACAGCACAAATCCTGTAGCTGTTGTCTAAATCCACTGCTTCTAATTCCTCTTGATTCTTCATGCATTCATCCCACCACTACTTTTTCTAGCAATGATCTTAATGACCTTGATCCTAACTGTGATAGTCAACGTTCATTTATCTCACTGGATGTATACACTATCAATTTCTTCTTCATATACTTTCTTGATAGGGCATAAGGACATTAAAGCCTGGTTTCTGTCTTACTCAGTGGTGTAGACTCTTTATGTCTCATACATCTTAATATTTGGAGAATCTCAAGCTTATGCCTTGGGTATTTTTTCTTTTCTCTCTACACTGGCTCTTTTATGTTTCTTGTGACTTAGTTTGTAACAGTATGCAAATGACTCCAAAATCTATATCTAGCCTTAACTTCATCTCCCACCAACACCAGGTATATAAATTTATATCTATCCTTGAATATGTACTTATCATGTAAAATAAATACATCCCAAACTGAACTTCTAATATTCCTTCTCAAAACCTGATCCACCTACTGCCCTCCCCATGATAGTTTAAGGTAACAATCCTGCCAGCTGCCCAGTCATTTTCAACTCTGCTTTCCTTATTCCCACTTTTATTTGGAAATCATGCTTCTTCAAAACAGATTTTTTAAAAATCTCTTTTTATTTATTCTTCTCTTTTAATTTATTCTTTTTATTTATTCTTCTAAATCCCTGGTCTGAACCTTAAAACTTGTCTCCTTGTTTCTGTTCTGGCACCCTCTCCTCAGTTTATTCTTATCCAAAACTTGTAACCATTCACCACTTCACCCAGGAAAAAGCCAGAGTCCCTGCAATAACTTACAGGGACTTTTATGATCGGTTTCTTACCTTTCTGATAGTATCTGCTATTATCCTATTCCCATTCACTCTTTTCAGACACACTGCCTTTAACGCTCCTGAAACATATTAGATAAACTCTTGCCTTAACACCTTTGCACTGACTATTCCTTATGTGTGGAACACCCTTTTCAAAAGGGACACAAGTTTCCTCAAAACCTGTATCTTTTTCTAAAACCTACCAGTTTGTAAAATTACTGCATTTATTTATGCTGCTATAACAAATGCCATAGACTACGTGGCTTAAAAAAATTATTTCTCACATTTCCACAGGCTAGAATATCTAAAATCAAGGTGTGAGCAGATTCAGCATCTTATGAGGGCCCACATTCTGGTTCATAATTGGTACCTTCTTTCTCTATGCTCAAATCGTAGAAAGAGCCAATGAGCTTTTTTGTGTCTATTTTATAAGGACATGGTGTTAGCTTCATCTTCAAAAATCAAATCATTTCCCAGAGGTCTACGTGATAATATCATCACTTTTGTAATTAGGTTTCAACATGAATTTTAGGACACAAACATAAAGGCCATAGCAATTACTAACTGTCTCTACCTATTAAAATGTAAGTGACATAATCAGATTTGCATTTTTAAATAATCCTTTTGACTATTGTTCCTGATCTACAATCAGGGGATATAATAATTCTATAATTTTGTGAGTGGAAATAGACATCTAAATTTTTCCTAAATTTTTGATTATGCAACTCTTGTTTTTATTTAAACCATTTTTGCACACATTATGATTCACTAAAATTTCTAACATAGTTAACTTCATTTCATTTTTTTTTTGTTACATTCTACAAATATATCAAAGTTTTTTTCACCCCATCTATGCCTGTCTATTCTCTCCTGCCAAAATTAGGATACCATGAAAGTCAACTTAAATTCTGAGGCTTTATAACTTAGCATTAAATAGCATAAAGTTACAGCACTCTATAGGAATCACATGGGCTGGGGAATGGGAGATGGGGGTGGAAACGTGGGAATGGAATGATGAAAAGATAAGCTAAAGCAGAGTAAAGGCAAATTTTGCCACGTTGGCACCAGCTAACAGGTAGGAATTTTATAGTCTAAAGTCTTTGGCTTGTAAGCTTGGAATTGATACTTCTTAACTTTGTGACCTCTGAAAATTCATAGACCTTTTCTGAATCCTAATTTCCTGGGAATGAAATAGGGATAATTTTGCCAGTTTCAGAGAGTTGTCTTCCTAGGATAAAATGAGATTACAATGTGCAAAGCATCTAGTTATTGCTGGCATTTGATAGGCACTAATAAGATGTAATTCTTGTTATCATTGCCTTTATTAGCAATTTTCTAGGGAGCAGATCAAGCTAGTAATGTTGTGATTCAGTACTCTTCAATCATTTCTCTATTAGTCATTGTTATTACATAACAAGCAACTACAAAATCTCCTTGGCATATAACTGTCTACATTTATTTCTTGCTGAAATGAATGCAATTTGGATGAGATGCTTTTGCTGCAGACTGTGGAGGCTGGGATGTCTGGTATCCACAAAGCAATCATCTATAAAGGCTAAGCTCTAGAGGTCTCTTGTCCCTTCTCCAGGTTGGTAAGCCACCTGGGCATAACTTTCTCATGGCAATGAAGAAACTAAAGGATGTATGCTCAAATATACAAGCATATTTTAAACATCTATTTGCGAGTGACTACTAACATGCCATTGGCTAAAGTAAGCAATACAGCCACATGAAAAACAGGGACAGAAAAGTATGCTTTGCCTTTTGTGAGGACTAGAAAGTCAGGCGGCCAAGTACATCAGTGATGGTTAAGGAGAGAAAGTAGGATCAATAATTCAATTTTCCACAGTATCCTAGACTGAAAAGACAAAGGATTGCAATAAAAGTTGAAACGCTGATCCCTTACATCCACACATAGGAAGCAAAATGGTTTTGCTAAACTCAAATGATGCTAAAATCAAATGAGCAGCATACTTTGATATTCTTTTTTAAAACAATTTTAACTTTTAGATTTCAGGAGTACATGTGCATGTTTGCTAGATGAGTATATTGGATTATACTGAGGTTGGTTTATGAATGACCCTGTCACCCAGATAGTGAGCATAGTACCCAGTAGTTACTTTTTTAGTATTAAAACCCGCCAAAAACTATTTTTAGTTTTAATCCTAAAAAACCTAACTATTGCTCCTCTCCATACCTCCCACATAGATTCATCCCCAGTGGCTACTGTTCCCATCTTTAAGTCCACCAGTATCCAATGTTCAGCTCCCACTTGTAAGTGAGAACTTACGATATTTGGTTTTCTGTTTCTGTGTTAATTTACCTAGGATAATGGCCTCCAGCTGCATCCATGTTGCAGCAAAAGACAAGATTTTGTTCTTTTCATGCGTGTGTACTGTTCCAATGTATGTATATACCATATTTTCTATTCCAATCCACCATTAATGGGCACCTAAGTTGATTCCATGTCTTTGCTACTGTGAATAATGTAGCGATGAACAAATGAGTGGATGTGTCTTTTTGTTAGAATGATATATTTTCTTCCAGGCATATATCCAATAATGGGATTGCTGGGTCAAATAGTAGTTTTAAATTTTTTGTTTGTTTTTTGTTTTTACTTTAAGTTTCAGGATACAAGTGCAGAATGTGTAGATTTGTTACATAGCTATATGTTTGTCATGGTGGTTTGCTGTACCTGTCAACCTGTTATCTAGGTTTTAATCCCCACATACACCAGTTATTTGTCCTAATGCTATTCCTCCCCTCCCCCCTTGGCTGGTTCTGGTGTGTGCTGTTCCCCTCCCTGTGTTCATGTGATCTCATTGTTTAACTCCCACTTTTGAGTGAGAACATGCAGTATTTGGTTTTCCGTTCCTGTGTTAGCTTGCTGAGTATTATGCCTTCCAGTTTCATCCATATTCCTGCAAAGAATATTGATCTCACTCCTTTTTATGACTGCATAGTATTCCATGGTGTATATATACTACATTTTCTTTATACAGTCTATCATTGATGGGCATTTGAGTTGGTTCCATGTCTTAGCTCTTGTAAATAGTGCTGTGGTAAAACATACATGTTCAAATGTCCTTAGAGAAGCATGATTTATATTCCTTTGGGTATATACCCAGTAATAGGATTTTTGGGTCAAATGGTGTTTCTGACTCTAGATCCTTGAGGAACTGCCACACTGTCTTCTACAACGGCTGAACTAATTTACATTCCTACCAACAGTGGAAAAGCATTCCTATTTCTCCACAGCCTCATCTGAATCTATTGTTTCTGGACTTTTTAATAACTGTCATTCTGACTGGCATGAGATGGTATCTCATTGTGGCTTTGATTTGGATTTCTCTAGTGATCTGTGATGTTGAAGTGTTCTTCATATGTTTCTTGGCCACATAAATGTCTTCTTTTGAGAAGTGTCTGTTTATATCCTTACCCAATTTTTTATGGTGTTGTTTTTCTCTTGTAAATCTGTTTAAATTCCTTGTCGATTCTGGATATTAGACCTTTGTCAGATGGGTAGATCACAAAATTTTCTCTTATTCTGTAGGTTGCCTGTTCACTCTGATGATAGCGTTTTTTGTTAGTTTGGTTTTTTGTTTGTTTGTTTTGTGGTGCAGAAGCACTTTAGTTTAATTACATCCATTGCAAGTTTTGGCTTTTGTTGCAATTGCTTTTGGTATTTTTGTCATGAAGTCGTTGTTTATCCCTATGTCCTGAATGGTATTGCCTATGTTTTCCTCTAGGGTTTTTATGGTTTGGGGTTTTACATTTAAGTCTAATCCATCTTGAGTTAATTTTTGTATAAGGTGTAAGGAAAGGGCTCAGTTTCAGTTTTATACATATGGCTAACCAGTTTTGCCAGCACCATTTATTAAATAGGGAATTCTTTCCTCATTGCTTGTTTTGCCCAGTTTGTCAAAGATCAGGTGGTTGTAGATGTGTGCTGTTATTTCTGAGGTCTCTGTTCTGTTCCATTTGTCTATGTGTCTGTTTTGTTATCAGTGCCATGCTATTTTGGTTATTGTAGCCTTGTAGTATAGTTTGAAGTTACGTACCATGCTGACCCAAGCTTTGTTATTTTTGCTTGGGATTATCTTGGCTTTATGGACTCTTTTTTTGGTCCATGTAAAATTTTAAGTAGTTTTTTCTAATTCTGTGAAGAATGCCAATGGTAGTTTGGTGGAAATAGTATTGAACCTATAAATTACTTTGAGCAGTATGGCTACTTTCATATTTATTCTTTCTACCCATGATGATAAGCAACTTCAACAAAGTCACAGGATATAAAATCAACGTACACAAATCACAAGCATTCCTGTATACCAACAACAGACAAGCAGAGAGCCAAATCATAAATGAACTCCCATCACAATTGCTACAATGAGAATAAAATATGCAGGAATACAGCTAACAAGGGATATGAAGGACCTCTTCAAGGAGAACAACAAACCACTTCCCCAGGAAATAAGAGGTAACAGAAACAAATATTTTAAGTTCTTTGAGAAATCTCCTAACTGCTTTCCACAGTGGCTGAACTAATTTACACCCCCATCAACAGTGTATAATTATTCCCTTTCCTCCACAGCCTCACCATCATCTGTTGTTTTTTCACTTTTTAATGATAGCCATTCTGACTAGTGTGAGAAGTTATCTCATTGTGGTTTTGATTTGCATTTCTCTGATGATTAGTGCCGATGAGCATTTTTCATACGTTTATTGGCCACTAGTACATTATCTTTTGTTAAGTGTCTGTTCATGACTTTTGTCCATTTTTTAATGGAGTTGTTTTTTGCTTCTTAAGTTCTTTATAGATTCTGGATATTATGTCTTTAATGAAGGCAGAGTTTGTGGACATTTTCTTCCATTCTGTATATTGTATGATTACTCTGTTGATCTTTCCTTTTGCTGTGTGGAAGTTCTTTTGTTTAATTAGATCCCACTTGTCAATTTTGGTTTTAGTTGCTATTGCTCTTGGAAGCTTACTCAGAAATTTTTTTTCAAGGCCAGTGCTCTGAATGGTGTTTCCTAGGTTTTCTTCCAGAATTTGTATAGTTTGAGGTCTTAGACTTAAATCTTTAACCTTTTTTTTTTTTTTTTTTTTTTTTTTTTTTTTTTTGACAGAGTCTTGCTCTGCTGCTAGGCTAGAGTGCAACTTTTTAATATTGATTTTGTATCCTCAAACTTTACTGAACTTGTTTATCATTTCTAGGAGGCTTTTGGCAGAATCTTTAGGATTTTCTAGCTAATAATTGACATGTGTGAGCAGAGATAGTCTGACTTTCTCTTTTCCTATTTTGATTTCTTTTCTTTCTCTTGCCTGATTGCTCTGGCTAGAACTTCATCTTAGTATTCATAACTAGAAGTTTTTAAACAAATTTTTACTATATAAAAGGAAGATTGAATATGGTAGGAAATGTAGCTCATGGGAATTTTTCTATTGCTAGAAGTATTTGTAATGAAAAATAAAACATAAACAAATAGGGTATTTTATTTTACATCATCTGTGAAGAGATAGTTGGACTTTCTTGGGCCAGCCATGGTGGATTACGCCTGTAATCCCAGCACTTTCGGAGGCTGAGACAGGCAGATTGTGGTCAGGAATTCCAGACCAGACTCAGAAATACGGTGAAACTCTGTCTCTACTAAAAATACAAAAATTATTCAGGCATGGTGGTGCACACCTGTAATCCCAGCTACTCGAGAGGCTGAGACAGGAGAATTGCTTAAACCCGGGAGTCGGAAGCTGCAATGAGCCGACATCGCACCACTGCACTACAGCCTGTGACAGAGCAAGATTCCATCTCAAAACAAAACAAAACAAAACAAAACAAAACAAAAAATCATAAATGAAAAATGCAGAAGAGAATTTTTGAATGTAGAGATAAGAATAATAAAAAGTAAAAACTAAATAATGACAGAAGAAATGTACTGGAAGGGGAAGCAATTACTTCTGCTGAGATGCATACAAACATGTTAGAGATATCAGTTTTTGAAAATCTATAAATGTTTACAGAAAATGGTAACACATGAAAAACATCCCGATTTAAATTTATTTGATTTTATGTCAACATCCAATACTGCAATATAATTTACTGACATATATTTTTAAGTAATCAGTTAGATTAGGATTTTAGCCTTTATAAATAAAAACATAATCTGACAGAATCTGGCCTAGGAGAAGTGAGCTCCTTTTAATATAAGGCTGGAAAGGCAAAAGAATCAAAACAGGACTCAAATGGTAACAGATCATAAAAGATTGTGTAAGTCATCTGATTCGGTACAACTATTATCTCAACGTCATTATTTCCTGCCTGCCAGTAATAATTTTATTTGGTTGGATAATCACACACAAGTCCATGCTTTAGATGAACATTTTTTATTTTGCCTAATGAGGAACTGTAGAAGAAATTCATTTTTGTCCAATGAAAAGTGCTTAGAAAAGCATTATAACTTTGTTTTTATAAGGTCAATCTTAGTAAAAATAAAGTCTACTATATATTTAATTTATTGTTCTTTCACTACTGGAAATTAACGAAGCCATGACAGATGAGGCTCTATGCTAAGAATTATTCCTCAGTTTCCTCAAACTTGTTAGGTTTTTCTTATTCTGATGTATAGTCTCATGTATGGTGAATTTTTAGCTAGGAGATACAATAATGAGGCTGTGAACACATTTTTCTTTTCTTTTTTAGTTCTCTCCAATTTTTTTTTTGGTCTTAAAAATAAATAAAAATTCTTGAGTTTAATTTAAGCATGTGTGATGGTGGCTAATGATACTTTCTACAAAGAGAAGAATAGTTTTTAGCTTTCAAAATACAATAGCATACTTAAATTGTATGAATCTCTTGGGAAAAATGTCTGAAAATAATTGCATTGGAGACTTAAATATAATTCTGAAACTCTCAAGTATGTTCTTCAAATTTAAACACTTCAATATTTGATTTATAAATTTTATTCATTTCTCTATTTTTTTGAGATCGAGTCTTGCTTTGTTAGCCAGGCTGGAGTGCAGTGGAGTGATTTTAGCTCACTGCAACCTCCACTTCCCTGGTTCAAGTGATTCCCCTGCCTCAGCCTCCCAAGTAGCTGGTATTACAGGCACCTGCCACCATGCCTGGCTAACTTTTGTATTTTAAGTAGAGGTGGAGTTTCACCATGTTGGCCAGGCTGGTCCGGAACTCTTGACCTTAGGTGATATGCCCACCTCAGCCTCCCAAAGTTCTGGGATTACAGGCTTGAGCCACTGAGCCTGGCCAAATTTGTTCATTTCTAAACAGACTTTTATCAACCAAATCTTATTTTCCCAGTGACCTCATTTTGGAGGTTTCTTTAGCTTAGTTTGAATTATCTATCATTAGCAGTGGTTCTCAATATTTTGGTTGAAAATATTTCTCCCCTGTCATTCTGCACATTCTTAACAATGGTAATGTTTAGTTGTTAAGCTATTCATGATAAAATGTAAACTTAATAGAAATTATGAATGCCTTTGAAGCATAGATCGTCATACATATAATTGTTTCCTTAACAATTCAGAATGACTGTCTCTATATTCCCTGTTAGCCTAATTATTTGGAATGAATCACTACCTTTTATGGTCACTAGTCTCCATGTGGTAACATTTGTTAATGTAATTTATTCTTATTTAAAGTGCTATTTTTTGTTTACTGGCCCTATTCTCTGCTTTAGTACCTTTTAACAGTCCCACTTCTTGGTTGCAATCAATAGAACCTGACTCACTCTGAAATAATAACAACAGCAACTTGTTAAAAAGACACGGGCTAGCTCACAGAAACATTAGGAGGACTAGGCAACGATGCATACATTAAACAGCTAGGACAATCACCCTAGATTTTATACCAGATCATAGTTCCTGAGAAAAATTGCTCTAACTACAAAAATAGCAGATGAGAGGGTCAGGAAGAGAAGAAGAAAGGACAGGAAGTGGAGGTGGAGAAGTGGCAGGTAGGAGGTGGAGGACAAAGGTGGGGAGGAGAGACATTTTATCGTTTTCTTTTTGGCTTTCCACATCTCATGTCTGCAACCTAGCTGCAAGCCAGGCTGGGAAAGCAGGTATGCAGCGTTCTCAACTCTTATTGCCAAAACTGAAACCTAATTTTCACAAACTTGATAAATTGGATAATATACCATATACAGAAAAGGAAGCAGGGAGGCCAAAATGAATACCACCTGCACTCCACAGCTCTTCAGTACTATTTCATAAGTTGTGGAATGCTCAGGTTATATGAGTTTTTAACAATATAGTAAATTTACCCATGAGGTTATTAAATAATGATAAAACAAGTAAAAAAAATGTACAACAGGAAGGGAAATACAGCATGTTATACCCCAACTTGTAGATTTATAACACCCATGGGAATCAAAAGTACCCTAAAATTTCCATAGCAAAGAACATATGAAGTAAAATTAAAATCAAAATGTTCTAAATGTACTTGAATTTGGAATTTTTTAAAGACTGCTCTTATAGTAGACACTGTTAGATGTATATTGAACAACTAGTTCCACCTCCAATATCCTTCTTCTAACTTTAATTTGAAAAAAATGGTAACCTTAATTTGTGGAAGGTGGTATCCCAGAATCTTCCACGAGATCTTGTTCCACTGAGGACAACTATTCCCAGATTCAAGCATATGTCCTACCTAAGATGATCATGGTGGTCCTTGGCCACTGATTTGTTTTTCTTGGGCATGTGATACATTTCCATCTGATGAGATGTGAATGGAGGTTGGCTGGGAGTTTCTGGGAAGGTTTCTTCCATCTAACAAGTAATTGCAATTAAGAATTGGACTCTAGTCCTAAGAACTTTATCATATTTAGATACGACGTCTTTAATTGTAGCCATCTTACAACCCCAAAATGGAGCCAGCCTGAGAAAAAAGGCATACCATGAACAGCAAAGTAGTGTCAACAGCTGCATTATTTATTATGTAAAAGAGTACATTTATTTTTCCCTAAGCTTTTCAAAAACATCATAAATGAAATGTATTGCATATCATGTAGAAAATATTATTCAGGATTTCCTTCAGAAATGATGAATATAAAATCTTCTGAAGTTCTGAGCCTTGTTTTGGATACCACCTTCCCAGTCATTTTTTCCCCTCCACATTATGAAACAAAATATTCTCTTTCTTGCATCATACTTGATAGCCTATATTTATTTGAATGTATAATTGTAGCCGACTACTCAGGCAAATAAAATCATTTTTGAAATCTACTGTTTCACTTTTCCTTCTTGGCACAAATGTACATAAAACATCACATATGGTACCTTTCTTTACTCAAGCCCTCTGGCATCAGACTCAGCACGACAAAGACATTATTGTTTAAATCTTGAACCAGTATCTTATGCTATTAGAGCATTCCCTGGTAGAGATGAGGGAAAGCTTCTTTGCATGAAGGCAAAGAACGTGTACACATTATCTGGCACTTTACTTGCATATTGTAAATGCTATCTCAACATGTATTACCTTTACTTTGTTCTAGTATTGAATGATAAACTCTTTATTGTCTAGAAGCCCAAAAAATTGTTTGAAAATTAATTATGGCTTGCAAAAAAAAATCCTTAAGTGCTGCATTTGTAAAAACCCTACTTAAAGGATGATGAATTAAAGGCATCAATTATTTGTAACAACATAGTAATCAGCAGATACGGAGTCTTTGTGACATAAGAACATCCCCTAGCTCTCCATTCCCAAACATAACCTGCCACACTGTCCTTCCCTCTGCCCACAGCTTCTCCTGGGAGTGGCATAACGCCCTGGGTAGTAAGGGTCTGACATATTTCTGCATAGATGAACACTTGTTATGCTGTGGAGGGTGGATAAATTAGCCAAGGAAGCTAGAACAGGGAAAGGGAACAAGACCGCAGCTGGGACTAATGCCCCCACCCCTCTCTTACTCTCTCTCATTTTCACTTTTAGCTCTTTCTCTCAGGTATTTATGCAACTCAAATTTTCTTCTAATGTTCATGAAGATCAGTAGGTAGACAGAGGAGAAGGGTGAGGAATTCAGCTACAAAATCAGAATTTACATTAAATTTATTTACAACAAGCTCTGGCTATTTTCTTTCAGTAGGTTTTTGCTATGTGTTCAATGTTCATAAAATTCTGAATTCAATTTTTTCCCTTTTTTTCTAACTGCTGTAATTTGAATATTTCTCCCCTCTTAACACTCACGTTCAAATTTAATCTCTAGTATGACAGTATTGAGAGGTGGCGTTGAGTGGGTCATGAGGGCTCTCCCTTTTTGGATAGATTAATTTATGTATGGATTCATGAATTTATGAATTAATGGGCTACCATAGAAGGAGAACTGGTGGCTTTGTTAGAAAAAGGAAGAGAGACCTGAGCTATCACTCTCAGTCCCCTGGTCATGAGATGCCCTGTGCTGCCTTGGGACTATGCAGAGGTCTCCTCCAGCAAGAAGGCTCTCACATGATACAGCCTCTCAACCTTGGACTTCTCAGCCTCCATCACTGTAAGAAATAAACTCTTTTTAAAAATAAATTACCCAGTCTCAGGCATTCTCTTATAAGCAACAGAAAATGGACCAAGACACTGTTTCTAAATTATAATTACAAATAACCCTAAATCCATTCAATATCATGTGTTTTTTGCCTTATAGTACACGAGTTTATCTGTACATTTCTTTACGCCTTTGTACTATTCTCAGAATTCCACTAATTCATATTTTCTTGTTATATCCACAAAGTTTTCATTGCAGCACTTAATTCTACTTCAGTGGTCATTCTAAAGACATATGATGTTATGTGAGCATATATTTTATTAAGATTTGTCATTCAACAAATTTATATTGATGTTTCCACCTTTGAGATACTGAAGTTTGAAGACAGTTTGTGAATTTGGAATTTTGGTTTTTGTCCTTTCATATTATTCTTTCTTTCATAAAATTCACTCATTCATTGTACAAATATTTACATTGTACAAAGAAAGCATTAAAGATGCTTTCTTTCTAACTTTCAAAGTTTCTTTGAGCAACTAGAGTTATGACAGAGTATGGATCTGTCCATACTAAGCTGCTGCTCAGAACCCTTGTCACATTTCTCAGAATTCCAGATACAGTGCTTAAGAGTCATTTGAAAAGATAATGGGATACAATGCTGCCAACCTCACAGGCGCTCAGGATTTAATTTATTTCAGGGACAGATTCTTTACTGAATCTTTACTACATGTAATGGGCTGAGAATGTGCTAGCAATTCTCAACACTTGCCTTCAACTAAAGTCCTCTTCTACCTCTTTCCCAACAACTCCCACAACCACAAAAAAAACAATGAGTTGATCTTTGTGGTGGGCTATTTTATGAGATGGTCCCTAGTGATCCCAAACGTCAGGCATTCACGCAGCTGCTTGGGTGTGGGCTGGCCCTAGTGACTCACTTCTCATAAACAGAACACAGCAAAAGTGACAGGAGGCTACATCTGAAATTAAATTACAGCCTCTCTTCCTCTCTCATTTGCTAACTTTTATAGAATCCAGTTGCCTTGCTGGATTCTATGAGAAGCCCACGTAGTAAGAAACTTAGAGCCAACAGCCTACAATAAACTGAATCCTGCTAACAACTATTTACATGAGCCTAGCAGTAGATCCACTTCAGTGGAGCTTAAAGAGGACCCCAGCCACACTTGATACCTTGACTGTGGTGTTGTGAGAGACTTTGAGCCATAGAACCCAGTTAAGCTGTGCCTGAACTCCTGATGCAAAGAGATTGTGAGAGTAAAAATGTTTTAAGCCAATAAATTTTGGGGTAATTTGTTATGTAGAAACACAAATTTATATATATACATAACATATATGTATATATTTACTAATAACTAAAGCTAATGATCAAATAGACTACAGATAATATATTATTATAAATCACATCAATAGTTTTCTGAGTACACAAGTATACATTTGTATATATTTAGCTGACAGAATTTTTTTTTTAATTTGAAGCCCTCTTTGTTAGATTAAGAGGATGTCGAGGTATCTTTATAACTGTAAGACAGAGTGTCTGACATGTACCAGGCACTTTAAGAAGATAGTTTCTTAAATATTTTTTCCCGAAGCCTGAAACCTCAGTAAATATGTAAGATACATTCTCAAAAAATTAACTGTAAATAAAATTAATCTTTCTGGAGCATTGTTAGTTTTAAGAAGATAGAATAGTAATAAGAGTTTGAGATCATGTTAGATATGAATCTCAGTTACTCTTTTTTGAATCTGCTTCCACATCTGCTAAATGATGGTATTTTAATAATTACCTCATTGGGTTTTGGAAAGGATTAATTGAGATGAAGAAGAATAACACTGTGTCTTACATATAAGAAATACCTGGATGGTAACAATTATCACTGAGCTTTTAAAGAAGTTTAATATACACAATTCAATTATTAGAATAATCATTTGACATTGTTTTATCTGATTTTACTTTATAAACAAAGTCAGAGCAGTTAGGGTGCTCATCCATTGGCACAAGATTAGCCATAGTCATGTTGCCTTTATAGCTAAGCTACTTCAGTTTAATGAGAAAATGAATAAATAGGGCTCACCTGGCCCCTGATGTGTACTCAATGAGCATTAGCTGGTATCATTACCAGCATTAGCTGGTCAAGACAAGAATCTAGACTTTTTGACTGCAAGTTTAATGACCTTTCTATAACATAAGGCCCATTTCTTTTCATTCTTTAGTTATTCTGATTTTCCAGATGTTAACTCAAATAATTCTATTAATGAAACTAACAAAAATAAAGGCAAAAATCACTGATGCAAAGAGCTTTTCTTTACAGAGATCTCTGCAGACACTTCAGTAAAATGCAGTGTGTAAACATCCAAGCTTCAATTGCTTATTAACTGAGAGTCTCCCAGAAGGGATAGATATCTTAGCTATGTTAGAAATCTCATTAGTTTTTTTCTATCTAATTATATTTGTTTGTATTACTAGAAAAATGTTATATTTATTGGGAGTAAATAAGTCTTTGGAGACTTTACAAATGAAGAGGACTTAATAAATACAGACTTGATGGATCAAAAAAAATGGATTCTATTTAGTATATGCACTGATGGGTATATTATAGTCTCTGTTACTAAAGAAAACGCTATATAATAATTTTAAAGCCCTGCATTAATTGTTTTAAATAAAAAATACAGGCTGGGCACAGTAGCTCACACCTGTAATCCCAGCCCTTTGGGAGGCCAAGGTGGGCAGATCACTTGAGGTCAGGAGTTTGAGACCTGCATGACCAATATGGTGAAACCCTGTCTCTACTAAAAATACAAAACTTAGCTGGATGTGGTGGAACACTCCTGTAGTCCCAGCTACTCAGAAGGCTGAGGCAGGAGAATTGCCTGAACCCAGGAGGTGGAGGTTGCAGTGAACCAAGATCACACTACTGTGCTCCAGCCTGGGCAGCTGAGTGAGACTCCGTCTCAGAAATAAAATAAAAAAAACAGACATACTTTGGAATGAAAACAACTATTGCACTCAAGCCTTTATGAATATTTTGTGATTGAAAACAACGTGAACCAATTAATAAAATAAATACTGTTTGCACATCTAATGTTACTTGGAAGTCATCATGGTAAAAATTTTATTAAAATGCTATTAAAATCTAAAACTCATTATACTTTTTACTTACTTATGATAGCCAATCCCTTAGTCCTTTCCCCTTTCTTCTACCCCAGAGAAAAACTCCCCACATGCCACATAAAAGGATCTAGATGTCATCATTAAGATTAAAAGCAGGATGGGTACTTCTCAGGAACACTAAAGCACCTCTTCATATTATGTATGTGCTATTCTGCTTAATTTTCATATAATATTAATAAAAAGAAAAATACCCAGCAATTATTTACTAAAGACAACATGTCAGGCACTATTCCAAACTTTTTAGAGGTAGTACGTGATCTAGTTCTTATAGAAATTCTATGAGGCAGACATTAATGTTCACGGTGTGCACGTGAAGAAACCAAGGCACATGGAGATTAAGCCACTATTTTAGGAGCACATGACGAATACACGACAGAGTCAGGATTTGAACTGGAGGCCATCTGAACCTCAGAGTCCATGTTCCTTACCTGTCATTAGGAATGGCAGAAAATGATGGTCATTGGGAAAATATCAATTTGTGGGAAAAAAGTCACATTTCACAAATAAGCAGCATTTTCTATTTTAAGATTTTTTTTTTTCTCCAGGTGTTTAAACATCTGAATATAAAAGAATTCAGGTATTGGTAGAGTGTTGGGGGAAGCACTTGTCATAAGCGGCAACACTATAGCTAACAAGGTGACATTATCTTTCCCACTGAAAACCAGAGCACCGGGAGTAGTGGCAGAGACTGTGTACACAGGAGACAAGCCTGGGTGACAACATAGTTTTCCGGGTAATCAGAGCCCTCCAGCTGCATCCTTCTCTGCTCACTCCCCAGGAAACTTTGGCAAGGCACAGAATGTAAAGACATTTTCTTTGAAAGAAGATGACAAATTGTGTCAGACATTGTGAATTAAGGCATTCTGTAATGAAGCCAGAGCCTACACTGCATAGACTTTGGTGTAGATTAGGAAATAATAAAGACTTGGTTATAGTTTCAAACTGTTTTCTTTCAACCACCAGTCACACATTTCTTAGTGTAATTTTTTTTCCTATGTTATTCATGGTAGTCGATTTGAATTTAGCATTAATAAACCTGACAGCCAGATATACTAATTTATTGCTTCAATGTGCTCTTTATATTCAGACTTTATTTTCTTTGAGGGGCTGTGAGTATAAAATGAGAAAGACCCTTTTAGGCAATGATCTCTATATCTTAGGACATATGATAAAATTTTTTGCAGTTTGCAAAATAAATATTTTTAATACTACTCTAAAGGATTAAACACACAGAGATAAATTCCCATCAAAAATAAACACATTTACTATATATTTATATTTATTTTATTTTGGCAAGAACACTTAAAGTGAGATCTACCCTCTTAACAAATTTTTAAGGTATAAAATAGTATTTATGTTTTTAATCAACAAATGTATATTGTACACATATTGTGATCCTGCCTATTTTGAGAGTTCAGGGGACAGTTAAGAATAACTTAGATGTGTTTTTAAGTTTTCTAATAAGTAAAACAGATTATTAAATGAGTATGCACTAATCAATTATAATATGAATGAATTAATAATGAGGCTTCATCAAGATTGAGGTAATCACCACAGGGAATTTGCTAGACAACAGTTTATTACCCCAAGTTGCTTCAATAAAAATATCCTATATCATCATTTATTTGAACTTTATATGGAAATAGAATGCCCTTTATGAGGCTTCACTATTATTTTACATTAATTCATTGATTGATTTATTAATAGTGAAAGCGATATTAGAAATCATTGCAATGGAAAAAAAAAAACATCCCAACTTGACTTTTTATTTTTTCATAAGAAACATGCCTTCTAATCATAACTTGCATATTTGGAAACATCATTCTATTTCCATATAAAGTCCAGATAAATAGTAATGTAGGGTATTTGTACTGAAGCAACTTGGGATAATAAACTATTGTCCAGCATGTTCCCTAAGGTAGTTACCTCCCTCTTGATGTGAATGATTCCAATGGCATAAAGAGTGCTCTGAATACCATTCAACTCCCAAACTGACATGTGTGAAATGTTTGGCAGTAGAGAATGGGAACTGTGGCTAAGACAAGCAAGGAGGTCTAAATTCAGAAATCAGATTCTTGGTTGTTTGAAAACCAGTAATACTAAGTATGCCAGATCCTTACTGAAACTTTTCCTAATGTCATTAACCCATTTTAGTATGATCAAATTTTTACATTTTTTGAGCTCCTCTAATATCTCAATGGCATACTTAAGAAGATATTTAAAATAAATGTATTAGCATTGCAGACATGCAATGCTTTATTATTTTTGTTCCCTCTGCTTGAATGTGTTTCTTACAAACAGGAAAGCACCTCATAACCTATATAGCTTTGCACAATATACATTAGGGATTGATTAGTGGCTAGTACAATTAAGATGGCTTGTGCATAAGTGCAATGTCAAGACACATTATTTAATGAAAGAGTTCAGAAAACAGAGTTTACACAATCTGTATGTTGTTGCATAAGGTCTAATTTGGTTGGTTTGATGCAATAATAGGTGGGAAAAACAATGTATCTCTTGAGTCTAAAGCAAGCTGCCATCCATGGTGGGATGGAGGCTGGATGAGATCATAAAGGCCCATTGCAAAATAAATAAATAGACAAAACCCTTCAAATTTGTACTACCAATGCAGTTGGAACTCAGAAAAGAATCAGAAGTAGAGGGCAGAAGGAAGCAGAATAATCATGCAGTGGGTTCTGAAGACTAAAAATTAGGTCTCTACTAAGGGTTTCCTTTATCAAAGACACCAAAGAAAGTACATAGTTTCATTAAAGTCCTCAGTAACCAAATAAAAAATTGAGACAGCATGGTGGCACAGAGTCTGGCCTCTTAAGCCAGACTTTTTGGACTTGAATTCTGGTTCTGCCACTTAACAAGCATTGCAAGCTAAGTGGTTTGGCAAATTACTTAATCACTGAATGCCTGTATACCTACAGTTGTTAAGAAAAAAAATGGGGATATTGATGATGAGTGCCTATTTCATAGGGCTTTTTCTGTAGATTAAATGAGATAGTCTATGCAAAATACTTTTAGAACAGTAAAATATTTATTCTTATATTTGAGATACACCCCCCCCCCCACACACACGTCTAAGATGGCAGATTAAGCATGTTTGATGAGATACATTGAATTTAAATCTCAAGTCCTGAATTTTAAGCTCAGGAAGGAGCTTGATTCTCTTTGAAATGGACGTGATCTCTGTTCAATGAAACAAAAGAACAATCTAGTACTGTCACAGTATTACTAGGAATAATCCTGATGAGAAGGAGTTTTTTAAAAGTCCCGTCACTGTAACACAAGCTTAAGGATCAGGAAATCTAGACAATAATATTAGGTGGGTATGATCTATACTGAGCATCAGGTTACTGGCAGGGAGTTGTTGGGTGGAGTAGAACTGGACCTAGGTTGGCCAAGATGCAAAAGTTAAGTGGCTTCAGCTATAGTAATTTGCAAGTAGCAGCGTCCAGAACTGGACAGAGCACTGTAATCTACAGAGGAAAGCAGCTCTTTATTCATGACTCTCAGATAACTGGTAGAATGATGGCATATTTGCAAACAGAGGAATGGCTTCATCAGGTGCTTTCCAACTCATGAAGCCAGAAGGTAGGTCTCATCTCACCTTGGTGGCATCTACCCACTTTTCCTTATCCTTCATGCTAATTCATGTCCTGCAGCTTCCTTGTGAGTTCTCTCACAGAACAATGACCACTTACGTCTTGTAGCATACATTTGGCAGTTCAACTTTTTGTCTTGTCATCTTCTTAGCAATAATAGATATTTTTGCTGAAGTTTAGAATTTGACTATGTATTTCAAACACTTGTAAAGAAAGCTAGTTCTTAACTCTTATTATTTACCATATGTGATGGTTAGTTTTATGTGTCAACATGACTGGGCTAAGACAGCTGGTAAAACATTATTTTTAGGTTGGTCTGAAAGGGTGTTTCTTGATTTTAGCATTTAAATCTATAGACTGAGCAAGGAAGATCGATCTTTACCAGTGTAGATGGGCATTATCCAATCTGTTGAGGGCCCAAATTAAACAAAAAAGTAGAGAAAGCATAAATTCTTTCTCTCCTGGTACTGGGACATCCATCTTCTCTTATTCTCTGACATCAGATTTCCTGCCTCATAGGCAACTCTGGAACTTATATCAGCATCTCCCAATCCCAGTTTCCAGGCCTTCAGCCTGGCACTGGTAGCTACATCATTGGCTCCCTTGGTTCTCAGGTTTTCAGACCCGGATTGAATAACACCATTGGCTTTTCTGGGTCTCCAGCTTGCAGGTCACAGATCATGGGACTTCTTGGCCTCCATAACCAAGAGACCCAATTCCCATAATAAATCCTCTAGTCTGTCTGTTTATCTATCTATCATCTACCATCCATTCACTCTATTTGTTCTGCTTCCCTCGACAACCCTGATTAATATATGTTTTCGGTTGTGGAGGACTCCACTTAAATTACAATACAATTCATTGAGGACAAGATCTCTGCAATTGATATCATTGTATCTGTGTACCTAGCTCCCACCACAGACCACAATAATGCTAAGGAGAGACTAGTCCTGAATTAATCACAAGTAAATACATATATATTAATCACAACTAGATTGAATTATAAATTAAACCCAACTGAAAACATATGTGTGCATATACATACACACACACACACACGTGTGCACAAACACACACACACACACACGTTTATGCATACACATGTATATTTTTCCAGTTTGAGACAAACTAAATTGTGTTACCAGTATATATCTTGATCTCCTGTGACTAATAGACTAGTGGGATTTACTAGACAGAATGAGATTTTTTTTTATGACAAGTCCTAATCTCAGATTTACCCGACTCTAATACCTCTATTTTAAGTCTTTGTTACTGTTTTGAACTTTCCAAGTTAAAACTGAATACAAAATTATAGAATAAGAAAGCTAGAGGTGAATTTTTTTGTTTTTATTTTTAAATTTGCATCTTGTTTGAAGACCTAAGAAAAGGCCCTGCAGTGTCAACCCAGGCTTTCTCAATTGATTGCTCAGAGATTCAGTTGCTTCCCTTTACTGGCCTGAAGTTCCTTCTATCTCAAGATACCAGTATATTCATCCCTTTCTCATTTTCCAGGTCATTAGACAGCAGCCTTCAGAGAATTACCAGGTATCCACAAGACACCTCAGAAGTTCTACACATTCCCAGTGGAAGATCATCGCTCACCTCTTAACTTAGGTTCTGAAGTCAAAAAAAGGGAAGGGATAAACAAAATATTATTTCAGTTGAATAATTGGCTTTTATTAGCAAATGAGTTATTGATGCCTGTAGTTTGGAATTATTCAAGTTTTAGAGGTTATTGATACGATATTCTAATTTGAAAATGATCTATGTTTCTCTCTTTTATGTGTTAAAATACATACACCAATCTTAGAGGCTTTTCTTCATTCTATAATTTCTGCTACTGTACAGTAATTTGGCTTTCCTGGGACTCTCCAAATGGAAACTTATATATTGTACATAGAATACTATAAGTCAGCCCATTTTAAGCATATACGCTGTATTTGGTGAAAATCTACCCCAATTTTTAAAACAGTAATAGGCAAAACAAACTTTTTTAACCTAGTGGCATGGATAGATATACATACAAATGCAATCACATTTACATGTCTTTGTGAGCAAAAACATAATGTTTTTGGAAACAGATATACTGTTATACAACTTTGCATCAGCCAACAGACCTAGCAATTGTCCAGCTTATGATTCACATTATAGGTAGCTATAGATATAGAAATGTATATATAGAAATAGATATAGTACATGTATTTGTATCTATATATTTACATATGTACATACATACATATATATAAATATATATATAAAAATAGAGATAAGCATGAATTTTGATAAATGATCCCTAAAAGATCCCTAAGGGATCATTTATTAAAATAAGTATAAAATATCTCAGAGGCTTCCATTTAGACTCAAACTCAATATTCCTCAAAATGTAGTAATAAAAACACTTACAACCCCAATGTTTGGTAAAAATTCCAATTCCTGTGTTCCACCCTAGTCCTGCTAAATGAGAATCTTTCTAACTGAGGGCTGAAAATTTACACTTCTATCAAGCTTTTCCCGATTAGAGATAAGCTCCTGGAGAGCATGCATTTTTGTCTCTTATTTACGACTGTCTTCTCAATGTCTAAAACATTCTTGGCACAGAGAAGAGCAAACAATTGATAAGTATTTGTTAAATGCATGAATGAAATAAACTGCCAAGATTAGGAAATTCTGATTTGCATCATTATTTAAAATTACTATTCAGTCCTTCAACCTAAATGGAAGGGTCTTTCTCATACTTGACTCCATTGTTACACACACACACACACACACACACACACATACAGAGGCAGCTTTCAAAATTAAGAAAGTATAGAATTCATCCTTTCACTGGGACTCTCCATGGTTCTGAAATTGTTTTTCTTGAGTTACTATAGTGAAGTTTAACATTTATTTCCATTCCCAGCATATTGCTCTTCAATAATTCAGACACTAGACCTATCACTATGGAGAAGCAGTACTTAAGTTGGGGAGATTTTGCCTTCAAATGACATTTTTGCAATGTCTGGACTCATTTTCATTGCCAAAACAGTGATCTGGGCTGGGGAGGAAGTATGCTGCTGGCATCTAGTATGTAAAGGCAAGAATACTGTAATGGACAGGACAATCCTTAACACAAATTGCATGTCTGTTATAAAATGTCAGTAGTGCTGATGTTGAGAAATTTGACTACAGAATAATAGCTACATGCTTGGCATGTCATCAAGTTTATTTAAAATTATTTCTTTAATAATAGCTCCAATGTATCCAGTTCTCTCCATTTTCATAACCGTTCTCCCTATCCAAGACATTATCATATTTCATCTGATCTGTTACTAGTTCATCTTCCATGTCTAACCATAATGCATATTCCTCCACAGTGGAAAATAAAACTTCATGATTTTCATTGCCTTTAAAATAAAATTCAAGCTATTAACCATGAACTATAATGCTTTTTGTAATTTGACTAATACGTATATCACCAAATTAATATAGGGCCACTTTTTCCATATTCATTATTCTCTATCCATAATAACCTTTGGGAATTAACAGAATGTCAAAGTCATTCCTGATTCAAATCATGCACTTTTTCTCTAGAAAAACCTTCCACTCCCACTTTTGTATGACTAATTTATAGCCAAACCTCCAGTATCAGCTTAATGTCTCCAAAGAGATTTTCCTAATTTACACTGAATCCAATGTGACTGCCTCTATTAGTTAACACAAATTGGTTTTATATATAATTGTGCCTTTACTTATGTCATTTCAGTCTATTTTAATTCAATTTAAGTTTCATAAGACACTCCTATATCCTTTTTACCATTGTATGTCCTACACATAGCACACTGCTTGGCTTGTAGCAATAATTATTTACTGAGGGAATGACTTACACAAACAGTATACATATTCAAAATGAAATACAAGAGTTAAATAATGCATCTCAGACCAAAAAAAAAAAAAAAAAAGGAAGAAAAAATTAAAGAAATACAGACTATTCATTGGGAAAATGACTAAAGTAACTCACTTTCAAAGAGGCAAAATTAACACCCCTAATGTGATTCCACGTTGGCAATCTAGATAACTGCTTAACAGTGCAAAGGCTTAAAATTGCAACCCAAAACAAATCAAATTATTGGAAGTAGTTCCATTTTTCATTAAACATCATCTCTACACCTTGATATACTTCATATAGTTTAGTTGGCTAATTATATTGTGTGAACAATATGGCAAGGCATTCATACTGAATAATTTACTGACTCAAACAATGTAAACTCCATGTTTCTGAAGACACACTGAGTATGCTTGAGACAAAAGATAATTGGTTTGCCCAAAGAATTTGTTTCATTTGTTCTTTACTCTCACATATAAGTATGCACACAAAATAAATCATTTTCTTTCATTTCTATTAATAAGTCCAACATATAAGCTGAATTATGTTCTTTGTGGCTTGGAAAGAAACAATATTCAGACAACTGAAGAACTACTGTCTTACACAACTAATGAATAATATATATATGTATATAAAACTAACATACAGGGGCCAGGCGTGGTGGCTCATGCCTGTAATCTCAGCACTTTGAGAGGCTGAGGTGGGTGGATCACAAAGTCAAGAGATAGAGACCATCCTGGTCAACATGGTGAAACCCCGTCTCTACTAAAAATACAAAACATTAGCTGGACATGGTGGTGTGTGCCTGTAATCCCAGTTGCTCAGGAGGCTGAGGCAGGAGAATTGCCTGAACCCAGGAGGCAGAGGTTGTGGTGAGCCGAGATCGCACCATTGCACTCCAGTCTGGGTAACGAGCAAAACTTTGTCTCAAAAAAAAAAAAAAAAAAAAAAAAAAAAAAAAAAAAACTAACATACAAAAAATTTTATGCCGCTGTACCTAATAGTGTTAAATACTTCTATACTACATTCCAAATTGTCAACTGGTACTCAATAATAGAGATGAAATAAATTATTTATTTAAAATTGTCGATACATGATATGTAATGATTTTAAAATAATCTCACATTTGCCCTTTATTAAGAAAAAATGATTTATTTTTGAATGTATAACTGTATTAGTCTGTTTTCACACTGCTGATAAAGACACATCCAAGACTGGGCAATTTACAAAAGAAAGAGGTTTATTGGACTTACAGTTCTACATGACCAGGGAGGCCTCACAAACATGATGGAAGGTAAAAGGCATGTCTCACATGGCACCAGACAAGAGAAAAGAGAATGTGCAGGGAAACTCCCCTTTTTAAAATCATCAGATCTTGTGAAACTTATTCACTGTCACAAAAACAGTGTGGGAAAGACTTACCCCATGATTCAATTACCTACCACTGAATTCTTCCTATACCACATGAGAATTGTCAAAGTTACAATTAGAGATGAAATTTGGCTGGGGACACAGCCAAACCATACCATTCTGACCCTGACTCTTCCCAAATCTCACCTCCTCACATTTCAAAACCAATCATATCTTCCCAATAGTCTTCTAAGTCTTAACTCATTTCAGCATTAACTCAAAAGACCACAGTACAAAGTCTCATCTGAAACAAGTTGAATCCCTTCCACCTATGACTCTTTAAAAATCAAAAAGCAAGTTAATTACTTCCTGGAATGGGAGTAAAGGCAATGGGTAAATAAATAAAGCCATTGCAAATGGAAGAAATTGAGTAAAACAAAGGGGCTACAGGCCCCATGCCAGTCTAAAATCCAGCACAGCAGTCAAATCTTAAAGCTCCAAAATGATCTCCTTTGACTCCATGTCTCACATCCAGGTCATGCTGATACAAGAGGTAGGTTTCCATAATCTTGGGAAGCTGACCCCTGTGGCTTTGCAGGCTACAGCCCCATTCCCAGCTACCTTCATGGGCTGGCTATGTGTTTATGGCTTTTCCAGGCACATGGTGCAAGCTGTCAGTGGATCTACCATTCTGGGTTCTGGAGGACAGCGGCCTTCTCCTCACAGCTCCACTAGGTGGTGCCCCGGTAAGAACTCTGTGTGGGGGCTCCCACCCCACATTACCCTTCCATACTGCCCTAGCAGAGGTTCTCCATGAGAACCCCACCTCTGCAGTAAACTTCTAAATTCTGACTTGGGTAGCCAGGTGTTTCTATACATCTTCTGACATCTAGGTGGAGGTTCCCAAACCTCAGTTCTTGACTTCAGTGCACCTGCAGGCTCAACACCATGTAGAAGCTGCCAAGGGTTGAGGCTTGCACCCCCTGAAGCCATGTCCTGAGCTCTACGTTGGCCCTTTTCAGCCATGGGTGGAGTACCTGGCACACAGGTGACCAAGTCCCTGGCTACACACAGCATGGGGACCCTGAGCACAGCCCATGAAACCACTTTTTCCTCCTAGGTCTCTGGGTCTGTGATGGGAGGGGCTGCTGGGAAGACCTCTGACATGCATTGGAGATGGTTTCCCTATTTTCTTAGGTATTAACATTTGGCTCATCATTACGTATGTAAATTTCTACAGCAACTAGGATTACTCCTCAGAAAATAAAAATTTATTTTTCTTTTATTTATTTATTTTTTTGAGATGGAATCTCTCTCTGTCGCCCAGGCTAAAGTACAGTGATGTGATCTCGGCTCACTGCAACTTCTGACTCCTGGGTTCAAACAATTCTCCCTGCTTCCGCTTCCCAGGTAGCTGGGATTACAGACACCTGCCAGCATACCCGACCATTTTTTGTATTTTTTTTTTTAGTAGAGATGGGGTTTCACCACGTTGGCCAGGCTGCTCTTCAACTCCTGACCTTAGGTGATCTGTCTACCTTGGCCTCTCAAAGTGCTGGGATTACAAGCATGAGCCACACATCTGGCTGGGATTCTCTTTTCTATCACATTGTTAGGCTGCAAATTTTCAAAAGTTTTATGCTCTGCTTCCCGTATGACATGAATGCCGGCCAGGCGTAGTGGCTCACACCTGTAACCCCAGCACTTTGGGAGGCCAAGGTGGACGGATCATGAGGTCAAGAAACTGAGACCATCCTGGCCAATACGGTGAAACCCCGTCCCTGCTAAAAATACAAAAAACTAGCTGGGTGTGGTGGCAGGTGCCTATAATCCCAGCTGCTCAGGAGGTTGAGGCAGGAGAATTGCTTGAATCTGGGACGCAGAGGTTGCAGTGAGCTGAGATTGCACTACTGCACTCTAGCCTAGGGATAAAACAAAACTCTGTCTCAAAGGAGAAAAAAAAAAAAAAAGCACACATAAAACCTCTGGAATGCTTTGCTGCCTAGAAATTTCTTCCACCAGTTAAACCTCTTTAACAGCACACATGAAACCTCTTGAAGGCTCTGCTGCCTAGAAAGTTCTTCCACCAGTTACCCTAAATCAGGTGTCCCCAGACTTTTTACACAGGGGGCCAGTTCATTGTCCCTCAGACCGTTGGAGGGCCGCCACATACTGTGCTCCTCTCACTGACCACCAAGGAAATGAGGTGCCCCTTCCTGAAGTGCGGCGGGGGTGGGGGGGAGCGGGGGCGGGGGGAGCGCTGGATAAATGGCCTCAGGGGGTCGAATGCGGCCCGCAGGCCGTAGTTTGGGGACGCCTGCCCTAAATCATCTAAGTTCAAAGTTCCACGAATCTCTAGGCCAGGGGAAAATACCTTCAGTCTCTTTGCTACAACATAACAAGAGTCCCCTTTGTTCCAGTTCCTAACAAACTCCTCATTTCCATCTGAGACCACCTCAGCCTGGACTTTACGGTCCATAGCACTATCAGCTTTTTAAGTAAAGCCATTCAACAAGTCTATAGAGAGTTCCAAACTTTCCCACATTTTCCTTTCCTTTTCTGAGCCCTCCAAACTGTTGCAACCCCTGCCTGTTGCCCAGTTCCAAAGCTGCTTTCAGATTTTAGGGTATATTCTCAGCAGCTCCACTGCTGGTACCAATTTACCATTTTAGTCTGTTTTCACTCTGCTGATAAAGACACATCTGAGACTGGGCAATTTACAAAAGAAAAAGAGGTTTATTGGACTTACAGTTCCACATGGCTGGGGAGACGTCACAATCATGGAAGAAGGTGAAAGGCACAGCTCACATGGTGGCAGAGGAGAGAAAAGAGCTTGGGCTGGAAAACTCCCCTTTTAAAACCATCAGATCTCGTGAGACTTATTCAGTATTACAAGAACAGGTGGGAAAGACCCGCCCCCATGATTCAATTACTTTCCACTGAGGATACATGGGAATTGTGGGAGTTAACAATTCAAGATAAGATTTGGGTGGGAACACAGCCAAACCATATCAGTAAGTATGCACATAGTTTTAAAGAGGGGCATGGAAATAAAACTACTTGAATAATGTTTGTTACTTTCTATTTAAAGCAAATGATTATATCTGAAATTTTGGAAATAAAGTTGTAGCCATTCTGATAGGTGTGAATTCAACAACTACTGAGACACTCGCACTTGTACTGGGAGCTGCAGAAAGGCTGGAGATGGTGGGAGGAAGTTACTAATTCATATCTTTTCATGCCTTTCTTCCTGGTAGTCTTGAACTGAGACTATTTCTCAGATGTCAATTCTATATATTTCTTTCATCATAACATATTCAGCATTATATGTAATATATAACAATTTTATAATGTATAATATATAAAAGTATACATTTATATGTAATACAAATATAACATACATTGTATATTTTTAAAATATACAATAAAAAGCATATATTATATTGTATGTTTTTATATAATATATACTATACAATGTTTAATAACAATATATAGTATATATGTTATATACTATACAATGTTTATTGTATAGTACACAATGTTTATACAATACATAATATATAGTATATATATATCACATACTATACAATGTTTATTGCATAGTACACAATGTTTATACAATACATAATATATAGTACATATATCATATACTATACAATGTTTATTGTATAGTACACAATATTTACACAATAACAATATATCTATTATATACTATACAATGTTTATTGTGTAGGATAAAATGTTTATGCAATAACATATAGTATATATATTATATACTATACAATATTATGTACTATACAACCACTGCCTGTTACCCAGTTCCAAAGTTGCTTACAGATTTTCAGTGATCTTTTCAGCAGCACTCCATTGCTGTTACCAATTTACTGTATTAGTAAATTAAAAGGAGTTTGTTAGGAACTGGAGCAAAGGTGATTCTTGTTATGTTTTAGCAAAGAGACTGAATGCATATTATGTTCTATGCAACCCCTGCCTGCTACCCAGTTCCAAAGAAGATTAAGTAAAGCTGTCATTAATTGAATTAATTTAGGGAGCCAAGATTCAGGTGGTGTGTTTTAGAGATTTCATCGTCAGTATCCTTCCTTGCATTAACTCCATAATGTAAACAATATGCTTCACAGTCAACATGGAATCCCAGGTTCACAGGGACTTAATACTCTACCATTTCATACAAACTTATAAATAGTGGAGCCAGTTCCATTACTCAGATGTGTCTGCTCCACTTTTTTAATGCAGTGCTGATGGTTTTATCATTAATTTGTTGGAGCTGTTAACATAGTAAGGATTTTAATTCATTGCCTGCACAAGTATAGTGTTTTTAAAATTATTTTGAGATAATAATTATGTTTGTCTTCTTATGTGTTCATATATTTTCTGTGTACCTTAACAAAATTTTGTCAGAGTTCAGTGAGCTGAGACCACGCCATTGCACTCGAACTTCGGCAACAGAGAGAGACTCCATTTCCAGGAAAAACAAAAAGATATATAGGCCCTTTATATTTTTGTTATGATTATCTTTAAAGATATTAAATGTTGTTTTTACTCTGGATGAGATCTGTTACTGTCATTTTATTTTGAAACTAGTTATCATTGTCTAAAAAGTTATAAATTATTTTATTTTATAAGCAGCTAATTATTGGGGTTTTAATTGGGCCTAATAGTTTCATAATACTTTTTTGAACTGAATAAATAATATTAATTTCTAGAGACAGTCTGATGCCAACTGTGAATAATATTACTAGAAAATAGTATAGTTTAGGAACAATAATCTCTCTATTTTATGCCTCATTACCGATGAAGTTGTGCCAACGTTTTCACTAAAACTTTGAAGGTTGAGATGATAAAACACAAGTTTTTCATATTTTTAATAACATTTCCCTTTAGCTATCCAGTTAAAGAGGTGATCTAAAATTATTTTTGCGTATACAGATATGACTAGAGAATTTGAACACAAATATTTAAGAAATAACTAAATTTTAAGTAGGACTGAAGAGAGTTAAAGGGTAGAAATGCATTAGAAGCTATCAGACCAACATGAATTAAGTCGTTGCTTTGAGAACTTAGAAATGAGAGCTCTGACTTGGATTCAGTAACTTCTTCAAATTTGGTCCCCTGTGAAGCAACGATTGAGAGTAACATGAAAAAATGTTTATTACAGAGTAGGATTGGTAAAGAAAAGTTGAGCTACAAAGCAGTTACAACAAAGAGCTCAGGTGATCTTATGGAGAGCTCTGAGACTGGGATGGGCCCTCAGGGTTATTCTGATGTCAAAAGCATATACGTCTTTACATTCTGGTATGGAAGAGTTACCGGATGCAGGTTGTCCCTCGAAAAGCGCAAGGCTTTGTGTGAGGTAGCTGTCTTCAGCTGA